>NC_022019.1:28597629-28668143 GCF_000317375.1 Microtus ochrogaster
TTAAAAGAATACAGTTTCCGTGTAATTATTTCGGGTAAAGCTAGCCGTGGGGGCGGCCGGGTGCAGGGGACACAGCCCAGCCGCTCTTATTTCAACAAACTTTTGCTTAGTAAATTGGAATTGCCTCACCTCCTCTGTTCTTAACATATTAATTCTCAAAACACAGGTGTTAGTCATCACTAATTTCTAGAACCTAGTCTAGTTCTTGGCACATCTTTGGGAATTACTGAAGTTGGTTTTATGAGAAAATGCACTAATGGATGTCATTTACATCTCTAAGGGGACAAATGGAATATTAATGTCAGTACAGAACAGAGTAAAGGTTCTAGGACCAGGAAATTGAGCACTAGAAAGGTTTTGCCATTGTATACCAGACACTAAGACTTGGCAAATAACAAGGTGGAGGGCACCAAAGTGAAGTTCACCACAAGTTAGAGCTTTTTCCATGAAAGAATGGTTATCTAAAACCAGTGATTTTATTCATGCGCTAGAGATAATTTTATGACCAATGGCATAGACAGAGATAATTTTGAATATAGTCACTCTTCCTCTCCGAGACTCACCAGATTATGTTTTGAATATAGAATCACATAATTGTATTAGACTTACCTCATAGTGTTTCATTTCTTTTCATCCTCATGGATATTTTCTCCATTTCCATGCAGACTGATCTCTCATTTGTGGTATCTAAACTAGAGTTAATGGCTCACAGAAGGCCATGGCCATGTGAATCTATTATTAAGAATAGTCTACAGAGACTAGCTGGTAGTAATAAACTACACTTTCTTCTTTAACATATCTGTATAGCATTCAAAGGAAGAAAATGTCAGTCTGCCTTTCCAGGGCTAGCACTTCTGCTCATAGACGCCAGCAATTGCCTCTTCTAAGGCTATGTTCGTATATTCACATGACATAGACGCTGTGTCACAGAAATTCCAGCATATGAACACTTTTATCTGTTCTGTCTCCAGTCCTAAAACAGTGGCATGACTCCTGGTTGTGCTAAAAAATAATGCTGCTCCTTAGTCTGGTCTATACTTCCCAGGAAGCATTCTCCATAGCCTGTGATGTAGCCCTTTGTCTTGTAGTGAACCCAAGTGGAAGAACACAGTGCTTGGGTAGTCTAAAGTTTGACATGGATTTTAGATTCTTGTCGACTCTAGGATGAAAGTAGTGAGAAAGTTGAAAACGGTATTATTAATTCAATAGACTTGTCAAAAATCTATTAGAGTGTGCTTTCCAGTATATATAATACAATACTACCATGAAAACAGGATGAAAATCCTACATAAGAATGTTAAGAAATGAACACCTGAACACGGTCAACTTTCCACCTCTCCTGTACTGCCCGAGGCAATGCCTAGACTAGAGTGATGGACAAAGGAATTGAATAAAATAATCTTTATTTCAAATAAATGCTTGCTGTTCTCTTGAAAGACCCTTTTGGAGATAATGATGTCTCTTGTCTATCAAATAAGAGTGTGATATTTATCATCCTACTTTTCTGATTTTAAAAAATAATATTTTATTCATTCTTTGAGAATTCCCTAGTTTGTTTTGCTCATACTCACCCACTTTCCCCAATCCCTGCCATACCCACCCTTCTCACCCTCCCATACCTACCAAACCAAGTCTGAGTTTTCTTTCTCCACTCATTGAGTACAGCTTGTATTGTCCATGTAGTCTGGGAAGTGGGGCCTGCCCAGGAATGTTGGGGCATTTGCAGGAGTATTGTGACATATCAAGGGTCACATCACTACACAAGACAGATTCCATCTGTTTCAGCAGATACCCAATGCATCGATCACTCTTCAACTAGCAGTAGGATTTTTGTGCTTCCCTTTCCAACTCAACACTAGAATTGTGTCTGACTTTCATTTAAACAGATTTGGGCATCCTATCACAAGGACTGTGATTTACTGTATACAGCTTCTCTGTTTTGTCTGGAAAACACTGCGACTTCTGGCTTTGACAGTCTTTTCCATGCCTCTTCCAGGATGATCCTTGAGCCCTGGGAGAAAGAAAATTGTATGGACATTCCATTTAGGGCTGAATACTTTAGAGTCTTTAATTTTCTGCATTTGAGTACCTGAGGGTCTCTGAGTGGATTGTCACATATAGCAAGGAGAAGCTTTCCTGATGATGGTTATGAGATGCTCTCAAAAATGAGTATAGCATTAAGTTCTTACAGATTGTGTTATTATTATATTAATTTACCAGAATAATAATTTTCGATCTCTACCCCACCACTCTTTGTAGGCACTATATAGACACAGTTTCTTAGTTTCTTTAGTAGTGAAAGCATGGGTTCCATTTCCTGCAGTGGACCTTGGATCCAGTCAGAAAGTGGATCACAGAATTTGAGCCACTATGATACATTGTAAGGTCATCTATCGTTATATTTTATAGCTTAGGCAGCTGGGTGAGGTCGCTTATTATTTTTCTCAATTTAACTTTGCAATCAGTTAGGCTGTCATTAGAAAAACAAGCCACTGGACATGCGTATTTAGGATCAAGTAGGAAACTGGCTATCAGGTGTCAAAAGTTCTTAAAATCCCTTAGCAGGAGTAGTTGTATTGGCCAGTCAAACTTTGAATAAAGGAGAATAAGAGCGAGGCAGAGGAGAAACTGGGAATGTGGGAAGCATACGCAGATATAAATAAATATGTACTAGCATTCGGGAGACGATAAATGCAGGAAATATGTTCTTCCCAGTTTCTTGGTTGGCAGCTGAAAGTGTGTGTCTTGTAGTCCATAAACAACTTGGAATTAATTAGATAAATACACACTGCTGAAGATAGATAAAGGAACTGTTCTCTGAGTAGGAGATAAGAAATGGAAGACCCCAGAGACAGGGAAGTTAAGGAAGACTAAGAGAATGATCTGTCAAGACTAAGAGTCTAGGCTAAATTCATTGTGAAATATTGTCAATGTGACACAGAGTAGAATCGTGACGACTCTGGGACTGGGTGAATATCACCCGGAGGAAGAAATATGACAACACAGAGCAAGGAAAAGAAGTCAGGTAAGACTTTCAAATTAATCATTTCAAATTCTACTTCTAAGAAAGGTTAATTTGATACATATTTAGCTCAGCTCCTGACAGTTTCATTTTCTTAATCTTTTCATTTTGCCACAGAAAAGTTTATTTATACCTACCTCTACCAAAATCAATTATGATACTACAGCAGAAAATACAACAATACTTTAAAATGAAAAAAAAATAATCACTTCCAATTTCAGCACTTACAGTGTTATTACGGACCCCTGAAGATATTTTGTGGCACAGAAGTCTTACTGAATGGGCATTTGAGTAGCACTCCAGAGAGCTAATTATTTGAAACAGCTTTTAGACTGGCTATTAAATAAATAAGGTGAAGGAAATACTTGTAAGATTGACATGTTTGATTTAGAAAATGCTGGTAAGCATAACCTTTAGCTTATAAAGTCTGATGGTCCCATATATCTTTAATATGTGGCTTACATAATGAACCACTAGAGGAAATGAGAAATGTTTTAATTGAGTTATTAAATGTGTAACTTTCTCTGGATTGAACATATATGTATATATGTACATATGTATGTATACTTCATCGATGAGTAATGGATTTTCTTCTGGTCTGAGTAGACATTTGATCCAGAACTGCATGCTTCTCTTAGCTATCTCTAGCTTCATCTGTATTCTCACAAATAAAATAATTCTATCCTTTTCATGGGATGGCAGTGTCAATCCACTTGTGTAGGTCACACTTTCTCCATTCGTCAGTCAATGTTCATTTATACTCTTTCCCTTTTTGGTTGTTGTAAATAGTGCTGCAATAAATATTGCTGTTGATTGCATCACCTTTTTTTTTGTTTTCCTCTTTTTTTTGGCATAATTTTTTTTTTATTGAGAAAAGAAAAAAATGTTTCACCCTCTTCCCAGCCTCCCATTTTCCTCCCCCTCCTCCCACCCTTTTCCCCCTCCTCCCACCCTTCTCCCCCTCCCTCTCCAGTCCAAAGAGCAGTCAGGGTTCCCTGCCCTGTGGTAAGTCTTAGGTCCTCCCCACTCTGTCCATATCTTGGAAGGTGAACATCCAAACTGGCTAGGCTCCCACAAAGCCAGAAAATTAAGTAGGATCAAAACCCCTTGCCATTGTCCTTGGCTTCTCATCAGCCCTCATTGTTCGCCATGTTCAGAGAGTCCAGTTTCATCCCGTGCTTTTTCAGTGACAGTCCAGCTGGCCCTGGTGAGCTCCCAGTAGATCACATCCACTGTCTCAGTGGGTGGGTGCACCCCTCGTAGTCCTGACTTCTTTGCTCAGGTTCTCCCTCCTTCTGCTCCTCACTGGGACCTTGAGAGCTCAGTCCAGTGCTCCAGTGTGGGTCTCTGTCTCTATCTCCATCCATCACCAGGTGAAGGTTCATAGCCAAAAGGATAACTATATGTTTTTCTTTGGGTTCACCTTCTTACTTAGCTTCTTTAGGTTCGCCAATTGTAGACTCCGTGACCCTTATTTATGGCTACCCAATTAAAAAATGGGGCACTGATCTGAACAGAGAATTCTCAACAGAAGAAGTACAAATGGCCAAAAGACACTTAAGGTCATGCTCAACCTCTTTAGCGATCAGGGAAATGCAAATCAAAACAACTTTGAGATATCATCTTACACCTGTCAGAATGGCTAAAATAAAAAACTCCAATGATAGCCTTTGCTGGAGAGGCTGTGGAGGAAGGGGTACCCTCATCCATTGCTGGTGGGAATGTAATCTGGTGCAACCACTTTGGAAATCAGTGTTTCGGCTTCTCAGGAAATTCGGGATCAACCTACCCCTGGACCCAGCAATACCACTCCTGGGAATATACCCAAGAGATGCCCTATCAAACGACAGGAGCATTTGTTCAACTATGTTCATAGCAGTATTATTTGTAATAGCCAGAACCTGGAAACAACCTAGATGCCCTTCAATGGAAGAATGGATGAAGAAAGTGTGGAATATATACACATTAGAGTACTACGCTGCAGTAAAAAACAATGACTTCTCGAATTTTGCATGCAAATGGATGGAAATAGGAAACACTATCCTGAGTGAGGTAACCCAGACCCAAAAAGATGAACATGGGATGTAGTCACTCATAATTGGTTTCTAGCCATAAATAAGGGTCACGGAGTCTACAATTGGCGAACCTAAAGAAGCTAAGTAAGAAGATTGCATCACCTTTGCATAAACACCAGTATGTGGGACTGCAGGGTCAAAGTAGGTTTCTATTTCAGCTTCTGAAGAGCCATCAGTGTTTTCTATAAAGGCTGTATTGATCATGCAATAGCAGTGTACAAGGCCTTTCTTTCTCCCCATCTCACCAGCACTTATTAGCGTCAGCCTTTGTCGTATATACTTTGCCAGATATACAGTTTCAAATATTTCAAACCACCATTCTCTTTATTGACTTTTCACACTGATTTTCTTTGCTATTAAAAAGCTTTCTGGTTTTATGGAACTCAATCGGTCTTATTTTCTTTAGGTTTCTGTAGTTTGGGGGTCCTGTCTAAATAATGTCTTACACACTCCAGTGTCCTGGACCATATCATTTCCCCCTACTTGTTTCATAGGTTTGTGTTTTACATTTAGTTGTTCAATTCATTTTGAGTTGATGTTTTAGGGGAGACTGAATACTCTTTTTAATTGGTGAAAATGAACTTCGTGTATCTGGATACGTGTATCATTTTCTACATTTGGAAAGGTTTCTGTTTTGATTTATTTGAATAATTTTTCCATGGTTCTAGAATTGCCTAGTTCACCATTTATCCAAATAATGTTGCGGGACAATGGTCTGTTCCCTGTAAATTGTATTTTAATGAAATGCTGACTTGCCAGTATCCAGGCAGGAAGTGTAGGTGGGGCAATGAGAACAGGAGTATTCTGGGAAAAGGAACGGCTCAGTCTGCAGTCGTAACCCAGATGCAAAGGACACAAGATGTCACTGCCTCGCCAAAAAATTTTCCAAGCCATGTGGCTAACACAGACAAGAATAATGGGTTAATGTAAGGTGTAAGAATTAACAAATAAGAAGCCTGAGCTACTTGTCCAACCAATTTATGATTAATGTAGACCTCTGTGTGTTTATTTGGGCTGGGGGACCTGGTGGGATAGAAACATCAGTCAACAAATTGTACCTAAATTCCAGTCCCAACTTTTCCCTAAATTGTGATTTCTATTGACTCACTTCCTTCTCTTCCAGCTCTTTATTTTCAATTTCAAACTCATTAGCTTGCCTATTTTTACTGACTCTCCTTACATTGCACTCAGTATGGTCATTAGCTTAAGGATTTCTATTTAGGTTGTTTCATACTTCTGTTAAGTGTCTCTGCCAAAAACCCACTGAGTTTCAAATCCTCCATCTTTTATAGAACTGGCTTCTCCCCCAAGGTGGTTGCTGAGCAGCATCACCCTGGAGTCTCACAATCACAGACACCTGGCAGTCAGCGGTTGGATCCTCCAGTCCCACTGCAGGGCTGGAAGACGTGGACCACTACTCAGGTTTCTTCCATTAGGATGCAAGTCTCTCCCTCATAGCCAGGCATCTAGAGTTTGCATCAGATTGCACTGGACTGAGGATGGAGCCTTTATTCTGACTGGTGTGGGATCCTGGTGAGTCAGTGAAAAGTGGCATCTACCTTGTGTGCTCTTCTCCCCACTAGGTGGAGACTTTACTCCCTCTCTTGATCCACATTGAAGCTTGGTGGTAGCAGGCAGCTATGTATATAGCTAGTAAGTTTCATTGCACTAAAGCCAAGCATGATATGCTGTACGCTAATTTCCCTAGCACACAGGAAAGTGCTTTGATGCACACATATCCGTCGGAGTTTATGAGTCTGTGGAGAGTCAGTTGCTGAAGGGTCTTAGCCTTCTTCTTCTTTCCCAAAGAAGCTATTTTTGCACTTACTGATGTCCTTTATATTTCATTTTATTTACATATAAATCCCCAAAGAGGAACACACAAAATATTCTCCTTTTTGAGTTTAAAATAGAATTGGCTTTTGGGTACAGAGATTCATCTCAGAAATTAAGCTCTAGGGCCCTATTTGGGGTATAAAGAAGGCCCTGGACCCAAGTAGTCTTAAATTAGGCAGATGCTTCTCCCTAATATATTTAAAACATAAATTCTAGCAATTCATTTGTCTTTTACTAATTCTAAATTAATTTATTTTTTGTAATACTTTTTGTCAACACTGCATCCCTAAAAACTGAAGACATTGAATTGCTATTACATTGCTTTTAGTTAAATTAATTGTTGGTTAACCAAAAATGGTCTAAGAAATTGTTTATCCACTTCTCAAGTATTACCTTTGGCATCACTATTATGTATCCTCATTATTCAGGATCCATGGCTCTGTAATGATTTCATTCATATTTTCACCTTAGATTCTTTTGGGGACTTTTTTTGTATTAATTAATTTCTTCCTTTTCAACTTTAAAGCAAGTATGTGTCCAACAGTGCTGTTTTCAGTCCAAAATAAATAGTAATGGCTCTAGGACTAGAGTTCCCTTAATAAATAGAAACAGCTCTAGGACTTGATTCCCTTAATAAATAGAAATGGCTCTAGGACTGGAATTTCTTTATGGATTTTACAGTTTTCTTAGCACCTGCTTCACATTTATCTTCAAGAAACTGAAAATTTTTTCTCATCTAAGACTCAATGTTTTGTCACAAAAATAAGCAATATCCACTCCGCAGAGCTTGGCCTTGTGCCACAAGAAGCAGGAGGTGTCTGTGGAACTGTTCTATTGATTTTCACACATTATTTATTAGAAATGACCACTGATTTTCTAACAGTGCTATGTGTAAACATTTGCCATATGTATATAGCTTCAAGATTATTTTGTTGTTCACAGAACAGCCTATGTCTTTCCATCATAGTGGTGCCCTCGTCCCGAAGGTAATAGTACTATTTTATTCAATGGTTCCTATTTTAGAATCTTAACCACATAATTTTGGCATTATGTAGCAAACATTGTGTTATTACTAAAGACCTGCTTTAGCTGTAGTAAAATTCTTTCGAACTCCAGTAAATCTTGTTGTTTAGGGCATTTGAAAAGTAGCTATCCCTAACTATAAATATATGTTAATTGATGTTGCTTATTAGTGGGAATAATGTACAAGCTTCCAGAGATTTTTAATTTATAAGTTTTACCACTATAATGAGATTAATAATAAACTTACAATCACGGTTTATAGAACCTCCTCCTCAAAAACCTGCTTTGTGAGGTCTTCAGGAGATATAATTGCTATCATAATAAAATATTCCTAATTTAGAAGACATGTTTCTGTTGACAGAGGTTTCTGTCCTGCCTGGTCCTATGGTTTCCATTCTTAAAGAAACACAGAGGTGTATATTACTTATAAGCTGATCGGTCTATTAGCTCAGCCTTCTTATTAACTCATTTTCATATCTTAAAGTAGCTCATTCTTCTTGTCTATATTATCCATATGTCTTGGTACCTTTATCAGGGAGGCATTCTCATCTTGTTTCCTCTGTGCCTGGCCTCCTCTGTGATGACTAAAGACTAACTCTTTCCTCTTCCCACTTGTATTTTAATAAAATGCTGACTGGCCATTAGCATAGGCAGGGCAACCAGGAAATAGAGGCACGGTGATGAAAACAGGAGAATTCTGGCAAGAGGAAAGATGTAGTCTCCAGTCTTCACCCAGACTGAAAGGAAGCAAGATGAGAATGCCTCACCAAAAAAGGTACCAAGCCATGGGGTTAACACAGACAAGAATTAGTTAATAAGAAGCCTGAACTAATAGGCCAACCAGTTTATAATTAATGCAGACCTCTGTGTGTTTCTTTGGCGATGAACAGCTGCAGGATTGGGCAGGACAGAAACCTCAGTCAACATGTTTCAGTTGCAAAACATATTCAAATAATGGAATTGTTTCCATTAACTTAACATTCCACTGAAGGGATGGGAGAAATCAGGCTCCAGATCTGTGAGTACAATATGGCCAACACTAGCTTAGTTTTCGATTCTACCATGAACTAGACTCTTTTAAACTTGCCACTAATTTATTTTCTTAGTTTTCTGGAAAAAAAATGGTACACTAGTTTCATTGCACAGACCACCATTGGATGTTGTCTGCCTATGTAAGAGAGATTTCATGTGAACAATGATAAAGATGAGACCTGGAGTATAAGGGGTGACCTATGGAATTATAAAGCGTAACTCAGCATGTTCAGTTAGACAAAAGTAGGAGCAGAAGGTATCCTCAGTTTTGAGGTAAACCAGTTGTTTGATAGAAATTCTGCAAAGTTAGAAATAATAATATGTGAAAGTAAATCATAGAAATGTAAGTTATTTGGCTACTATGTTGATGTAAAGAGGTACTTTTTTTCATCTTGTTCTGAATATACTTAAGATTCCCCATTATAATTCTAAAGTTCAACTTATTTATAATAAAACATTATTTAAAGTAAATCAAATTAAAATCTTTCACATTATTAGAATGCTATTATAGTGATTAGATTTCATAATTTACTCTTTCGACTTTTAGAATTGCTTACTCTCTATGTCATTCTAGTTAAATATTTTCTAATATAGTCAGAGCACAACATTTTTGTAGAAACATCTCTGACTTCGACATCATATTAGTCTTTTAATTTGTTAGGATGCGTCAAACAGAGTTCCTCAGAAATAACTGAAAGTCAGATGTGGACAAATATATCTGAATTTTCTTTAAGATAAGACCAGGCTGAGACAGTAGAATGATACATACATAAAAGAAAAAATAATTTTAATTTTATGGGGAGAATGTATAATGCCAGTTCACCCATTTTATTAGCTGGATAGAATCTGCCAGAACAGTATCTATGAAGGCTTGTAAATTTCTCTTTTACCCTACATACTTAGAGTTTGTAAGAGCTCTTTGAAGGACTACTTTTAAAAATTGCATAGACAGGTAAAATTGTATCAGTCTTTTAGAGATTGAAAAAAAATCAGCTGGTAAGAAGACTCATACCAACTGAGGAAAAAGTCAGCACATTGCTCCATAGATGCATATGTGTTCTGGCTAAGAGTGTAGCGATGATGGGTGGGCACATGAAGGCTCCTTGTTATCCAGATTGGTTTTATAGAGGTTTCTAATCTGGAAACGAAATAAACTTTGAATGGATTTGCTAGATCATAGATGATTTAGGTGTATCAATACTAATTTTGTTGAAGATGAAATGCAAGCTACAGAACAGCTTTGGGTGGAGCAGGTTGCCATTCACATTTTAAGACACACGTTGGTTGATGATTTATAGACTGAGCATAGTATAGAAATCAGGGCACAAGATGGATTGTCATCCCAGCAAGAGACAAGAGAAGTTGAAGGTGCGTGAAAGTGGTGACAGCTACTCATATATGGGATGTCTTTACTTCTTGAAAACCTTTTTTTCTTTACCGTGTTTTTTTTTTAAATGCGACAGTGTTTTATTCAAATGTGTGAGAATGAAGATAAGGGAAAGAATGAGGTATTTGTGACTCATTGAAGATATTAAATAGATACCCTGCCTACTTGAGTTTAGACGCTACAAATACAAAAACTCAATCTATACTATCTAGAAGTATATATATTGAAGCCAGAAGACAGCACAAGGTCTAAGTTTAGAGTAGGCCCAGCTACTATATTTCAGAAAATCATGTTAGATACCTCTATGTTCTCTGACAATGATTAAAACTTTTGGTGACCTTCATTTAAATAAAGTTTTGAGCCTTTCGTTGCTCTTAAATATAGGACCTCACTAAGGGTGCGTTATTTCATTATGTTTAATTCTCATAGAAATTCTAAAATATTAAAATTGACCCTCAATTTATTAGTAATGCTTCCCAAGTACAATTCTCTTTATCAGATATAACTATGCCACTTACTTTTACAAAAATACAATTTTGCTGATTATTAGATCTATTATATCATAGGAAAGATATCAGGGTTCACATTTCAATAGAGTTAATTTGCATGAGTTCCATAAGCTGCAAGAACACGCTTTCAAAGAGGAGACAGATTTTTATTAAACCTGATGTATATCAAGGTATCATTTACTGATTCTCAGGGGCACAACTCTGGCAAGCCCATATGCTTCAGTGTATACATCTCTGTTCTTTTCCAATTTTTGTCATCATGGTTCATGAAAGAGTGTTATGAAATCTAATTAATTTAATTAATGGATCTCAGGGCTATTGGAATGTGTGTTAACATGAGTTAATCTGTGAAGAAAGAACTTCCACACCCGGGTCTTTTCCAGGAGAATGGAAGTTTAGTGACCTCCACTGAGTGGGGTCAACTAAGTAGTATTAACTTTTATATCAAAATGAGACACATGACTATCTGCTAACAAGCTTCAATCATGGAACACGGGTGTTATCGCCAAAGATAGTGTGGCTGATGTTTCAGGACTAATGAAATGGAATGTTACATCCAGCTCTCAGTAAATACAAAACAGTCTCATGTATTCTTAGGATAAGATGGAAAATAAATAATTACAAGAAAGTGCCAAAATCTGCCCTTGTCGAATCAGCCTGAAATATAATTTCTCTCCTTTCTTGTCTCCTCTGCTTTGTCTTGGCCAGTTCCTTTTTGTCACAGTTATAATCATAGCCTTTGGCCACTCAGTTTTCATGACACAAATTTGAAAAAGGAAACCACACTTGCAAAAGAACGAACATTTCCTATCTTGTGTTTACAACTCCTTTTGTGCTGTGTATAAGAATATCAGCCCTTTAGTCTTTGTCATGCAAAACGGGAACTGAAGCAGTTAAGGTAAAGGAAATTGCAATAGAATGAATAACGAGTTAAAAAATTAAATTGCTACAGGAGAAAATTTGTAAGGACTCAAGGCAGATGAGGGTACTACTCATTTATCAAATACAGATTCCATTCTTTCAATCCAATATCATAATTGGTAAGATGTACCCAATGGCCTTTCAATACATACTTTCCAAGGTGATATTAATAAGTAAGTAGCATAATCAATGAAAAGCCTTTTAGAAATTTTCACTTAAGGAAGTAACTGAGAGGTATGTGGTATAAATTCTTCTCTTAATAGAAAGAGGAGAATATATACTGTTCTAATCCATAAACAGCAAAGGTAAAAGACAGAATTT
The DNA here is from genome assembly GCF_000317375.1 of Microtus ochrogaster. NCBI lineage: Eukaryota > Metazoa > Chordata > Mammalia > Rodentia > Cricetidae > Microtus > Microtus ochrogaster. Next base: position 28,609,756 of record NC_022019.1, read on the forward strand.
TCATTGCCCATACATTTTGGCCCCAGTGCATCTACAAACCAGTATCATCGGGAGGATTCCTCAAACTCATGTATGCAGTTGCTTATTCATCCTTTGTACATGGATGTCCCTCAGGAACTTCTACCAAACTCATTGTCTTTTTCCCAACCAGTGACAGCATCCAAGACAGAGGACCAACCATGAGCTATTCTAGTCTCAGCCTTCTCCTGTGGGTTTGATCCAATTAAAAGGGCTCTACAAAGCAATTGGAAGGACACCAGCTCTGTGTCCTTTAGCAACTGAGTTCAATCTCTTTCCACAACTCCAAACTGCTGGGTTTTCATTTTTGTTTTTCTCAAGTTAATCATAGTGTGCCTTGAAATTGCATATTTGGAAGTCTTGATCTCTTAAAGGCGTTGGCTGTCATTGTTATCCAGACTTTCACATAGTCCCATCACTTTCCCCTACTGTTTTTTTCACTTTTACGTCACCCATGAACCTCGTCTTCTCTATCAGAGTCATACATCCTCCACCCTACCCACCCACGATCTAGCCTATACATCACTATTAAGCATGTGGCTCTGTAAAGCAAAGCTAATGTTGCAGCTAATAAATTGCTTCAGAAGCTCACACTTGCTTCATGGAAAAATCTACCTAAAGCCCTGAGCTTTGAAGTAGCCATGATCAGTAAGATCTGCCTCCTAGCCATCTTCTGTGAAAGTATCTGTCTTTTGGAGATAGATGATGCAATATGACCTATACCTTTTGAGGCTGCAATGACAAATCAAAGTTGATACCAGATAACTTCCTCCTGGGGAAGTCATGAGTTAACTGGATTTACTTACAGAGGATGGGTAAAGGATTATTGACGTGAACGTGGGTAACCCCAAAGTTGATACACTTGAAAAATTTTCCCCAGCACAGATGATAAATTTCTCAAGCCAGTCTTTTACATCTATGTGCTCTACCTCCTACCCAACACCCCAAGGCCATAAGAAATTGGGGCCCAATTCAGTTCATCTGTTTATCAGGAGTGGTGGGATGTTCAATGAGTGTCCTAAAACCTTCCCTCCCTCCTTCTTCTATGGGAATCATAAACTAAAACAAACCTGGTTAAGGTGAGCCTTGGTAATAGTCACAGACATGTTTGGTTTAGGGGATGGTCCTTTACAACATCATCTCTCCTTCTAACACTATCTCATTGGATCAGCACTTTTTAAATATTCCTCTTTTGTGCATACAATGTAGGCTAATATTAAGAGTCTTGAGTCTGTAGATTATTTGCTTCTGTACATGTAATAGGATCCTTGATCTTTCTTCATAAATGACCATATAAAATATTCATGTTTATTCATGTTTTGTGAAGAATCTATATGTGGTAGATTATGTTATTATAATCTTACTTTAAGTTGAAATATAGATTAATGGATTCTTTTTAACTGTTGTAAGGAAAAGGTTCTAAATTAAATATAGAAAACTGTTCTTCTTGAAGATAATAAAATCATAAGCAAAACACAGGAAAAGAACAAATTATATAAGAAATGTTAGCTGAATTTCAATAGAATTATTACATTAGTGTATGACGAAACAAAGATCTGTAAAATACTTAGATGCCTGTAAATTATTAGATATAGAATGTATGAATTCTATCCACAAACGTTCATCAAATCAGTTGTGATATTTTGAGAAGTTTTCATCTTCTCAGAAAGCCTGAACCATTAATAATGCATAATTTAAATAAAGAAATGGGCCCTGAGAAAAGAAAATTATGACATTCTAAGGAGAAGACTGTAATAGTGTGGATTGTTATTCTTCTTTAAAAGAAGAAAACCAATAGAATGTTGGCTTATTCAATGTTTCTAAGGAGTCTAGTATGTGTATATACTACAAAGCCTGAGAACCCAGAATCTGCTCAGTTCAAAAGGTAAGATGCCACTAACATCCCATTCTGGTACTGAAGCTCTGAGGCATCCTGTATAGCTCTACCTGGTAACATATGGATGCATAGCCATGTTTCTTAGAAACAGATTGATTCCTTTATTCTGAAGTCTTGTGAGTTCTTCTCCTCTGTATTACCCTGGAGAGTTCACTCAAGAAGACCCAGAATCAATATTCTTTTGTCAGTGAACACTGGTGGCAACAGCGACAGATAAGACTTACTCACTGTCAAGGAATAGAAAAGGCAGGAGAAACCTTTACCCACAGATGTCTTTATGCATGGGCTGAGCAAGAGCTGGACAACAAATCTGAAGAGAAGTCTTACCACTAGGTTTCCCTCTCCGGGAAACACATCCATAGAGCCACCCAGACCTCTTAGTTAATTTCAGATCCTATCAAACTGACAACCTAGCTTAAACATGACAGAGAGCTAATACTAAATCTTTAGACCAAACTCTTTCCTACTTTCTCCATCCCTGAATTGGAGAAAGAGACAAAGAGCCAAGAATGAAGTCATAAGAAGTAAAAATAAACCAAGTGTTGTCAAGAGAGTCAGAGACCTGGTAATATGAGGTTTACCTGGCTATGGGAAACCTGAAAGGCATAACGGCAAGTGCCACGCTATATACCACTCGATACAAGTGTATCAACTTAGGACAGAGTTCAGCTCATATCATCCAAATGAACAGGCCTGTGATAAGAGCAAAGACATTACAGAAATCAATGGACATAAAAGGGGAGATGCCAAAAAAAAAAAACAATGAGACAACAATAAAAAATCAGAAAATGAAAAGAAATCAAAAGAATTCAGAATAAATAATCCAATCTGTTTCTCAGGAAGGTGGTTATGCAGACACATGGAAGATTGACTGTTTCCAGGCATAGGATCATAATCCTATGCAAAACATATGTCAGTGGCTATGTACAAAAGAACTTCTTTGTATTTCTTTTTCAGAGTTTGTTGTGTGTGGAAAGAACTGTTCCTACATGTTATCTAATGAAGAGAAATTCATTGAAAGAACCAATAAATGTCACTGGAGCTGCTCTGCTGGTGGCTTTTTATTATTGTAGTTATCAGAGTAGTTAAGAATTGATGTGCATGTGTGTTGTTTCAATAGAAAAGTCCTTAAATAATTGACCTGAAAAAATATGAATTTACTATCGGTGTTTTTTTTTTTTAAACTTGGCACAAACCTAGATATAACTTAGAAGATAGAATCTCATCAGAGGAATTGCTTCTATCAGACTGGCCTGTGGGCATGTCAGTGTGGGCATTTTCTTGATTACTAATTGATGGGAGAGGTGAACCACTATGTGGTGCCATCCCTGTGCAGGGTTTGTAAGAAATGAAAGAGCAAGCCAGAGGAAGCCAGCCAGTATGTAGCATTCCGGTGTTACCCCTGCTTCAGTTCCCTTCATGCTGGACTATGAACCATAAGATGAAATATACCCTTTCTTCCTCCAAGTTCATTTAGAACAGTGTTTGTCACAGCAGGAGAGAAAGAACCCAGGACATAGACTTTTAATACTGAGTTAGTTCACCTAAGTGTCTTTTCTGTATTGTCACTGAAATGAAAAACCATATTTGTTCTCTGGACACAATTTTTCATTTTTGATTAATTACATTTAGAAATAATGTAGTGTAGCTGCAACTTTATGATTGGAACACACTTGTTAAGAGATAGGCTATGCTCATAATGCTCATCCCACACACAGAGAGAGAGAGAGAGAGAGAGAGAGAGAGAGAGAGAGAGAGAGAGGAAGAGACTGAGGAGAGGGGGTCTTCAATAGAATCAAGCTATTCCTCTGTGAGGTTAAATAACAGTAAATAATTACCAGCAAGAGGAGACTTTTATAGACACAACTGCAGGATGTCACCCATGTGATTTGTCACCATGCTAGGGCTGCCTTCTGGTGATATAGCTAAGCAAACCACCCATGGCATTGTAAATATTTCTCACTGTATTCCTGTCAGTAACCTTCCTAAATTCATTGATTCAATGGTGAGATCTTGGTAGATGGTTTCTTAGCTCCACCGTCAGTACCATCTATGTTAAGAATAGATACTTGTTTGTATCTCTATAGACAATCTTACATAATATATTGGTAAAAACATTCATAACCAAATATGTATTTGTCTCGTGCATCTTACTTTTTATGAGCTTTTATTTTTAGATAGCAGTGAGTGAAAATTTCCCATACACTTTACCACACCCTTCATCAGACTCACTTTTTGCATCTTGAGATTATTTTTAATGTTAATATATTTGTTGTATCTGTATAGTTAATGATCTGATATATTGTTATTAACTAGAAATCTATGATCAAAGTAGAGCTCATGTAGATAATGCCATATGACTACCACGACAATACCATACAGAATTTTAGTTGCACTGCCTTGCAATACCCTGAAATGTACCTATCAATTCCTTTTCTCTCCCTGTGGAACCACTAGCAATGACTAATCTTTTTACTGTCTCCACACTTTTGTTTTACCATGGCATTACATAATTAAAATCACACAACCTTTCCAAATTGACTTATTTTAGTGTGCAGGATAATTTAAGATTTTCCCATGTCCTTTGATGGTGTTCAAATTCTGTTCTTTGAAAGCACTTATGTTCCATTTTTTGATATAATATAGTTGGTTTATCTGCCTATATAATGAAGAACATCTTCTTTACTTTGGAAATTATTAGTTATGAATAAAGTTGTTGTAAACATTAGCATGTGTATTTTGTTGCAAATTTTTAACTTTTTTGGCAAATAGCATGAAGCATATGCTAAGGGTGTATTTCGTTCCAAAAGAAATGAACACTTTGCTTTTACAAGAGCTGCATCATCTAGCATGCTCTCAGCAAGAGTTTCTTATTTTTCCAACATATGACATTGTCAGACTCCAGTATTTCTACCAATTGAAGGTAAAATCCCATTGGCATGCTATTGTTTCACTTTGCAATTCTCTAATGCTATAGAATATCAATCATCTTTTAAAGTTTTTTGTTTTTACGTCATTGAGTCTGTACAGGCATGACTAGTTTTCTTTAATTTTCTCTTGCTGGTAAACCTTAGTATTCTTTTGTCTTTTTGTTTATTAATAAATTGTTTTGGTTATTTGTCTGCCAACTTGTAACAAACTGAATCATTTTGGAAGATGGGACCTCACTTGAGAAAATGCTCTCACTAGATTGGACTGTGTGCAAGCCTATGGTGCACTTTTTCTTGTCTTGATGATTGCTGAATAAAGATTTTATCACATGGTATGAGAACAACATCTGTATATAATATTGGGATAACATGGTTGTTCTAGCTATCCCTGTTTCTGTAGGGCCTAGTGATCAAATATCAGGGGTAGCACTGGCTAGTGAGACTAGGAAAAACAGTGACTGTCAGGAAGAGTAGGAGATGCTGCTTCAGTAAATAAACTAGTCAATGATCATGGAAGACACTTGAATTCAACATGTGGCCTGTGCATACATGTGAGTATACATTTGCACACATATTAACACATACACATGCAATAAAAAATCAAGCATTCAGAATCATGTAGAGCTTTTGCCATATAAATAATCATTTCCTCCATCTTTAGCTTCAATTATTTCTAATGTAGAATAACTCTGATTCTGAGATTGTACGTGTGTATTCAAAATTTATCAACAACTTTGCATAATATGTTTAGAATTTCTAAGGATTTTTATTTCTTTGGGTGTTCTATGAGTTATTGTAGCATTTAAAAACTGTAGCAACAGTATTCTTCTACATATTTATAGTTTTGGGGTTTTTTGTTATATTGGTGATTTTTTTATTATTATGTTGAACTTAATTGATAATAACTGTACCATATATTGTTTCAAAATTTAATAGAATATATCCCCAATACTTCTATTAGGGTGGTATGTGCTACATGTCTTTGAGTTCAGAAATATTCCATATGCTTAAATTTGCACAATACTTAAAAACTACAGAACTTTCCACAATCTGCTTGTTTTCTTTCAATGCTGTCTAATTTTTCTCTTGCAATCCTTGAATATGTTGATCTATTTCAGCATCAACATTGAGTCATCTTCTTGTTTAAACTCCCTGCTGGTTCTGAGGTCATCCATGAGGCTATTCTACTCTGTCTGGTTTACCTGTTCTTCTCCAAGGAAAGGAGAGAACCAGGCCAGCGGTGTACTCCCCCATGAGTGGGGAGGGAACTGACGTAGCTATAAAACATTGTGTTCAGCTCAGGGTCTGTCTGTGGCTCCAAATCTCTTTCTTCAGAAGGTTATGGTTATTTTCCCTCAAGATTTTCCTTTCCTTCTGTTTTATATTAGTTGCTTTATGTGGGAACAAAATCAGCCTCATCGTTTGTAGTCTTCGTCTTAATTCTTTGATATTTTCTCCAGAGATAGTTCAAGCTTTTGTCATCTCACCAAGTAACTTGATTATGCTTATTCAATAAAATATGAGTGAATAAGTCACAGCATGGTGGTTAATAAAATGTCACTGTTTTATGTCATCTTAGGACATATAATACCACTTCAACATTTAAATTACTTTTAGAAATATTTTATATCCTTAAGAAAAATACATCAGATTTTAAACATTCCTTGTTTTATCCGAATGAATAGCTGCTAGTCCTTCCTCTATCGCGTCCTTACTTATATGTAAAAGTTAACAGAATGAAGACGTTGCTGTCCACACTGATATTAACTCATAATCCTATGTTCATACAGAATCGTCTGTTAACCTGAACTTATGACACACAGGTGCTCTCCACGCTTGATCTTCGAACATTTCCAGATTTATCACACAAAATATTTCTGAAGTCCTAAGCATCATTGTATTGCCTGGCAGTTCACAGCAATTCTCTCATTCTTGCGCCGACTTCCTGTCAGTGTAAGTCATTACATTTGTTTTGCTATGATCAAGCACCAGATCAAGGCAACTTCTACAAGAAGGTATTTGATTTGGGCTTATGGTTTCAGAGCATTAGAGTTTGTATTAGTTGGTATTCTCTGGCATAACAGAACTTATAGGACAAATCTCTATGTGCATATAGAAATAGAATTTACTAGAATGAATTACATTCATCAACGGCTGACTGTGAATGGAAGCCCCCAAATCCAATAGTTATTCTGTCCACGAGACTAGATGTATCAGCTAGTCTTTAGTATATACTGTTATCTCAGAGAAGTAGGCTTTGATGCTAGCGACGGAGTGATTATGCCAGCAATGTGAGGGAGAGCAGGAAAAAAAGCAAAAGCTTCCCTTTTCCATGTCTGTATCTAGCTTTCCAGCAGAGGATGTGGCCCAGATTAAAAGGGTGTCTTCCTGATTCAAGATCCAGATTAAATGTGTGTGTCTCCCTACTTCAAAGATCCATGTTAGAAGTGGATCTACCTGCATCAGATTTAAAAAAAAATCCCTCACATTTATGACCTCCATATTTTGGATTTTAGTTCATTCCTGATGTAGTTAAGTTCTCTGTGGATGCAGTTGTCTATAAGTTGGATGCCAGTTATTGGCAGATGTTTCTTTCCTGCATGGTGCTACAGCCGTCCGGTCCCAAAGAAATACACAGAGGTGTACATTAATTATAAACTGATTGGCCTATTAGCTCAGGCTACTTATTAACTCTTATAACTTACATTAGCCCATAATTCTTGTCTGGGTTAGCCACATGGCTTGGTACCTTTTTCATCAAAGCAATCACATCTTGCTTCCTCTGCATCTGGGTGACTGCTACAGACTGAATCTTTCCTCTTCCCAGATTTCTTCTGTTCTTGTTGCCCTGACTGTACTTCCTGCCTAGTTTCCCTGACTAGACTTACTGCCTGGCTACTGGACAATCAGTGTTTTATTAAAATACAACTGACAGGGTATAGACCATTGTCTCACAGCACTTCAAGATGATAGATAGATAGATCAATAGATGATAGATAGATAGATAGATAGATAGATAGATAGATAGATAGATAGATAGATAGATAGATGATAGATAGACATTTAGATTGATTTTGAAATGCTTTTAAATATAAAAGAAAGCAATGTGAAGAACTTGCTAATGGAAGCTTGTGTTTCATGTGACCATGAACAGAGTACTTATTGTCAGATAACCATGATCTTTTGGCCAAGACATCCTAGTTATGTGTTGGTTTTTGCCTTTTCTTCTTTTTGTTTGCTTAAATTATCTGGTAAGGGCTTTAATTTTATTTTTGCTTTCACTTTTAGTGTATGAGTTTGCATTGGAGGGTGTGTAGACATGAGTGAAGGCTCTTGCAAGGCCAGAGTGGACATAGGACCTCCTATGGCTAACATTACAGAGAGTCCTGACCTTCCTGTTAATGGCCCTGTGAAACAACAAGAACAGTACATGTTCTTGAATGTGGTGTTTTCTCCACCACCGTATTCTCTGAATAAAACATAATGCTGCTAAGTCATTGGACCATGCAATCTAAGGTCGCACAAAGTTTCTGTCTCCTTGATCCACTTAAACTTCATATTACCTTCATTACACATTTGCCCCTCCCAGGTCATAGATAAGAAAAGTAGGCATCAAAGGTTAAGGGACATGCAAAACCAATCTACCTTAACATCTGAAGCTGTTTCTGAATGGCAATATTTTCTTTCATCTCTTTTTTGACAATCGAATTCCTGAAAGAAACAATTGGACATAACAAAAATTATCACAGTCAAGTAACACGATAACCCCAACTCTTCCAAAACTAAGAGCTCAGATATCGAATCTGCACATGCTGTAATGAAAAACATTAAACCACAAATTATTCTCAAAGTAGATGGATAGAGATTTTTTTCCCTGGGAAAAAAAGTAACTTGTCTTTTTTATTAGAGTATATGCATGTTGCTTGTTCAGATATCAACTGGAAGTACTTAATATAGAATATAAGATTGGAAAATGCCTTCATTTTGAACATTTTTAAACAACCAATTCCCTAAGGATGAATCAGAATTTGTTGCTATGTGTCACTTTCTCAGTTTGAGCTCTAAAGTCAAAGAAACAATGAGATGGAAGGAGGTTAAGGAAGAAAAATAATTCAAAATGAATAAATATGCACTATAATTTGATCAGCATGGCTCCAGTCTCCCAACAGCAAGTGATACAGAGATTTACAATTAACAAGAAAATTCAGTGACCTCATTCATTATCAATGAAATAGCTGGTGAACTGCATAAGGTCCTTCCCGTGGCTGTTTACAGTTGTTTTGGAATTTTATCTCATAAATTTCCTCAACTCTTGGGAATTTCATTTAACTCCTATTATACTATACTAAGAATTAAGTACTTTAAATGATAGAGGAAACTCAGACACTGTGAAGCCCTGATGACCCTAGAATATACATGGATGGATGAGGAAAAGCGGATAAATAATTAATAGAAGGCAATTATATTTCACCATGATAAAGAGCAACAACCACATTCTCTCTCTCTCTCTCTCTCTCTCTCTCTCTCTCTCTCTCTCTCTCTCTCTCGAACTTATCTGTGTGTTTGTGTAAGTATAAGGTTTACAGAATTTATCTATTTAGTGATGTATCTAACCTTAAATCATATGCAAAACATGACTATTTTTCAAAGTAGTTATTTTGTGTTTATAATTGTGAGCCTTCATGAATTTATATGCACTGCATGTATGGAGAGGCCCATGGGGAACAAGAGAAAACATTGGACACCCTAGTTCAGGAGCTACAGTTTGTTGGGAGCCATTCTGTGAACACTGGAAATTAAATTCTGGTTCTTTGCAAGAGCTGCAAATGCTCCTTACTGCTAACCCATCTATCTCTCTGACACCAAAACCACAAGCATTTTACTGTTTAAATTCTAGCCCAAAATGCATCATTCGTTTGTGTTTATCAGGGTTCTCTTCTTTACCCTTAAGGTAATTGACACCACAGTGTCAGTGCTTAGTGGAAGGAGCTAAATAAAGGTTCATCTCAGCCCTGAATTCAGCGAACGCACACATCTACCAGCACATCTTTGTGTGCAGACCCAGCACACTGGGCTTATTATCTGTCACTGACAATAATAACAGCAATGACAGTGGTGAGTAGGCTTCCTATTCACAAGAAAACTCAGCTTTGAGAGGTTAATTTACATTTCTTACCATGTAGTTATTCCTTCTGTTTTGCTTACCTTCCCACCACCTCTCATCTTGAAGATGCAGATTAACCAAATTTGGAAAGTCTTCCATCAAGGTCTTCTAAGACAATATTGTTGTAACTACCTTGAACAGTCTCTGTTCTAGACTCTATCAATTTCTTCTCTTCCTTTTTAAACTAAAAACCCCATGAAGTAAATTATTTGCCCTTCAAAATTACAAGATCCCAGGTATCTATACGATATCTTTCATGCATGACTGAGGAAGATTTCGGATAACTTATCATATGACTAGTATGACCTATAATTAGATGTGGACTATGTAGAATACTAGTAGGTAATCTTGAAACATAGATAAGGCAATATGAAAAGCTAATAATCAAACAGAACGTATCTTAGGATTGCTGGTATTGGGGCAAAGACATATAGTCAAGTGTGTATTGAAACAAAGGTGATCATTAAGTTTTCTTTAACATAACTTAAAGCATAGGAGATGTTAGATTGAAATTTAATATTTTGTGATATTCTAACAGTCATACTGAGGCTGCACACATAGCATCCCTGTACTTGCCAAATGTAGAGTTCCATGACTCTACATACAGAATAAAGAGGCATCAAAAGCCAGTCCCAGCTCTAAATTAACGGCAAGCTTGTGTGCTGGGTTGCTAGTTTATGAAACTTCTCAAGCCATGCTTTTTCTAAGCTATCACCTTATACCTTATGTCCATCATTTAGGCTCTGAAACTCCCTGTATGTCATAGCATAGCTGTAGGTATCCATTGAGGTCATAGTGATGTATTGTTTGTTATTTACAGAATGTAAGACTCCAGCAAGGAGGGCATAAAGGGATGTTTGTTTTGTAAATTCCTGAATAGGGTCTTTGCTATAAGTTAGAAAATATATGCCTCTAATTTTGGAAATATGAACATAATACATTTTTTTAAACTTTGGGTGATAATTTTAAAAAGTCAACTTGACACTTGATCATGTTTAGGCATTTAAAGGAACAATTGTGTGCTGCTTTCTCAAGCCTGTACCCTTGGATCCAGAATCTACCCAATGCTGTTTCCCTCTGCAGAGATGCTGTTGTGACATTTGAATGCTCTACTTTATTCTTTTTCTGCTGCTCTACACCTAATGCAGATTTCCTCCCACAGTCTTCAACTTCATTAGACAGAAATTAATATAACTGTTAGAGCAAATAGTGAATGATTTTGCCTTGGAAATTCTCAATTTATTAAAAAGCCCAGAGCAAAACCTTTGGGAAATAATTTCGTGTTTGAAATGATTCTTCTTCTTCTTTTCCTTTAAGTATTGAGGTTTGGTTTGCAGGTGTCTTGGGCATCATTCTTTGCTATTTGGTGGTAAAAATTGGTTTATTTATCAAATGCCATTCACTCTGAAAGGCAGAAAAAATTATTTTAAATCCACAATTGGCTTCAACAGCTTCTGAAATGTTTCGTATTGTGCGGTAAAATATAAGTTCAAGTGTCCACTTCTTTTCTCTATTCTCAATATTCTACATCCACTTTCACAAATGACCCATGGCACAAAAGATGAAAGCACCTGTTATTGCAATAGGAGAGAAATAATCAAGTTTAAAGCCTAAAAATAATAATGTCATTTGTACAAAAAAACCAATCTTGCTCATAGAAACTTTGTAATTTCTTTATTTTTCCATTGTGATTTTATACTCAGATGTTGAATAAAGTAAAAAAAAAAAGGCTGTAAAATCTCTCTGCAGATAACGTACCTTCATTGCAAGTGTGAGCACTAAAGTTTGATTTCTCAGAGCCTGTATCAAGGCTGGGAAGGGGAGACATGGTGGCCATCTGAAATCCCAAGACTAGGGAGGCAGAGAAAGGATAAAACTGGAGCAGGGATCATGGCTATCTCAGAGCCTGTATCAAGGCTGGGAAGGGGAGACATGGTGGCCATCTGAAATCCCAAGACTAGGGAGGCAGAGAAAGGATAAAACTGGAGCAGGGAGGACTAGTCTGAACTGGCAAGCTTCAGCTTTATCAAGGAACTCCATTTCCATAAACAAATTGGAAACCAATGAAGGAAGACACTCAGCATCATCATTAAATCTCAGCACAAACATACAACTGCACAAGCATGCACCAACATATATGTGAACACTATATACATGTAAATACCACATACATATGTGAGAATAATGACTGTCTGCTAACTCACTAGTGTGGGATTTTTCTGGCTTCCTTATGTAGGCATTTAGTGCTATCAACTTTCCTCTTAGCACTGCTTTCTTTGTGTCCCATAAATTTCGGTATGTCATGTGGTCATTTTAGGAAGTGTTTAATTTCTTCCTTAACCCATTGATGCTTCAAGTGAGCATTGTTTAATTTCTATGTGCTTGTGGGCTTTCTGGAATTAGTGCTGCTATTGAATTCTAATTTTAAGCCATGGTGATCCGATAAGACAAATGGGGTTATTTCAAATTTTTGTATCTGTTGAGGTTTGTTTGAGATCTGTGATGGAGAGTCGCTTGACCTGCTTCATACAAGAAATAAACATCAGAGACCAGGTATGGTGGCATATACTTAAATCCCAGAACTTAGGAGGCAGAGACAGGAGGTGGGTATCTGAGTTCAAAGCCAGTGTGGTCTACAGAGTGAGTTCTAAGACAGCCAAGGATACATAATGAGATGCTGGAAAGAAACTAAGGGAGGAAGAGAGGCATGGAGGCAGGAAAGGGGACAAGAAGGAAGGAAGGGAGGGAGGGAGAGAGGGAGGGAGGGACGAAGAAAGGAAACACAGAGGGAAGAATATTTTGTGTTAAGTCACAGATTTGAGGTTTATTGTCACTCCAGAAGAACTTACCCTAACCTGAGCAAGAGGGATGCATATACCTCTAAAGGGAATCCTGATATACTTCTAAAATGGAATAAAAGGGGCTTCCACAGAAAAGTAAAAATAAATAAATTTAAAAAAAATAATGGTATCCTATACATTGGAGTTTATTTCATCTTGTTATCTATTAAATGTTTATCAAATTATCTACATGTGAATTAATACAGTTTGTGCTACCCAAAACATTCACAAACTTTTAAAATATTGTCCTAAGCTGAAGACAAGCTACTTTGATTATGATAAAAATTCCAAATGAATTAATTGAGTAGGAAATCACATCTCTCAATTTATTTAGATAACTTCTTGTTATAAATGGAAGGTTTGGGTTAGCAACCCAAATACTATTTGCAACAGTAAATCTTCAAGTCTGCAAATATTAAAATCCGGGTAGGTTATATGTAGCACAATTAATAAAAACTCAGTGACAGAATTGGGGCTCCACCTAAAGGTCAGAAAAACAAAACAGCCAGCCACTGGCTCTTACCTTTACCTCAGTTCAAAATGGGGATCCTCCCTACAGGAATCTCAAAATAAGAATGTGTCTAAGACCTGTCTTTTCCATTTTATTTCCTCTCTAGTGCTGTGATTAAAGGTGTGAATCACTGCCACCCAGTTTCTATTGCAAACTAGTGTGGCTACTGGGATTAAAGGTGTGTGTCACTATTGCCTGGTCTGTAAGGCTGATCAGTGTGGCTGTTTTTACACTCTGTATTTTGGCATTTTTTTTAATTGAAATACAAATGAAGGCAGGCAGTGGTAGCGCACGTCTTTAATCCCAGCACTTGGGAGGCAGAGACGGGTGGATCTCTGTGAGTTCGAGGTCATCCTGGTCTACAAGAGCTAGTTCCAGGACAGGCCAAACCTACAAAGAAACCCTGTCTTGGGAAAACCAAAAATAATAATAATAAAAAAACAAAAAAACCCTACAAATGAAATATCACTATAAGTGGTAAACCTGATCCTGTTCATAGACTTACATTTTGGTAAAGGCAGTTCTTTGGGGACATGGATTTCTAAATAAAGCTATAGATTACTGACCAAATTTGAAATGGGAAGAAAGTGAATGCCTCTCCTTTCCCTCTCCCAGTTGGCAGATCCACTTCTCTTCTTCACCTACCACATGAAAGCACAGAGAGCCACATTTCCCACACCAAAGAATGCTGCTTGTTATTCTGTTCTTCAAGATGTTCCAACAGTCGGTGACCTGACTGAGAACCTTGTTGACAAGCTCCACAGGTGTCCTGGCTTAATGTTGCTCTGGAGTGCTTTTAATAGATAAGCGTACTCTATCTGCTCTGGCGAAGAAAAATAGGGCAGAAAATCAGACAAGCATCTTCTCTAACCTGAGCTGAATACTTAACATAAGTCAAGGGCAAAGGAAGCATTCTTCTCTCTCAGTACCCTGAGGAGCCAGCAAATGGCTGCCCTTTCTTTGATATTCATGTATCGCACATATAGACAGAAGATAGTGAGCTTCAACAGACAGATGAGAAAATGATTTAAAGGTGCTTTCACACACAGCACAAACAAAAACACCTTTAAGTGTTATAAAGATGAATTCAATTATTGATCTTACAGGGAGGGTTGAGCTTTACAATGTTTGATTTCATATATACCTATATTTTATTGTGTCTAATCAAAATATTTATTAACTGAGATATACTGGAATAATTATACAAACAGAAAAAACGTTGCATAATTAATCTTCAAGATTTTTTTTATATTTGTTTGCAAAACAAAGGTACAATAAAACAATGTGTCTACACGAATGCACATGTATTCTGAAACTCAATCTATATTTACCTTTATTAAGGAGAAGAATTGTGCATCCATTCAGGGTGATGTAGCTGTGGTCATAGATAAATGCAAGATTTCATGAAGAGAATTTATAAAGAGAGAAAACTATAACAAGATTAACAAGGTTCCTGTTTGCAGAGGACAGAAGACTTGCACAAGGATGTGGGTGTGTCTCCACCATTTGCACTCCCAATAAAACAACAACAATTCATCTGTTAAATTAACCTGCAGCGTAAGGAGAACATAGATTTGTGTGTTTGTCCATAGAATGGGCCTGAAATTTTCTGTGTGTGATGTTGTGATTCATTTTTCTAGGTATTTTAATAGTTTATGTACATATGGCACACTTGATCTACAAATCAATGCTGAGATGCCCCGTAATACAGGCAAAGAAAAGGTACCAGCAAAGTACCATGGCAATTCTGGATGTTACAAATGAACACATATAGAAAACTGAGACTAATGTCTAAACCCCATCCCAGTGCCAGGAAAGATAACCAGAATCTAGACTTACACTGCATGAATCAATTATCCACTAAACTAAAGGATGAACTCCCAAATATAGCCTCTAATATAAGCTAGACTCCAAAGCAGAGTGTTAGTCAATAAGTAAAATGTAAGCCCTTTATTACCCAGTCTAAGGAATGAATAGTCCCCAATGACTAAGCACAAAAGTAAATAAATAGATACATAGATAAATAGATAAATTCAGAGGGTTTTTTATTGCATCTAATATCCATTTATGGTCTACTGAAAATGGAGTCTGTGTTGTTGAACAACAAAAACAAGGAAGAGAAATGAGTGTTGCTTTTAAACCCCAAAAGGTCATGACCTGAAAATTTGCCTGGGATCCTTGGCCTTAAACCATGTGCTGCCAATCCTTGACTGCAGGCTGTGATAAAGTGCTCAGGAAAGACTTTGCCACTGAACCTACTAGGCCCATTGGGGAGTTAAATTCTCCTCTAAGTAATATCAGGACCCTTTGTGATATAAGACGTCTATATAAATTGGGATTAGTATTGCCTAGGGAAAGCATTCCAATATGATGGATTAAGCAAATACATTATTCAAACATGCTATTAACTCTCTGCCTTATGGAAGAAAACATGGGAGTCTCAGAACAGTCACCCTTTCTAGGCTTAATGAGGCAAGAAAAACCTCAGTGTCCTATTCAGGGTCATTGCCATTTAAAAAGTCATTAAACAATTCAAGGGTAAATTTGGAGAATGACTATTTAGATAATATATAGTAGAATAATACATAGTAGATAGTACATAGTAGAAAAAGAATTACTGCAAATTCTGAAAGCTCCATTTTTGTTATGTTTGAATTTTATTTTTCCTGAAGCAACTGTTGCCTCAGCCTCTGTAACCTCATATAAGATGAACATCATCTCAACATTCCTTCTGACTCACAATAATTTTGCATTGTTCCAAAGAACCCACAGACATCTTATAATTATAGATACTGGAATTGGCAACTGAGAAAGAAAGAAGAAAAGTAGACAGATGGGCAGATATGAGAAATGCAAAAAGGAGGGAAAGAAGAGAGGAAGGGAGGAAGGGAGGAAGGGAGGAAGGGAGGAAGGGAGGAAGGAAGGAAGGAAGGAAGGAAGGAAGGAAGGAAGGAAGGAAGGAAGGAAGGACAAAGAATGGAAGGAGAGAGTAAAGGAGGAAGAAAAAGAAGGAAGGGGATAGGGAAGGGAGGAAGGAAACTATAAAATGTATGTTACTGATATCTAGTTTAAAGTGAAAACATTTTGTGTCAATTTGATATGATACAACTGATCCTTTATTAATCCATTATTAAATTTATGGGTTTTTCTACAATCCAAAGAAATAATGCATTTTGTCACTTAACCACACAAACTACTGTGTTCATTTCTGGAGGAAAGAAAAGGATGCCTTCAATGATTTTTCTGCTTCAAAGAAAGATTCTATTTCATTCTTTCTAAGTAATGTTTTATACTGCGAGATAAAGGAGTAGATTAATGAGAAATAGGCAAAGAAAAATTAGCAATGAAATTACTGATTTTTTAATAGTAATAAAGACTATACTTAGTCTAAGAGTGTGGCTAAGAAGTTACAGAAACAGAAGTCATTTTAGTTAGGAAAGTCTGAAATCAAAAATATGTTTTGTATTTTAAATAATGTATGACTTATAAAAGTGATGTTTTCACTTTTATTATGACAATTAATCTCTGATCCTTAACGAGACATTATTTTTAATCCTAGGGGATATTGCAGAAGAAGCATAAATAATGTAAAAGCCAGGGGATGCCATATAATTCTTTGAATTCTGTATTCTGGATAGGACATGGCTATTACAATCATGACCTCAATGCTGCTGTAACAACCTGCAAAAGATCCACACAAGCAGGACACATAAATCCCAGTGTAGATGACGTAGATGACATCCATGCCTTACCTTATGCTGGGGAGCTACTGGCATTGTATGGTTGCTGCAGTTCAATGAGTCATAGTTGAGAATTTCTTTCTTGCAATTTGGGAACTGGTAGGTGTCCATGCTCCAGTGGATGCCCCCACCCATACACATATGAGCAGCACCAAGTGGACTTAGTATATTATAAAAAAAACAAATGAAGTTTGGGGGGAGAATATTAAGGAGCATATGGAAAGTTGGATGGGGAAAATAGAGGGATGATATTTTCTTATTTCATTGTATATGCATGCATGAAATTCAAAACTAAAAATGTTAAATAAAATTATTTTTTAAAATTGAGTTACCAATTGTTAGGTTGTCTTTTAAGAGAATTTATAAACATAAAAGTAGAGGTTCAGTCAATCACAGCACCACAGTCAAATCTGCTAAGAAATCAAAAGTTCTCTATTTTTGCTCCCACAGGCCTCGGTTTGCCTTTAAGGTACCTTAGTAACAGAGGCACATTGGTATGATGCCTACATATTGCTTTCTGTTTCATGTAGGGCTTTTTTATTTCTACATTCATTAAAACAGCCAGACCAATGAGACTTAGAAAAAGCTCAAACAAATAGATTGATGTTTTGTTGCACAAAGCAATAAACATACCTATCTTTAACATGAGAAAGTCTTCATGTTATTTTTCCATATTTTGGCTTAGCCTAGACATTTCATTGAAGGTAATGAGTATTGTCTTGTCATGACATGTAAAATTTCCATTTGGTTCAGTTGTTTCAAAATCTTCCTACTTACGTATTTCTGAGACTGAAAGATTGCAGGTCAGTGTAAGGGCACAAACTACTATTCTCTGTTACCAATTATTCTCATTTTATCCAGTAAGAGTAACACTTCTGAAGTTTCTCTTTTATTTCGTAAAAGGTTTGTAGGCCATGGGGCAAAGGTTGGCTTTGTCTTTAACTCTGAATATCATTTGTTTTGCTTATTAATTTTACTGCTAAATTTAAATAACTTCTTATAGAAAAATAGAAGTAAAGTCCATTATAAGTACTATAAAATTAATTCAAATTCTAAGGTTAATTTTATTTTATTAACTTTTTTATTGAAAAAAATCATTTTCATATACTACATAACAATCATGGTTTCACCTTCCCTAAGTCCCATGAGATTCTTACCAAACTACCATCCACCCAACAATTTTTTAGTAAATATAAGAATTTAATTATATTAGTTCATAATGCTTCCCATACATATTAAAATGCACACTTTAAAAATTTTAAATAACCTCCACACTACTGATTTTATAGATCCAAACACACATTAACAAAAGATAAAATATGGAACTGTGGTATATATACATACAATGGGACATCATTATGCTTTTCAAAAGAAGCAAATTCTAGCGTGAGCAGCAGCACAGACGAACTTAAATTCATTACTCTAAAGGACATAACCAGTTTCAGGAGGGTGAGTATTTCAAGGAATCTATTTACATAAGTCAACTGACAATAGTCAAACACAGAGAGGCAGAAAATAATTAATAATCTCCAGGGATATGAGGGAGGAGGAAATAGAAGCCTGATTTTCAATGGTCATTGGACTTCAGTTATGCAAGAGAAGTTATTGAGAACTGATGAACAACATGTTGACGACAATTAGTAATGCTGTTAGGGGCACACGCAGAGTGTCAAGACGGCACATCATGTCAAGTCTTCTTACCAGAGGGAAGGAAGGGGAAGCAGGGAAGGACAGGAGAAAGGAGCAAGGAAGGCAAGGAGGGCGGAGGGAAAGAAGAGAGAGGCATGTGGAAGAGTAGGAGAGTGTTTCAGAGCTGTACAAGTAATCCAACCATATTTCTACAAAAGCAACAGACCAAAAAGAATACTTGCATTAAAAACTACCAAATACATTTACAAACACAATTAGAAGTGTTATTATGTTCTTCTAGTTCATGAATTCAAATGAGATCTTCTGTTTCATGATCATACTAAAATTGACATTCAGATACCTACTTTTAGAAGATAATTATATCATCTATTTGAATTTCCCAAATTTGTAATGGAAGAAGTTTGGTGTATTATTTGTTCCCTGGAATTACACTCTCCCTACACGTTAATTTTTATGCTGATTAGTGATACAAAAGTACCTGTCGTCATCAGCTTTGAACTACTAGAGAAGAATCTCAGGTTGACCAATATGGAAAGGGGATACACATTTGATGTGGGAGTGTCATATATCAATCTGTTGATTTCATTGGTTAAGTAATAAGCAAACTTCTTGGGATCATAGCTTAGAACATAGGTGGGTGAAGTAAACAGAACAGAATGCTGGGAGAAAGAGGAAGTGAGCTCAGACTCGACAGCTCTGCTGTCTGGAGCAGAGACGCCATGCTCCTGGCTCCTGGGCAGATGTGGGGATAGCTCTGCTCTCTGAGGCACACATGATGAAGCTCCGACCCAGGATGGACATAGGCTAGAATCTCCTTGGTAAGCCACCTCGTGGGCTACACTAGAAATGGGTTAGTCCAGGTGCGAGAGTTAGCCGAGAAGAGGCTAGATAGAAATGGGCCAAGTGTTTAAAAGAATACAGTGTCCGTGTAATTATTTCGGGGCATAAGCTAGCCAAGCTGCTGGGGTGCTGGGGACGCAGCCCCACCACTCGTATTACTACATACATTGTCAGGTTCCATCTCATGACTCATCAATCACTTCACAGCACTACAGTCTGTGATGACTAATCACAGGGAGAAGCATGTGGCCAGCAAAGTACTCACTTCATGGCTGAGAAGGCAAGGCTCGGAAAGCTAGAAAAGAGCCAGAGCAGTACATTCCCCTTCAGGAACATGCTCAATGACCAACAGATGTTGCATTCTGCTCTACCCCTTAAGGCTGACTCTCTGATAATAGTGCCTCTGATAAAGGGGATTATACCCTTAGCAGGTAGACCTTTGGGAAATATTCAAGATATAAACTACACTGTGGTTGCAAGTAATTGAGAAAGACATAATCTTCTTTAGGGCTTGAGAAGAATTCAGTAAGACTTAGGATATGAAAAATAGTTTGCTTTTAAACATAAATATATCGTTAGTTTGGCAGTGACTTAGCCGGATCAGCTGATGCCATGAGTATTAAGTGCAATCTGATCCAGTTTAACTTTTAAAGAACTTTTGGTGATTTGATTGCCATGAAGGTGTATTAAACATGAAGACAAAACTCACACAAAGGCTGTGCAGATTCTCATGTCAAGTGCTAAGGAAACTAGGCTTTGTGTAAGACCAATCAGAAATGATTAAAATGGAGCTTTTGTCAAAAATACTAAGCAGAATTTGAGAGAATTAAAATCTTAAAGGCAATGAAATTACTAGGGGCTTTCATACTGTTTGCTCATTATACTCCCTTAGTATAAGACAACAAATGAGTTTATACTGTCCTTACCAGACAAATAACATTAACTAAGAAATTTTAGTGAGATTTATTTTTGAATATTTTTATTATTGTTGTTGTGTCTTTGCTTGTTAATTCCCCTTTACCTTATTTTCTTTATTTTTTTATTCTCCCCCCTCCCTTGAAGGTATTGCTGTATATTTATGTTGGGTAGAATGCCCTATATTCATCATTTCCCTTGTCTCTGTTCCCCCTGTTTTGATGTGTCCAGTCACATTCATCTCTTGTCTTTTCTAGAGTGCCTGAGTAATTCAGGTTTCACTCTCCTGCACTCAGGAACCACAGTGAATATTGCCTTGGGCCAGATCTTCTAGTGTCTCCTCAAGTCATAGCAATTTTGTGGCACAAGCTTTGGCTCCCTCTCAGATTAGATAGTCAGACTCTAAGAAAGGCTGTGGCATAGTGGGGTTGTTGGGCAGGAGGGTTATCAGGTACTGGAAAGCAAAGTTTTTAGGTGATGTCCTGCTTTAATTTCAAGTTTTCCAGTACAGTTAATCTAGGTATGGCTTAGGAGGCACTGAAGGCAGCCAGCTCAGAACTCCTAGGTTCTGTTTAACAACCCGTGACCCATCGGGTGTCTCCTTTCTGTAAACAGATGATCTCTGAGAGTTTATAAGATGATTACCGTGTTTGCTCTATCACCCTTAAGTCCAGTTATTTCCCTTAGAATGAGACCTTTGGAACTATCCCTCAGCAAAGAAATAAAACTTCCCCAGCTTCAAATTTATTTTCTGATCAAATAAGCTTTTTTTTCCCCTGATATGGATGGCATTATCTTCTCCCATCAACTGTCATTTGCTTTTGTCTTCTGGTTAAAACCTAATGATACAATGTCAAGAGCAAACTCTAAAGTTCAAAGTCTAAAACAAGGTCAAGATAAACAATGCCTTTTATTAATGTTCTATGGAATCTCTAAAATCCAGTCAGGATAGACAGGTAAACTCAAGTCTGCTGATATAAAGATTATAATAATCCCATGAATGTGCTAACAAATAAAAACTCTAAATCTATTTATTTAGGGATAAAAATACAGATAAAAATTCTTTCTGTGAGAGCTGTAGTTCCTGAGGATAAAGATGTCATCTGAAATTATACTGGAAGTAGAAAAATAAAATTTAAATACATTTACTAACCATGTTTTCACTTAATTTTGGTAGAAATGTATTCAGACTTCCTTTATCATAGCAGTAAACACAGACAGGAGATATCTATGTTTAAACCACCTTAGCCTAACATAATTTGTAATGGCTATCATTAGGGGTTTATGCAGAGCCCTGTTTTATGTCAGCCACGCTAAGATAATGTAGCTTGGGGTGCTCTTTGAAATGTGTGCATAAACACACACTTTCCCCATGTATCTGTTTTGTCATTTGTTCTGCTATGTAAACACTGTTATGAAATTTAGTCTAATCTTTTCGGGTTAATTCAAACATTTTCACTATGCTCAGATAAACGTAACCAAAGCCAGATGTTGGTCCCTGTGCTTAAAGAGCATGCCCAATGTAAACATAATTCCACTTCCTGCTTTCTCTCTTCAATCCAGACATATGGTTCTTCACAGTGTTTCTCCTTTGCCGTGTTGTGGACCTCCCAGAATCCAAGCACCCTTCCCAACCATTTTCTGTGTTGGTGTCTACCTTTAAATTTCTATTATGCTTCACCACCTCCAGAATAATGCTGCCAAGGGCGCCATTCCATCCTGATAGGAATCCCAAGGAATCCATTTCTTTATTATCAGCTGCCTTCTTTATAGGTTCTCAATTCAGTGGGCATTTCTTCAGGCTTCATTTGCTCTGCAGAATCCTGCTGCCCATTCTCTCACTTGCGAAAGAAACAATCTTTTTAATGGATTCTGTGGGCTCTCCATTCATTTTCAAGACTTCACTGGAGATCGCCATCTTTATCCTACTGTTTCCTTGGGACCTGCCTCTTCTATTTCTTGTCAGCTCAGCATACTAATCTTTCAATCATGACTTCTCCTGGGCATTTTTACCTGCTAAACAGACATCTCGCTTTTCCAGTTCATTGATTCAGTCTAAAATTCTACCTTATATGAAAGTCTGTAAGTATGTGTGGCTATGTCACATTGTCACTGAATTTTTGTGTATATATAGGTCAGTCTGGGGTCATGTGCACATGTATGTATCTATCTAAAGATGCTAGAAGAAGGTATCAGGTCCCATAGAGATGGAATTATGGTGCGGGAGAATTGTCTGTATTCTGTCAATCATGTTTTGAATAAAAGCTGATTGGCCAGACAGGAAGTAGAGGCAGGGCGATGAGAACAGGAGAATTCTTGGAAGGAGGAAACCCATTCCTTGGATTCCTGCCCAGACCACCGAGAAGCAGGATGTGACCTGCCTCACTGAAAAAGGTACTGAGCCATGTGTCTAACATAGACTAGAATGATGGGCTAACATGAGTTATAAGAGCTAATATGAAGCCTGAGCTAATGGGCCAATCAGTTTCTAATCTTATGGAGACCTCTGTGTGATTTTCTTTGGGACCTAAACGGCTGGGGGACTGGGTGGGACAAAAACCCCAACAAGCAGCAGGCTCTCATGTTACAGAAATACAAACAGTCTGTGTCACCCTAACTTGGTGTTGGCAACCAAACTCCAGTCTGTAAGAGCAGCAAGAGGACTTAGTCACTGATCTGTCTCCCCCTTTTTCTTGCTGCCACCGACTTTTTGTCCATTTTTCCTTTTTGCATAGTTCCTGATTCATTATTATTGGTGTGAGGCTAGTTCATTGGATTCTAGGAAAACAGAGCTCTAATGTTCTGAAAAAGTCATAAGGAATGAAAGATGTTTTAGAATATGTCACCTTTTAGAATTGCTCAGATTTCATAAAATTTGCCAGTCAAAGGCTCACTTGATGTAGGCATGCATAAACTGGTTTGCTTGTTGCTATAAAGCCTACTGAAAGCTTTACAGGCAATTCAGGGCAGGAGTGATGGCTCTGTCTTTCCTGATACATTGAAGCGGCTCTGGAACGACTTTAATTCTCTTAGATCTCACTTTGTCGATTTTATTTTAATCGCCATGCTTTGCATATTAGCTGATACTTAATGTGCATATATAAAAAGAAGCTAGTGAATGAAATATTCAATTGATCCTCTATATGACATCAATGTATTATGCTTTAAGTTCAACAGAATAGCTTTTGGGGAAACACATGGAGATTTTGTGGACTTAAAATTCCAGAACTTATTCAACATGCCAAATAAAAGAAAACCCATTATTTTCTCTATCAAAAGAGGTTCCATCTCTAGGAAAATGGGAGTAAAAGATTAAATGATGGCACTTATAGAACACATCACTTACAGTTATTATTTCAATGTTCTGTCACTCTCTTAATGTTTTCCCAGAATAGGATAAAATAACTATGTTATGTAACTGTACTGTTCTGTTATCCAAATGCCATCTATAATATCCATGTGCATCTAATTTATGAACTGTTTTAGTACATATACTGTAATTTTTGCATAGTACATTTTTAATTGTAAGGAAAGCTAGAGATTATCTAGTTTAATTCCTCAGTTATGTAATTATAGTATATAAGAGAGGAACTGGAAAGAATATATTTACATGACTTAAATCAGGCAGCATATTTAGTTAAGAACAGAATGATGGCAAAAAGGTTGTTTTTATCTCCCTAATAAAGCCATTTTTGTAATGATTTGCCTAGACTTGGTATTCCCAGTGCGGTTTTGGTTATTCTGACC
This sequence comes from Microtus ochrogaster, assembly GCF_000317375.1. Classification (NCBI taxonomy): domain Eukaryota; kingdom Metazoa; phylum Chordata; class Mammalia; order Rodentia; family Cricetidae; genus Microtus; species Microtus ochrogaster. The sequence goes on from NC_022019.1 coordinate 28,634,008, forward strand.
ATGACAGACATTGCCTACAAACTATTCTGTAAGAACATGCTTTTCTCTTACTTTCATGAGAACTCCTCCTGTGCCCTTGAGCATACCATAGACACTTGCCTTTTCTCTATTCAGATGTGATTGTCTAAACTAGAAGAACACTTTCTGGATGTCCTGAAACAACAGGAACTGGTTACTCCAACCTGTTACCCCACTTACAAATTCTCATATTTTTCCATGTTTCTTCTATACATTGAGCCACAATATTCATTATAGGAGATGGTGGATATAAATTTCAAATGAGCATTTGAAACCTACCTATTCTAAGTGGAAATGTGTTGTAAGTATAACACACATTCACTTTTCAAATATTTGGGAGCGAAAATATATTACTCTGCGTTAGCTTTGTCCTCCTGTGGCAGAGTGCCTGACATAAACAACTGGAAGGAAGGAGGATTTCTTCGAGATCGTGGTTTTAGGCAGTCCTGCTCACTATAAAGTGGAAAGAGTAGTAGAGAGCAGAAGCTTGTTTTGTAACAGCCAGCAAACAGAGAAGCAGAGAAAATTCCAGGACATGGAGAGATAGACCCTCAAGAGCATGCTTAAAATTTGTTTTGTTTGTTGTATTTTTATTTTGTTTTTACGGTTCCAAAACTGATCAGAAACACAATCACAAAGTCTCTAAGACTTGAGGTATAATAACTTTTCCAGGAGCCCCTATCAACTAAAAAAGACACATTAATTTTTCCTATAGAGAAAGACACAGACAAACATTCTGATTTTAAAAGGGAAGGATAAGAATAAAGTAAAGAAAAATGATACTAAAGAGAGAGTGACATCCATCATTAAATCCTGTGGCTCTCTTCTTGATATGCAGGGATTATGGTACCCTGGTTTGAGCTACCAAAAATTTGAGTTCCTCTGCCCTTTCCATTTGTAGCTCACATAATCTTTCTCCTAGACTTTCTCAATTCATTGATTGCCATGTTCTCCCATATTTCTGGCCTTTCTAATGTCCCCGAGTCTCTACTGTAGACCAGACTTCACCTTCACACCTTCAAGCATCAGCTTTTGACAGGCTGCTTTCAAGGACTCTCTCCAAATTGTCTACCTCATTTAACCACTTCCTGATATGACCTTCTCCCTCTTCTTAAGTTTATTCTTCCTACGTCACCTTTCTGCTGGTTTCCCTTGCCTACCTGAATCTCCTCAGCTGTCTTGAAATTCTCAAGCACCTGTGTTGCTATTCTGACCTTCCTTTACATGCATTCCCTACCTACAGAGCAAGATAATTAAATGTTTCCTTTTCTAATTTTTAATACTTAAGTAGTGCAAGTTTATCACACAGAATGATGAACATCATGATCTATTTCATGTTTTGAAGAAAGGAATATTAATTGAAGTTGTAGCAGAAGGCATTCACAGCATCAAAACTGATGAGCCAGTTGATCCAACTCTGAAGAGAGAAAGAACAAACTGAAACTCCATATTTTGTTTGTCTTTGGAACCTAATATGCAAAGCATTTGCTTTATTATATGAGAATTTGATGTTTTCTTCCTGTACTCATATTTGTGGAGGCTGATTTTTTTGTATGCTAAATTCATCATCTTTATCTTCCAGTGCTTTGTCTTTCTCGCACTGATGCCAATAAGCAGGAAGTTTAAACTCCTCTTGTTGCTCAAATGCATCCATCCATGACATGGACAAGGCTGTCCTTGTTAAACTGCTTGGTTTAGAAATGCTCCGAGCTGTAACCTTCTTCCTGCTCAGTTGAATTGATTAAAACAAGTTATATGAAAATTAAACACAAGTACTATATAATGAAAGGAATGCAACAGAAACCCACAACCTTTAGAATTTCAAATGTAGGAATTATCTCACTGTGAAAATCAAGGTTGATGTGTCTCTGGGAATGAATTTCTTCTGCACAATAGACATTCTCCACATGCTTTCAAAGTGAGGAGATTGTTTGTGTCTCATTAGGCTTTTAAAAAATAGGATGTATCTATTTATCTCTTTGTGTATTATTTTGGATGACATTTGTATTTACAATAAAACTAACAAAACAATATAAAGCTTCCGTAAACTATAGCAAAGATTCAGTTCTATTAAAATACCTTTTATTCATGTTGTTTGTTTTTACCTGTGGTATGAGAATTTGAGATATTCTTTAAAATTCCTTCGTTAAATGCCAGTTAACAATGTAAAAGGAATAATGGTCTGTGGTGCTCTATTTGAGAGTATCTGAGGCAGATGTTGAAATTTGCTAAAGTGATTCCTTTGATCTCTATTTATAAATTTTAATTTACATTCTACTTCATGGTATTGGCCTTGGTAACACATACCACATTGCCATGAGAAAATGATGGCTTAGCTTTTGTTCTTGCTATTCAACTCTCAAGTATTTGCATAGGACCTTCTGGGCAGGACCTTCTTTCTGGTTCCTTATAGTTCTGAATTCCTAAGACACAGACTCATTCATTAAAGCGAATCTCCAGGCTAGCCCCAACTTGTCCATTGGCCCAAACTGGTGCCTTCTATTCCCATCATCTCTTGGGAAGCTCTCAGATAAAACTGATATTATTCCTTGCACTCTCGGATAAAATTCAAAGGGAATAGACTGTGACCATTGGGAGGTACTTTGTATGATAGCAGAGACTTTGTAGAGATCATCCCTAATATACTCTGCTAAAAACGTTATTATTTCTCTTGTTTCTTTTGTTCTTCTATTCAACTATTACAATTGACCACAGTTCCTCCCACCCCCCCATTTGTTGTATCTATAGAAATGCATTACAAATTACCTGCAACATTCCCAGTAACACACAAGGAAATCCTCCTGTTTTCAGACAGTCCATGTGTATATAACTGTTATGGCAGTAATCAAACATGACATCAGATTAAAATGAAGAAATTCTGTGAAGTTGATGTTTTTCTTGTTTGCATGGAAAAAACAAATACTCTCATTTGTTGTGGTTTGCATATGAATGGGTCCCATATGCTCTTATTTTTGAAATCTTAGTCATCAGTGAGTGGCATTCTTTGTGAAGCAATAGAAGGATTAGGAGATGAGGCCTTGTTGGAATATGTTTGGCCTTTTTGGAGAAAAAAATAATGCATCATTGGGGATGTGATCTGAGGTTTGAAAGACCCACAGCAGGCCCAGTACATCTTGTTCTCCCTCCCTCTGACTGTGGATTAGAATGTAGCGACCAACAACTTCTGCAGGCACTGCCTTGATGCTGCTGTGGTCCCCACTATGATGATAATGGACTATACCTCTAAAACTGTAAACAAGCTCACAAGTAAATGCTTTCTTTTATAAGAGTTGACTTGGCCATGATGTCTCTTCACAACAACAGAACAGTGACCAAGGCAGAAAATGGTGCCAGGGAGCATGGTGTTGCTCTGACAGCCATGCAGCCATGACCATATAGGACAATTTAAGTGGGGTTTAATAGGAAAATCTTGTAGGAGCATGGAAGACACTGCTCATGGCAATTTGAACTGTGAAGACACAGCTCAAGAAGTTCCAGAGGAGAAGAATATTAGTAAATGGCTTTTCTGTGACTTTTTTTTTTTTTTTGCAAAGAATATATCTGCTTTCTGCCTGAGGCTAAACTGAAGGGTTTGGGGATTAATGACATAGGCAGAGATTTCAAAACAGCCTAGTATTAACTCTATCATTTCATTATTAGTAATCACTCTTATGCAGATCAATAATGAAAAGGTTCAAGCTGAACAAAGAGAAATACAAAATGTAGTTTGAGGAGGAAAGGAGTACTACAGAGGTAAGGAGGTCAAGCCCAGTGTTCAAGAAGGCAAAAAGTTTAAAGAGAAATTTGATGCTGAATGGAATAAAGGGAGTGATAACCTGAGGGTGGGACCCCATCAAGCTAAGCTTCTGCTCGTAAGAGGTAATTCTTAAAAGCTTAAGCAGTGAAGAAGAACATTAAAAACAGAAAGCTGACACAAAAGTAATTGAACAAGGGGAACAAATTTCAGCCCCACTAAGCAAGAGAGCTTTGCAGCTTCAGTCACAGGCTTCTGACTTGAGAGTTAAGGACACAAAGAAGGGACTATAGACTCTCCCTCCACTGGTAAAGAAAGCTGTTGATGCCAGGTGTATGCCAGGGATGCCCCTGCGTGGAGGAGCAGAGAGGTCACTGTGTGACACTGTGAAAAGGGAGTCTGGATTTTAAGTGAGGTTGCAAGATGTTGAAGAAGCAAGAGCCATAAGTTACCTGCCGAGAGGCACTGGAAGCCAGGTATGGAACCAGCACAAGACGAAGAAGTATGTTGCAGTCAACCGAGCTGAAAGGAGCTGGAGATGTGAACAGCTCTTTGGCATCAGACATGGAGATGCAAAGTTTGGAGTTTACCCTGTTGGTAAATGGACTACTTTACCAGTGATGATGGACTAAACCTCTAAAGGTGCAAACAAACCCCCTATTAAATGTTTTCTTTTATAAGAGCTGCCTTGTTCATGGTGTTTCTTCACAGCAATAAAACAGTGACTAAGACAGTCATATCTGCAGGTCTGTTTTGATGTGTTTTGTCATGAGAAAAAGGTCCCTAACACCGTGATTCAAGCACAAGCACATTTACATATTATTTCAAGCTTTCAGTCCACTGTTTTTTTCTCTACAATGGAAAATCTCATAAATTCTCAGAAACCAATAACCATAGTAATGTTTTTATTTTTTTTTCTAGTGTCTTTTGTTTTTGAATGAACGAATCATTTCTCTATTCACTACTTTCTGAATATTGTTGACAAAAGCTTGGTAAAACATTTGCTGAAGAGCAAACAAAACATACACACATACCACTTGTCATTCGCTGTGTTTAAATGTGTTTGAGAGGTTTGCTTTACAATTCTCTAAATAATAATGGTATTTTAAAAGAGCCAGTTCAATGAAATAAAATTATCCCATTTAATAAATTCTATTGCTTTCTCCACCGTGTCATCCCTTTTCTGTAGACAAATAATACAAAGTTGGCTGTGTTTGTCTTCTGGGTTGGCACTTTCCAATTGAAATCATTCCCTGGCCAGCATACTAACAAAAACCATGCTGAGAACTGAGTTTAGATAGAGCCTTAGATAACTTTTGTTTATGTATCAATTCTTCTTATAGATGATTTGACCTTGGAATATTGAACTAAATGCTATTGTATCCATTCCCTGTTCCCTACATTTTATTTTAGTCCATATAAGAATGATGGACTGTTGGAGAAGGGCCGCTTGTTGGTTTCCAGCCTCCTGCCTAGCTTAGACCCAAAATATTAAAACAGAAACTGTTTTAATCAAATACTGCTTGGTCCATTAGCTCTAGCTTCTTATTGTTGAATCTCTTATATATTAATTTCACCCATTTTTATTAATCTGTGTATCACCACATGGCAGTAGCTTACCAGCAAAGTTTCATCATGTCTGACTCTGGTGGCTGCTCCATGGCTTCTCATCTGACTCCACCCTTCTTTCTCCCAGCTTACAGCCTAGCTTTCCCAATAAATAAATAACCCACTATTATACTCAATTCTGAGCTAGTATGGGATTTAAGTGTCCTTCTTCAATGTACATTGAAGAAGAAATTACTCTGAATTGCTACACGTGTTTCCCCTTGTGCTCATATGCATGCCTGTGTGTAAATGTGTGTTGGAGAGACATGTCTGCATATGTGTATATTGATGTATTTATGCGTTCATGAGTGTGTGTGTGTGTGCATGCAGCAGATTAAAAATATTGTTCAATGTCCTCCTTTTTGCTTTCTGTCTTATTCCATTGAACCAGAATCTCTAACCAAACCTGGGCTTATGTTTACGGCTAAATTGGTGTCCAACATGTTCCAGGGATGGCCCTTTCACTATCTTTTCCATACCCAGCCTGAATGGGTGCTAGGGATGTAACTCAGGTCCTCATGCTTGCACAGCACATGCTACTGACTGCTGATCCACCTCTCAGCTCCTGGTATATTTTTTATTACAAAGTGTTGTACAGAATCAGTTCTTTCAGTGAGAACATTAAAAGATGACACACTCATATTTTTCTAAATAAGCCTTGACAATGTCCAACTCTAGATCTAAGCCTGGGTTTAAGCCCTGTTCCTGACACCCAGTCCTGGTACCAAAACAGGAAAGTTACAGAGTTTCTTTGTGCTCCAGTGTCTGTGTCTTTCAAACAGGAGTTAAAGCAGTGCTTTCATCATGGATTTGCAAGAAGTTTAAGTCAAACACTTCAGTGATTGGTGGTAAAAAGAGACTGGCTTGTTTTAAGCTTTTATGTAAAAAAAAAAAAAAGTGATGTTGATATAATCACTGGGCCCCTCTTCTGAGTGTATAGCAATGGGATAGATCTGATAATAGAAGTAAACAAGAACCCTATAAAAGCACAAAATCTGACTACTAAAACCAATACCCAACTAGTTTCTCAGACAAAACAGTAGGCAAAGAAACAGGGTGAAATTCAATCCCTCTTATCACTCCCTAATGCCTTTCCCTTTGCATCTTTGTAGTGTTCTCCAGAGTGGCTCAATGACTGTGACCTAGTTAGCCCACCAATAAGGATATCGGAACAGGAACCCCATGAATCTTGTAGTTGTTCAGTCCAGGAGGCTGCATATCCACTGGTCTTCTGTCTATTCTGACATCACAAAGACATAGGTTGTACTACCAGTGAAGGATGCCTCATCAGCAGGCTAGATAAATTTCCATGTGAGAATGAGGGCAGACAGATAAAATGCCCAAACTCCTATTTTCTTTCTTCCATGACCTTTTATTCAAGCTGCCCCCAGAATGAGTGACCCAGATTTAGAGTGGGTCTTGTCACCTATAATGACCAGCGAAGAAAGTCCTTCCCAGATGTGTCCAGATGCTTGGGTTTTAATTGGTTCTAGTTGTAGTCAAGTTCACAACCAAGTATAAACATCACACTTTTCATAAATACTGATCAGAATATTTTTCTTATGTACCCAAAAATTATAGATATAATTCTTACATCATTATTTGCATGCTCCCACACCAAAGCAATACTATCAACATTTTTAAATATACTAATGATCTCCAAAAATTATATGTTACCTCCTTAAGTCCCATCCCAAGTGAATTCTCTTTGGAGCAGTCAGATTCATTTTTGTTAAGTATGAGAAGAAGAAGAACCACAGAAGACAACCAATAGAATGTGTGCATATGTAAAAAAAGATGACTTGCTGCTTTTGCTTACGAGATAGAGACTGGATACCCTAAAGATAATCATCAGCACACTAAAGAGGAAAATACCTATGAGAGCAGAAATTGTGTTCTAAGTTTTAATTACTGTACCCAAGAGATCCAAAAATCAAAAATGTCTCTAACCTGTAAGCCTTTTGCCCAAAAACATATATTTCTTGAAGTGCTGGAGGCTATTGCTTATGTAAGATAACAAGCCACATGTTTGAGTTCCTCTAAACGTGTTTTTTTTTTTCTTTTTTGATCCAGCTGCATTTGTAGGTGGGAGGTATGTAGGCAGAAAATATGTCAGGATGGATACTTGCCCCTGGCTGGATATAGGTGGGAGACACACATACCGGAAATACATCAGGATATATGATTGCTGCTAGTTGGACCTGGGAGAAATGCATAACCTTATGGGTTTGCCTCTGTAAGCCTCTGCAAAATGTGACCTGGGAACTCTGAATTGGACCTGGTCAGAATCCATCATCCTGGCCAATATTTAATTAAAGTTTGCTTCAAATTTGGCTCAAAAATTGTGGCAGTGGTCTTATTTTTGTCCAGTGTAATTAATCCCTCCACTGCAGAGAACAAGAAGCTTCTGGATTGCCCAGTTTTATGCTGAAAGTTTGGAAGCTTCATGGCAAGGTTGTACTCAAAGTCCAAGGAAGGGAAGTTTTTAGAGTAGCCTAGAATATGTAAGTTACTTGGCTATGCTATTCTTTTTTTCTATGAAATCATTCTTTGGAAACTTTGTAGACGTATACAGTGCATTTTAGTCTGACCCTCCTCCACTCCCAGCTCCACTTCTCTTGAAACCTTCCCACAACATTTCTCCTATCAAGTTTCATTTTGCTTCATTTTCTTTTTAATATTTAATTATTTTAAGAGCTTCATAAATTGGTAGTGTATCTGTATTAGTCATTTCTTTCCTTCCCCTCAGTTGCTCATGTGTACCCAGCTCCATCCCAATCTTTAATTATTACTACTGCTACTATATATGCATGTACATGTATAATGTATATGTGATATACATATGTATATAGTTGCATTTAGCATTGCTCCTGTGAAACATGTATCCAGAGAGGACCACTGGAGATTGGTACTCTCTTATTTGTGGTGAATGATAAAAGTCAAAGGGACAGATCTTTTTTTTTATCATTGCCCTGACAAAATAACAATTACGATCATGTCAATTGAAATCTTGTTGACTACAGCCAATTTTCATACTTATTTTTAATAAATCCATAGGATACCTCATGAAATTCTATCTTAGTGGGCCATTTATAGACTTCTAAATGCACATAAGATTCCCAGTTTTAGTTCCAAGCATATAGCTCCACATAGTTTTAATTCATTCTTAATCATAAAATGAATTAAGTTATTTCATATTGTCCATTCTGCATTTCACGTGTAGAGACTCTTCAATGGACGTGACAGACTCCTGTTCCTGAACAGAACTAGTAAAAACTACTGTAATACAAGTAGCAACTGACGTAGCCAGTGGTGACCATGAGGAGAATTTAAAGTCAGAGGCTGCACATTGTAAGCACTAAGAGATCTGCAGTTTATCTTTTAAAGAAATGAACTTTGAAACCTACTTATAAACTTCTGTGAAACTGAACAGTTAGATGAAAATTTCTTTAAACTTTAATTATGTCTTTGAGTTTTTCTGCTTCTGAACCCATGATCCTATTAAATTTGTATTCTAAATCTCATTTCCTATCTCCTCTTCAAAATATCATTTATCATGGTGTACAGACGCTTTAGATTTCTATCCCTTCAGGATCTCCTTCCCCAGACACATTATTCTGTCGCCTTCCTGTTCCTCGTATGGCCAAGCCGTAGCCTTTTCCAGGTGTTAATTCCCAGTATATCTTCTACTCAAAGTTCTCTTTCTCTTGTATTGAGAGAGCTGACCACCTTCACATCCTTTCTGTGCCCAATATCACCACATTACAGAACCTTTCCTGAGTAGTTACATAAAATACACGGAAGCAATCCCTACTACACTGTGCCCTGCTTTCTTTTCTTCTCACCAACAGTTATTAACTCAGTAAACATTAAATATTTACCTGCTTGTTTGCTCTTGTTTATCTCACTTCCTTCGCACCTGCAGTGTGAGCTCTGCACGAGGGATATTCCATCCTGTTCTGGGAGCTGTATCCACATTTGTGCCTGGTATGCAATAGGTACTCATTGTATATTTGCTGAACAAATGAAATACTGAGTGTTTGGCATGCATAAAACATAAGTCCGGGCATTAAAGAGCTAAGTTATGAGAAAGATATAGGTTTATTGATCTTTGTAATAGTGCTTCACTGGCTGATAGTACAAGAAAGACATCATGGATAGCATTTAATTCATTAGAAAGATTGGTGGGGTATCTACATGTTGAGCTATTTGGGAATGAGAAACACATGATAAACAAAGCTCCAGGGGTGAATATATTGAGGAAAAATATTTTATCTAAATCAAAGGATAATGTAGTCATAAAAGATAAGGAGCTAGAATCCATTGGGAGAAAATACCTTAATATTCTTCTGCTCAAATATTTACAAATCTTTTATTTATCTTTTAAATTTGGAGGTAGACATTCTTTCTGTTTCTTAAACTTATTATTTCTAAAGCTCTTACTAGGTTTACTAATTTTAGCCTAAATTCTGTCTCTTTTCATATATCAGTATGTGTACATAAATATGTATATGTCTTATCCCTGTTCTATATTAAGAGCTTCCAATAATAAATATTGCCTGATTGATAATCAGTTTTGCTTAAGGTGAGTCTTTTTAACTGTAATGGATCCAGTGAAAGTTTGCTGCATGAATACAGGCAAAATGCCTTTCTAGAATGCTAAAAATGTGCTTGGACAAAAGCATGATTTGGGATTCTTTAATATTGGTTGGAGTTTCCAAATAGGAAGTGGGAGCCTAAAAAAATTCTTAAACTTGAAAGTCACAATCCAACCTGCGATGTAGGGAGATTAATCGTGCATCCTAGATTTTTATCACATCGGGGAGATTTCAGAACAGGGAAGCAGTGTGGGAGATAAATTCAATAGCTATTTCCAACTAGATAAGATGTAATGAGTATCTGAAGTGGAGTGGAGCAAATGACGATGGAAATAGGGAATCAACAGAAGGCAAGAGTCTCAGTGTGGGCTGTAACCAGCAGTTTGCCTACTTAGGGACCATCGCAGTGTTTAAGTCTAAAAGATTTAGAGAGGCCTGAAGGAATAGAACATGAGTTTTGTAGCATAAAATAATTTGAAGTTCAGTCACATGAACTAGGATATTTTCTTGATGAGGGTGGAGGTGTTCAAATGAAAAAACTAAAACATGTTTACATTTAAGAGATCGGTTCATGCTAGACATAGAGATTTTAGTTCTGACTGTAAATTATTAGTGGTTTAAAGATTGGTTGATTATCCAATCTGTCCCTTTTATGATAGATTGGAATGGAGTGTGAAGTAAAACTTACAATGAGGTTTTGAATTAGTATAAACATGATGGGCTAGCGGGAATGAATAATGATAGCGTAAGCGGAAACGGGAAAATTAGTCAAGAAAATGTGAGAGTGAAAAATTAGCAGAAAGCTAGGTTAGTGAACAAGAACAAATAACAAAAAATCACTCTTAGAAAGAGTTTAACGATTTCATAGTTGTAGACAACTCTTCAGAGTTTAAGTTCAATTTTTACTTGTTATTTTAAATAATTGACCAGTTGATATGTGCCGCGCACCGCGCCCCCGTGTCTGCGCTCTGTGCGCTGGCACCCAGTTCTCGAGCTTCGGGCAATAGAGCTGGAGGTTAAAATACACAAATACACACAGAGAGACAGCAACACGGGTCATCCTTGAATTCCCCAAGAATGCCCCCTTTATTGTGTTCAGGGGCAGATTATATAGAGATAGCCACACCCCAGCCAAACCCACCAGAAACCACTCTCCTGCCATCAGGAACTCCTGAAGGTCTCGTGCTCAGAGCAGCTGTAGGCACTCAGATCAGGAGAAAACAAGTTTTTTACAAGAAATTCAGGATCTGGGGGCTCAGTGTTCCCAACAGATATGTCAGCCAATGTTCATCACTGTTTCATTTTGTGGCACATTGTTGAATTAAAAAGTTAGCTACCAATATATCTGTTTTAGAAAATTTTTATCTGGTAAATAGACATGTAATGAAGAAAATACAAAGACATGGTGTTCGTACTACTAGAGAGGCATCTGCATTTCCCCTTCAACACTCATGTGTAGGGTTCTACTCCTGAAGAAAGATGAAAAAGTTCATAGGGGAACTTTAATAAGAGAATCTGTATTCTCTGCTCATCCCAGCAAAGATGGATGATAATGTTTATAGGAAAGCAGGAAAGGGCTTTTTCTGCGAGGGATATCATGGCAATGATCGCTCAGATGCAAACCATGGCATTATATGGGATGCAGGTTCAGCACATTGTGCAAATACAGCACAGGTGACTCTGGCATGAGATGGGGTTGGATCAGAGAGCAGGGTATCTGTCAGAAGCTGAGTGTCCTGAAGAGGAGCTGCAATGTTTTCCTTCAGCTGGAGGTGGGGCTCAGTCAGAAGATAAACATGATCCCATCTCTGCTTTAGAAAATTCTCCAGACTCACCATAGTGAATAAAAGCTGCTGGTGAGGTGGCCAGAGCGATCCTAGCAGATGAAGAAGGGTGGTTCAATAAACCGGGATTGGGAGATGGAGACTGGAGCTACCTTATTTCCGCCATCGGCAGTGAAACAGAGACAATATTTAAACATGCATTAAATGGCAGATTTGCTAACTGGTATGTTCAAAGGGCAGAGACCGGCAACATGAAGTGAATTAAAGACAGCAATTAGGAGGGTAGTGCTGGCACAAGATCAGAATCAGCACCACTGGCATGGGATCAGAATAGAAGTTTATCCGAGGGGAGGTCCCTGTGGGTATGTGCACTTTACAACGTACACAGTCATCTGAGAAAGGAGACCTGTATTCAAGGAGAGAAGAAGGCCACAGATGTGGAATCACTTTAATAGGAATAGTAATTTAAAAATGATAACAATTACCATGCTCATATTTCATTGTATACCTGTATGGAATTCTTAATAAAAAAGAAACATTAAAATAAAAAAAGAAAACTATAAGACATTTTGTTTTACTATTTGCCATTAAGTACATGTTGAGATAGTTATAACTACATATAGTTAAATAAAATAATCTTTAACATATAAAATAATATAGATGTTACACAAAGATACTGCGGTAGACCTATGGAGATGTCTTAGTCAGGTGCTTATTGGGCACACACAAGGATGTAGGTTAGGATGCCCAGTGCTCATAGGGAGTCAGGTGAGGCAGCATCTGCACTTCCAGGTCCACAACTGCAACTCCAGTGCAGAGAAGGCAGGGAAATTTGGCTGCCTGTCACTCACTGGCTGGTCATCTCTGCATAATCAGTAAAGTTCGGGTGGATAAAGAGCACCATGAAGTATTGTAGAAGACACATGACATCAGCCTCTGTCTTACACACATATATGTCTGTGCACACACCTTCATACTCATACACACGCAGACATGCACACACACTACAAAAAAAATAACAAACAAGACTGTGATTCAAAGAAATAAAGATAATGAAAGGATTAAAATTATTATAGAATGAAATGTCAGAAAGATATGGCCAAGAAGTTATATCAGTGTAAAGAGAGATCATCTAGTATATAATGTAAGCCTGAACATAATCATAGAAAAGTACTGAAATGCTGAGAGGTGCAAGGCCCACAGAATTTTCACATATTGGAGTAACCTACACCCCCTAGACACTTCACTACAGTACACCTTGCCCTTTTAAAAAGGTTGTCAAGTTTGAACTTTTTTGTTTCTTCCATTTTAGTTTTCTGGAGTCACTAAGGAAGAAGGTCTATTGGTAAGCTTTAGGTCTGAGGTAAACATATTTCTTCCCTTTGTCGTTTTAACTCGTATGGTTTACAGAGGATTGACGTGGTCTAGAAACCTGTCTCCACTTACACAAACCATCTTGGCTCTCCAAATGGCGTTGCCTCTCTGAGGAAGCTGAATAGCCTGGCCATGAATATTCTTTTACAGCTTTTACTTGCATGTATTCAGCTAGGCTGTGCTTTCTACAATGATTCAGTTCAACAGTCATGAATATATTGAATATATAGGGCTTTTTTCTTTATTTCTGTACAAGTATTTATACATGTAAATATGTAAATGTAACTTGTTCAGCCCATTCAGTGTTGTTGTACATGTTTGTACTGTTGACCAGATTTGTTCGATTGTATGTTTGTACTGTTGAACACTTGTTATTGTATGAGCAACCAAGTGCTCATACCAGAGAAAGACTAATTTTCCCCTTCTAAGCAGTCACTAATTGCCTGTATCTTTTCATCCAAAGGTGAGACAGACCTTCTGAAATTTCTCCCATCCATGTTGCTGTGTCAATTAATGTTGACATTTCAGGTGTTGTTTAGGGGACAATATGGGAGATTCCAGGGACACAGCTTCACTATCCTAGAAAGAAGACAACCATGTTCCTTCTGCAATTGTGTTCTTTGAAACTTATCTGTAGGAGTTATGGTGTTTGTATGGAGATTATGTTATAGATGTCTTGGACAGGATTGGGCACTATATAGCTAATTATTCTCTGCATTTTGATGGGTTGTGGAGTTCTGTAATGTTCTCTACCTGTTTAAAAATGAAAATTCTCGGATAAGAAATTAAAACTAAATTTATCTTTATATATAAATATAAATATTTAGAATTCAGAAACTACTTCTTTAGGAAGTGATAATAGTAGATTATCCTGGAAGTTACATGTCTTCTGTGTATCCGGCCCCAAGATATTAGCCCACATGAAACCATGTTAGAGGCACCAGTCTGACCTTAGAATCCATCAAGGAGGCCCCAACACTGGCCAAAATGAGAACAAAAAACTAATCCAGCAAAGACCTAGTCCATACTTCCAGGACCCCGGAAAATCGTTAAATGAACTAACATTGCCTTTGACTTCTGTAGTTTTGCTTCTTGGTGACTGAAGTGTTCCAATCAGGTTGTGGGTTTTGTGCATGAAAGGCAAAGGATGGTGAGGTTCGGAGGCAAGTTCCCCATGCAGTCACTGGCTGGTGAATACTGACTTCCCAATCTTTCTACTTCTTTAAGACTGTCTCTGTGTGTTCTCCGGTAGACTGACCTCACAGCAATTGTTTCTGGGAAGTCAGCTAGGTTTACAGTACCAAGAATGAATCCCCACATCCTGAATGGGTTTCCAACTCAATCAGACAGCTCTTGGTTGCCTAAAAGACTTAAGTGCTGCTATCGTACCTTTCGGGATACCTCATCATATCTATCATTGTGGTTCATAGGTATCACAGCTAGGTAAGACTCTTGGTTGTTTTTCTTTCTTGTCACCTTGCATAGAATCTTCAGTATCATGAGAGCTAGTCCTCTGGGAAGAGGCTTGATTCCTCCAAATTCTGTGTGTCCCACTGAACAATGGCCTGAGGAATAGGGAATAATTTGCCTAATTCTGGAAGCCAACCAAGCAACAGTAGCTTTTTCTAAGGGAGGAAATATTTTGAATTTCTTTGGTATTTAGGATGGTTTTAAATAGTCTAAGCTTCTTAGAGGAAAGCATATCACTCCAGCTGGCATAACTTCATTTAATATTTGTAAATATATAAAATTTAATATACACATAATAGTATAAGAATATAATTCCATACGGCTTTTTCAAACATCCTAGGGCTATTCTTTATATTTTGACTGTCTCCTTCCTCTCTCCTTTACCCTCTTTATTGCCCTTTCTCTCCCCCAACCCTGTAAAGCCACCTCCAGTTTTCTCTTTCCCCTTCATAGAACCCATGTGCTGCTGCTCTCTTTTTGAAACTCCCCTCATTTTTATTTTATTTTCCTGGTTTCTGTGGTTACTCCAGCTTGCACATAAGTGTGTAATTCTTAACATTGTCTATCTCCAAATAGTAACAGAATGTTTTTGAAATTTCAAGGCTCATGATTTTGACAATTAAATTCTAACCATTCGATGTTTCAATATTATGTTAGTAGGGTATGTACGTGCATTCCTTGCCTGTCAAGTTAAACATTAAGTATTTTTTCTCTAACAGGTGCATATAATAATTGCTTATATTCTTTAAACATTAATGGCTTTCCCCCTTATTATTGAATTTTTTGTTTCTAAATTGAAGCAATCCACCTTATAAGTTGCTTCTAATGAACTGTGTCTTTAGAAAACATGGTCTACTTAGCAAATTCTATATATTTAATCAGACTCTTTTGTGACTTTTATGTTCTATAACATTTGTTTTTCTCTCTCTTTCTAGTCTACTCTAACAAAATGGATGTTTTTGTCATGAATATATTTTTTTACAGACCATGATACTCAATACTGTATATGTGACTTTAGAATGCTGAAAGAAGGGTTTGACGGAATCAATAGTGTAGCTTTACAGAAGTGCCTCATGGCGTGCCTCGATTTTCATCTGAAATGTTAATAACACTTTCAGAAAATCAGCGTACCTGAAAATCACCATTTTTCCTCTCTATGATTTTAAGTTTGATATTCAGGAAATGAAAGCAACAGAAAAAGTTTTGTAAACTTAGAAAATTGGTGCTATTTTCCTTAGAACCACCCACATCATTTTGTTTTTAGTTGCCTTTCATTCTAAGTCACTTTCACACCAATTGTCATGGGGATGATGGACCTCCTCAGGTAACCTTCTGTAGACTCATCGGGAGGCAGTGGACTTCACAGACGTCTCTCCATCTGCTTTCTGTCTGAGTAAGTTACTGTTACCACCCCATTGTCTACCAAAGTCTGCAAGTCACAGTTTTGCCCTTAAGCACACTGACCCTCAAAATTGTTTATTTTTACTTAAAGGAGACAAATAAAAGACAAATATTGCTGCTACTGGATATCCAATGAAGGATAACATTACATACAGATAAAAGAATTTATTCCTTCACTTTAGCAATGTGAAATCTCAAAAATCCAAGTGATAGGGTTTAGCACCAAATCATTATCATGTAGTTGATTATCTTCTACTGGCCAATCAGCCTTCATCATTTTGATAAACTAGACTAACAATAGCTTGTGTTCTGTGCACAAAAATCATGCCCCTTTTGTAGAAACGTAAACACTGTCCGGGACATTCAATTCAGTATTTTTTAAAAGTCTAGAGATACCTTCTTGGATTATTGCTTTAATCAGAGATTTAAAAAAACTAATAAATGAAACCAAAAAAATACATATTATACCTATTTACTTTAGCAAATATGTAGATATATTTTGCTTTACATTGGACAAGGGAAAGTCACTTTACATTGTAAAGAGAACATGTATTAGATTTGTAGAAAACAAGACACCAGGGACGTACACTGACCTCTTCCTTTCTCCCTTAGTAAATGAGTCTGAACACTGGTTATGGATTGTATTGATCATGTATTAAAATGACAAATGAGCTCCCCATTAGCTTGCACACAAGTCTCTTAACAAAATCCATTGTAGCTTGTCAGAAGCAAACTAAGAGTTGAAGTAGACATTGATGGACAAGACCTTCCACTGACCACTGCGACATGCAGATTCTCCCTGATCAAACTGACAGTCCTGACGTTAGTGTGCTGTTATTGATTAAACATTGACTGCTACTAGAGATCATTTTATTGCTGATCTCAGTGCTATAGTTAAAAGACATGGAGCATTCTCAATATAAATTCTTTTTTCAAACTTGCAACACTACCAAATGATATGTTCAACAGCTGGGAAGTGGTGGCACACATTTTTAATCCCAGCACTTGGGAGATATAGGTAGTCAGATCTCTGTGAATGTGAAACCAGCCTGTTCTACAAAAGCTAGTTCCAGGACAGGTTCCAAAGCTACAGAGAACCCTGTCTCAAAAAAACAAAACAAAGCATAATGTTCATGATATCTTGAATTATATTTAGAGCTATTTTGAATAGTGTCCATGATTATATATCATATCATATATATATTATATGTCCATAATTACATATAATTATTATTATATGTCCATGATATATATGCACACACAGATATGTATATATACATATATATATATATATATATACATATATATATATATATATAATATTTGTCTACAAAACTCCAATCTTCTGTGAATGACTGGAGAGAAAAGGGCAGAAACCATGGCCTGAACTATGTAGATACATAATAAAAAGATGTCATGTTGAAAAGAAGATTCCATATGGTTTAGTTACTGAACAACATTGAAGGCCACAAGAAGCAGAACTAAATGTAGTATGTGAAAATTTTCCATAAGCGTAGATCATAGAATAAACACACAGATTTATTTATTTTATTTATGCTCAGTTGATATGTACAGAATGCATATGCAGTACCTAAGCTATATGAAAATATGCAGACCACATAGTCAGTATTTATGCCAGGTTTATAAATGTCATTATTATTAAAAAAAAAACAAATAAAGCAGGAGTCAAAGACCATCATCAAACTACATGAGCAAACTGCAAGAAACCATAGCCCAGCAACAAATGAAGTGTCCGGGTCTCTTGTTAGCAACGGTGAGGGTTGGGGGCTTTTGATCACCTTCTCCAGCCATGCTGGAATGGTGGTTGGCTTTATCCTGTGTGGGTGATCTGCAGGCAACCACAGCTGCTGTGGCTTCATACGGAGGCTTTTTCAATTTTTAATGAAGTAAATGAAGACACCATTTAGATTTGACTATTAAGCAAATCATTCTAGACAAAGGGGAGTTGGTTATCCTGACAAGCTTTTAGCTGTGTTTTCTTAAGTACATAGAGATTGATGTTATTGTCAGTATGCTTTTGTCAACTAATTCACACGCTTTTCAATAGCGTCTTTCAATGATGTATACTACGAGTTTAGTTCAAGGTAAATACATGAAATCACAGTGAAAGGCATTTCCCAGGCATAGACCCAGGGGTTTGAGTTCGATTTCATCAGAGAGGAAGAATCATATTCAGAAGCTCTCACTGACCTTCAGGGTTATAGAATGCACTGGGGAGAGAAGGCCAAGTTCCCTACACAGTGAAGTCAATGGGGGGCTCATAGAAGATTCTCGGAAACCATATTCTCTCCTCACTAGAGAGGGTGTGTCAGTGAGCTATCTTATCATTGCCGCAAGTGTTGAGCTTGGACTGAATATTTTCATAACTCTATAAACAGATGCATATGTAAAATTAAACCAGATTGAAATACTTTTTTATATTTTACACATCTTTAAAAGAACACTTTGGCAATTTTATACAAATATGTTAATGCATTTTGTGTCATGTTGATCCCCACTAACCTTTCTCATCTCTTTCCTTTCTTGTAGAAACCTTTCTTCTTCCCAATAAACCCTCTGTGTGTGGTTGGATTTTGTGGGTGTGTAACTGAATTTAATTATTGCTGCTCGCACAAGCAAAGTTGGGTTATTTATTACAGCCTTGGCAAGGCTAGGTATTGAAAAAGTGGCCTCCCTTCCCTCAGCAACAGTTAGCACTCAGTCCTTGGGTGGGGTTGAGGCATGGTGGATCTGTTATCCCTGTGTGTGAAATGATGTCAGTCTCAGCATTGTGCATGCAGACGTACAGCTGCACTGAATTCATGGATGCAACAGTCATGCCATGTCTAGAAGAACTTATTTCACAGCATTTCTTCCTGTCCCCTGGTCCTTACAGGTCCTTCCTGTGCGATCTTCTATGATGCTCCCTCAGTCCTTGTGGGGGTTGCCATAGCTTTCAACTTAAGGATGAGCACACTAGTGCCATTTGTCCTCTGTACGTGGAGCTGCTGAGTCGCTGCAATAACACCACCCACTGGAGAAAGCAACTTATCCAAGGATGACTGAGGGCAATCCTAATCCAGAATAAAAATATAAGTTTTAGAAGACAGTTTAATACCATTTCCATTATAAAAGAAGTTTGAACAGTCTCCCCAGGATATTCCCAGCCACGGGGTCTTGATCAAGGAATCCAATACCAAGGCATGAGTTTCCTCCTGGAGAGCTAATCACAAATCACATCACAGAGTGACGTTAATCGCGCCATAGTGACCAAACCACTGTGTACTGGTGGGTGGGTGTATCTTGTCAGATAGGTCATCACTATAGCTCATGATACCTTCTGATGACTTCTCTTCCTTAACCACGCTCGTAGGTACCTTCTGGTGCTGTGGTACCTAAGGAATCAGAATGAATTTCCAACCCAGTTCCAGCTTGATTTCTGTCTGCTCTCAATCCAAGTTTGTAGCATCCTCATCCTCAGTTAAAATTTTAGGACCTGTTTTTGGATAGCGCTCAAGAGCCATGTTAACAGCCTGTCTTGTTCTGGGAGCCACTAGTTAGTCAGGAAGCATGGCATATCTTATATCAGGATTTAAACTCAGAGTATTTGCTTCTAGGAGGAAGAGCATTACCTTCACAAATGTCTCCTTAACAACATCTTTGATTTTCAAATAATATCTACACATTTTAAAATTATTTTTTCCACTATGTGTGAGATATAAGGAAAGGCAGGCATATACGGACACAAATGTACAACAATGTGTAACAGTTCCAGGTATTTCTTTTTAATCACTTTATAATGATTTTATAAGTGATGATAAAACTGATAAGAACTTCAACTTATGGTGATGCTCTACAAATAAATTTATTTATTTTGCCTTTTCTTGTCCATTAGTTTTTGAAAAACTAATTATGTATCACTGAGTCCATCTCAGTAAGTTTTTCTTTTCTGAGCTACACCTTAAAATACTGTCACTAGGGAGAAAATGGATTGCCAGAAAAGTGAAAGAGAAAAACTATGAGAAAAAAGGTCAGCAAAAGCAGAAAAATGAAAGGAAAACACATGTAGAAAGGATCAGGAAGAAGATCTTGTTAGCTCTCAGCTAGGAGGATTCATCCTCTGTAGTGGCATTTCCCTGAAGCCCTCAGTCACCTAACTAATTCCCACTGCTAGGATTTATATGATTTTCTACACTTTTGTTGATAACTCAGGCTCAGAACCTGAACTATCCTTCCAATGAATGGTAATTCTTAAATTCAGTTCATTCCAAACTAAGCATAAAACCATCTGCAGGATGCAAAGGCCGTAGGTCTGCATGAAGTGTCACGGTCTTACATCTTCTTCTCAAGATCTGAACCATTAACCACCCCATGATCTCCTCTGTTTATAGTCAAATATAATATGTGTTTTTCTGACCTTCTCCATTGCTGTGTCCTCAATACTCCCACACTAAAAGCATTACTATAGAAACAAAATAAGAATGGGAAAAATGCTTATCGCTGACATTGTCTTGGGGTTTTTACTCTTCCCAGCTGCTTAAAATAGTCAGGCTTAGAGTAGGAAGCAGATCCTCCAAGGGATAATGAGGCACAAAGTGTTCAGTTCATGAAAAATTTACACATACAAATCCTCTTACTAACCATAACATAATTCATCCTTTATTACAAGTGCAGCCAAGACATGGAAATTCACCTCCAACTGTGAGCTAATACTTTCCAAAGAGAAATCTAGAGAAAGCAAACTGTTTTATGGCATTGCCAATGTGTGGCAACATTTGTAAAGGTATCTAAGTGAAGATAACTTTGAAGAAAATCTTGCTTATCCTGAGTTTTGGTGTGTGTGTGTGTGTGTGTGTTCTTAATAAAATAAAACAAAACAGAAATCTAGAAGTGTATATTTAATTCGTATATGATCTTATTTTGTTGTAAATTTCTGCAGCTATAGAATCCAACTGGTAGCACACACCTATGATGCTAGCACTTGAGAAGACGAGACAGAAAGATCCTGAGCCTAGAGTAAAAGTGGGTATTAATTGAAAGAGAAGAATCAAGACCTGGGGGTTCGAGACTAACAAATACAAGAGGAATTCCCATCTAAAAGCAGAAGGCCAGTTTAGCTGGAACACGTGCATTTCATTTAAGTATAAAGTAAGTCATCGGTAGCAGATAAATCTCTAGCCTTCTTACTAACTACACTATGCAGCAAGTAGTTAAAAGCAAAAGTGTAGCTAACTTCTCAATCTTAGAACTATTAACTTTTGTAAATAAAAGTTGTTTCATATGCATAGGGATGCCTTTTCATAGAAAGGATGCTGTTTGTAGAAACCTTAGCCACATCCCTGCCTGTCAAACCATTGTGTTATGGGAGGATTAACTCTAAAACTTTTCATTCCTCATACAGATGATGTAAATAATAAGTGCACATCTTTAACAGAGTTGTCATGAAAATGAGAACATTAGTGCATGCCGAAGTTTTGACATACTTCAGTGTGTTATTATTACAGTCACCCACTGAAAATAGCAAGTGGTAGCTGTTTTCAGCCTACATTTGCATTCTTTCTTCCAGCTCTTTGAAGATAGCTCTGGTAGAACTCATCCATGTTTATTTTTATTTTCAGGATTATTGCACTCATTTTATGCATACATTTTTTCTTTGCAATAATTAAAAATAACAATATTCTGTCTTCACCTGGAAAAGCTAACACTCTACAAATGCAAATAGAAACAAATTGTTTAATCTTACGTGGAAAGGATGCAAGCTTTAAATTGATAAATAATTTTATCAGATAAACGGAATCCACTGTTCTACTTACAAGCAAAAGCAATACCAGATTTGAATTGAACATGTCCATTTCACGGCATAGATTTGTTAGGGTTTAAGTATAAGAAGAGCTGTGTGATCCTGGAAAAAAAATATTATACTTTTTACTTAGAATATTCAGATTTTCTTTTCCAATGCAGCTTTCCTTAAAGTATTCACGTAGTGAATGATGCAAGGCCTACAGACACAAAATAATGGGCTGGTAGGTAATTTTGTTGATATCATCATGGAACAGTCTGTTCAGGTTGACAACCGGCCACAGAGAACTCGCTGTGCAGGTGTTTTCCTGTGGTGTGCTTATTGGTTCTGGGCCAAACTCAGGGTGCATGCAGGCTGGTGAATGTAAGGAATCGGTCTAATGGCCACGTGCTGCATCCTTGCAAAGGGCTTTCGAAAGTCATTAGGCCTGACAAGTGACACGTGTGCTTCCTTGAAACGTCAGACCACAAACAAACAAATTTCAGGCTGAGTTTGCTTTCTTATTTCATTACAAGTTTATCTAGAATTTGCTGGCCAGTGGAAGTTTCACTGAGGTAGAAAGAACTCTAAAGCCATAAAGAGTTTAGATATGACTTTGCTTTTAGCAGAATTTGCTGGGTCTCTATTTCTTCCCAATTCAAGATGGTTCTAACCCAGTGATTTTCCACATGAGCTCCATCACCAGGCTTATCTGTTCCGTCCAAGGCCTAGGTAGAAGTGAAAATCCCAGGCCCCACATTGAACACAGTAAATTAGAGACTGGAGAAGAACCAAGAATATATGTGATTAACGAGCCCTCCGTGTGGTTCTCTATGACAGTCTGAATGTTACTGAGATGAACTGAAAGTCAAACTTATTTGATTTTAAGTATTAAAAACATTTTATGTTACCTAGACCAATAATAATACCAACGTTATTATGCAGATATTTATATAGAAAGTAAAAAAAAATTTTATTGTGTGATTTTAAAATATAATATTAATTATGCTTTTTTTTGGTTACACAAGTCTATGAATGAAAATAGAAATCTTCCAAGCAGAAATACTAGTTTACTGGGATGGGATCAGAGTTCATGTTCCCTATCAAGCTGATTGAATACAATCGCGAGTAAATTCATTCTTAGTTCATGGGTTAACAATCAGTCTTTAGCCTGCACATGAAAGCTCCCTATTCCTCATACACAGGACCTAAAGACTTTTCATTTCTATCCTTGTGACAGTCTAGCTACCAGCCTGAAGAACATTCTCAGTTCACTCTACTTTTTTCATTTTCCTTGTAAAATTAAGAATTCGGATTACACACTTTGAGACTTTATCCTCAGCTCAAGGCTTCTACTGACATCACTCCCAGCAGTATATATATATATATATATATCAAAGTGAAGGAAATGAAGAGCGCAAACAAGGTCCTGCGTGCCTAGACTGGTTTCTGAGAAGGAAAATCCAATGCTAATCACAGCTTTTTGACAAATTTCATTCAGCTCATTAGTCAGTTGTCACTACTTCAGTCTTTCCCTCCCCAACTCTTGAGTTTTTCTGAGACAGGATCTCACTGCATTGCCCTTACATATCTTGATGTGATCCTTCCCCCTATAAGTACAATTATAGACTTGAACCTCCAGTCTTGGCTAATATATTGACATTAAATATTATGTAATTTAAAACAACAATATTTTCATGATTGATTTATTGTCAATCAGAAAAACACATTAAAAAAAAGTCAACAGATAGTCCATATATTTAAAGAACAAAGCATTTTAACGTAAGGGCTCTTCTAAAGAATATCCAAACAGGAAGTTATCATCCCAAGCAATTAGCTCTTATCAGACTCTTAATAAGACATTATTCAGTTTGACCTTCATCCATCCAGGTGGGAATACCAGAAACAGATATCTTTTTAATCAAGGTTTTCATCTTAAGTAAAAACAGAGAGAGCACAAATCAGTTGAATCAATTCATTTCCTTTTGTCAAAAACTTGCATCCTGCAATTAACTCAATTGACTTGTTCAATTTCTATGTACATTCATTAGGGCATTAATAGTGACTTTATTATTCAGTTTTAGACATCACTGGGGTTCCTTTTCCTCTCTTTCCCTTAATTCACAGACACTACAATGCCTCTGGTCACTGTGCCTCATGGTAAGGAAGAGATGAGATTCCTCCTCCTCTCAAGGATGGAAAAGATGTCATTAATTCACTGCACTGTGGTCTTTGGCTTATTATTATGGGTTGTGTGTATTTGTGTATCTAGTCACGAGCTGAATCATGGTCTTTGTCATAAGGCAGGCGAGACTGCCTTTGTGGGAGAGAAGGGGAGGGAGAAAGGAGAGGGAAGGGGAGGGGAAAGGAAGAGATGGGATGGGAGGAGGAGAGGAGAGAAGAGAGGAGAGAGAAGCAGAGTGGCAGGGAGGAGAGGGAGGAAGAGGGGAGGAGAGCACAGTTGTGGAGGAGAGAAAAGAGGAGAGGAGGAGAATAGAGGAGTGCTCATTGATTTTCTGTTCTCGGGAACTCATCTTTTAAAAATGAACATTTTCACATTATTTTGGAATTTATATTTGAATTTATAAGTAAGCTCTTCAAGTTGAAGCTTCATTTGACCTGTGGTCTCCATCGGAAACATTGACATACGGACTGATTTATTACTATTTATTCCCTACTTTTTAATTTTCTAATGAGGTAAAATATACACATGCTGTGAAGAAAATGTAAATGCAGAATAGGTATGCTTCTCAATGGATAGCTGGATTACATAATATAAAAGGTACACTTCTCACCTGTATTACATCTATCACAGGTATACTGCTCAACTGTATTACATATTATCAGAAGCTCCCATCCAGATCACACAAGAACCCCCCTCACGTCACTATAGTCAATGCCCACCCCAATAGGAAGTGCTGCTTAGACTAATTTCTCAAAGAACAGATTTCCCCATCGAAAATAGTATGGAATTTAATACTCACTTAATACTGAGCATGTATTCTATTTGTTTGCAACTATACCTTTGCCCTTACTTCTTCTTGAATGATATGTATAATAATGGCCCCTAGGTGAGCTCACACTGCAGAAAGACAGGATATCCACCTCATTGGATAATATGAAAACGCTAGTCTAGACGAACAAATGCATAATAAGAAACATTAATCAAATGTGAACACTGAGAAAGAATTTGTATTTCATTGTCTAATACAATTTCACTTATTTCATATGTGTAATTACAAGTAAAGTTATGTTATAAATTATATTAGAATGTTGTTAAGTGCCATGTAAGTTTGTTGTTGCAGGCTCTGAGAGTAAAGTTGTCCCTTAGCTTTAAACAGGCTTACTTCAAGTGTTCTTCAAATGTCCTTTCCTGGACTAGATGGCCCCTTTCCTAACGTACTGACAAGGCAAAAGAAGAACAGCAAACATCTAAATACAAAATATTAAGCAAACAGCACAACTCAGAGAACTGTTGGATTTGGAACCATTTCCAATGTCAGTTGCAGTTGTTTATCCTGTGATAGATTTTTTTTTTTACTGGTGAATTTTCTAGACATCTTTTATTTATTTATTTATTTATTTATTTATTTATTTATTTATTTATTTATTTATTTAAGATTTCTGCCTCCTCCCCGCCACCGCCTCCCATTTCCCTCCCCATCCCCCGATCGAGTCCCCCTCCCTCGTCAGCCCAAAGAACAATCAGGGTTCCCTGCCCTGTGGGAAGTCCAAGGACCACCCACCTCCATCCAGGTCTAGTAAGGTGAGCATCCAAACTGTCTAGGCTCCCACAAAGCCAGTACGTGCAGTAGGATCAAAACCCATTGCCATTATTCTTGAGTTCTCAGTAGTCCTCATTGTCCGCTATGTTCAGAGAGTCCGGTTTTATCCCAGGCTTTTCAGACCCAGGCCAGCTGGCCTTGGTGAGTTCCCAATAGAACATCCCCATTGTCTCAGTGTGTGGGTGCACCCCTCGCAGTCCTGAGTTCCTTGCTCATGCTCCCCCTCCTTCTGCTCCTGATTTGGACCTTGAGATTTCTGTCTGGTGCTTCAATGTGGGTCTCTGTCTCTGTCTCCTTTCATTGCCTGATGAAAGTTAATATTCAGGAGGATGCCTATATGTTTTTCTTTGGGTTCACCTTCTTATTTAGCTTCTCTAGGATCACAAATTATAGGCTCAATGTCCTTTATTTATGGCTAGAAACCAAATATGCCCTATCATACAACAAAAGTATATGCTCAACTATGTTCATAGCAGCATTGTTTGTAATAGCCAGAACCTGGAAACAACCTAGATGCCCTTCAATGGAAGAATGGATGAAGGAAGTATGGAATATATACGTATTAGAGTACTACTCAGCAGTAAAAAACAAGGACTTCTTGAATTTTGCATGCAAATAGATGGAAATAGAAAACACTATCCTGAGTGAGGTAAGCCAGACCCAAAAAGAGGAACATGGGATACTGACTCATATTTGGTTTCCTGTGATAGATTTTAAAAGTGGCTACTGGGCTGAGTGGCTTTCAGACACATAGTCTACTGTGCTCTGCAGAGATGAGTCTTTATCAGAAACTCTGGCCCATCTATTTCAGCAGGGCCTCCCCGCCCACTTTTGTAGGCCATTATGAGCACCTGACCTGACAATGCTGTATTTTACAACTACTGGTTTAAGCTAACTGCTACTTGCTATCTGTTCATTTAGTTTTGTTGCTATGTGTTTGATAAAGTCACTTATTTGAAACTTACAGTGTTGCTATCATATATCATTCCTCGAAGACAAATTAAATAAACAATTTCATGTTTTGTATGCCGAGGTGATTATTGATAACTGGTAGATTTCAGAACCTATGAAGGATTTCAAGCTGATGAATTGTTTTACTTCAAACAAATTTATAATTTTCATTGACATTACCCCTTGCTTTATGAGCCTAATTTTTCAGGGCTCATTAATTCACTTTCTTCTGGTGACTGTTATATAGTGTTTGAATCCATATTCATGCCATTGGTCTTCAAAGTCATACTATGCTCTTTTAAAATTCCTGGCTCTTATTTGGCTCATTTCTCTAGTTTTTCAAGCATTTTTCTATGCATGGCTATAACTTCATTGCACTCCCAAGTTTAAGGATGATGAGTTATTATTTCTCTTCCTTGATTGAGTTCATTTAGAAAAATAAAACAAATATTCATTTCCCTGTGTCAGTTCTGCCAGACTCCCGTCTGCTCCTATGATTGGTGCTATCATTCCGTCTGTTCCCAAAGCTGCCAGCAGAGCTCTGTGACTGCCTGTCCAATCTCCCCACGGCATCTCGTAATTCACAGTCTCACCACTGGAGCCCGACACACAAATGTTCACATCCACTGCCTCACCCCCTCCTCAGCCACAATTCACCTGTTCCACGCTCCCTAAACCTCTGATGGCATCTACCTACTGATCAGCTGAGCTACTTAAATCAGCACTCTTCCACTGTCAAAAGAGAAAAGTGGGTCCATCTAAAGAGAAAAATAACCCAGAGATCATCAATGCTAACACAAATCTTGTCAATTACATTAAGAATTTTTAAGTGAATAGCATAAATCCATTTGTAAAATTCTTTTTCTTACAGATTATATGCAAATATAAAATCAAATTGTATCAACACAACCAAATTGTACAACTGATATAATTCAAATGAATAAAAATGAATTTTTAATTATTATTGAATGTTGTTTACTAACTGGTGGTTTTTTGTGCATTGGAAAGCTTGAAAATGTGTTAGGAGCCTGAGAAGATGGTTGGTAGATGAAATGCCTGACACACAAGCCTGAGGACTAGAATTTGGTCTTCCACCACACACATAAAACTCAACCTCACAGACTACCTGTATTCCAAGCACATGAAAAGCAAAGATGGACAGTCTGTGGCTAAGCCAGCCAGCTAGACTGGCTAAGTCCGCAAGTTCTACAACTGCTAGAAGAACACCACCAGGATCTTGCCTCAGCCAATAAAGTGGAGCATGATTGAGGAAGACACTTTATCAACTTCTGGTCTCCATACACACATAAGAATATGGAAATGCATGGGCATGTATACTACACACATACACATGTGAAAAGAAAAACAAAGACAGGGTGGGAGATTAGCTCCATCTCCCATGATACTATGCTATGGCAGGGAACAGGAGTGAGCAGCTCTTCACATTTATCCATGTCTTCTATGAGTAGCCATGCCATTGACATTGAAAATAAATGAATGAAATTTATGCCATGGCAATGTTGAAGCATGCATGGGCAGCCCTTTTATGGCGGCTCTGTTGAACTTGTCCATATTGAGTGCCATGATCTAAGTTGATGAGCATGACTGACCAGGTCTCTTCCTCAAGAGGGCACCAGATCTCATTACAGATGGTTGTGAGCCACCATGTGGTTGCTGGGAATTGAACTCAGGACCTTTAGAAGAGAATGCAGTGCTCTTAACTGCTGAGTCACATTGCCTACTTTTATATGTGTAAAATCCCCCATGTCTTAGGCCCACCTGCTTTGCATTTTCTCAACATAAAATGAACACCAAAGTTGATGTAAATGAAATATTCCTGCCATGCGTAGATGGAAGTTAATATCCAGATACTGTGAGATATTTTATCATAGAAATTATTTGAATAAAATACATATGCCTGGAAAGATATCACAGAATGTCAATTGAAAATCTCTAATGTACATGACTCTGTTCTGCCTCATTATTCACAACCCAAATAATCAATGAGATTATTTTGGTTTGAAACTAGATACCTTGTTTTCTTAATGTAAATGTGTGAATCTGTGCCATATCTCTAATAAGCTTTTAATTCTTTAAAGCAGAAATAGCACCTTGGCTCCCTTGTGTTTTTATATCCTAGCCCAAGACCTTTCTCTTTTAAAACTTCACTAACAGCTCTACTGATTGAACTTATTTTTAGTTAGAAAAAACACCTTTAACATCTTCTTTCCTTTCTTCCTGACATCTCATGAAGTCAGATTAACTCCCTAGTGTCTTTCTCCTTCCTGCATCTGAATCGTCTCCACACTGAAGAGTAATATTAGGAAGGTGCCTTTGTTCATAATAAATTCCAGTTAAGGTAATTCTATTCTTTTTATTTATTTTATTTTCCTTCTCTCTGAATATTCTTTCTATTTTCTATTTCTTGCCAAATCACACGTTGTTCTTCTTATTTTTTCATTTATTCCAGGTGTACATGTATTGTTAGTTGAAAATTTTTGTGGAAAAAAAATGCATAAACCCTTTTCTAGAAAATTCCTATACCTCCTGTTTTTGGCAACATGTTTCTGCCTTTTACTTTTAGGAATGGTTTTCAGTTGAAAAATGGGTATTTGGATGTTATGTGTAGAGGCACCGGTTATTATTTCAAATTGCTGTGTCAGCAGATTCTCATCGACACACCCTGTGGAGGATAAGGAGGATTGCCTAGTAATGACAAATAGATTTTGCCAAAATTCCAGGCTTCACTCATGGAAAAGATACTCATTACTTCTACTAAGGTTGTGAATCTAGTCGAACACCAGGCAACAGGCACCAAAAGACTGTAAATATCCTCCTTCTTAGTCGGTATTATGACACTACAGAGCAGGCAACAGAAAGTCTCCATTCTGTGGGAAAGAGGAAGCTGTGATCACTCTGTGATCTCTTGATGCAAAGGAATTTACTCTTATCAGGATACAACACAGATAGAAATCAGCCCCCTCCCTCCCTTTGATTGGCACTATTAGGAACATTCCTCCCAGCTGACAGGAGGGAGGCCAAGGCTCAGAACTAAAAAAAATCTACATCTAAACATTTGGTTGATTTTATTTTTCAAACCTTCATAATTTCTCATTAATCTCTTCTTAAGACTTAATGTTCTAAGAACAACTTTCATCTTCCAAATGTTCATCTCAAAAGCTACAAATCCTCCTCTTTTACTCATACCCTGAGTTAACTGGACAAAATATCGTATACACTCAGGATTTTTTTAAAATTATTCATCTATTTATTTTCCATTCTGACTGCAGCCTCCCATCCCCCAATCCTCCCCTTCCAGTGCCTCCTCCAGCCTCCCTGCCCTTCCCTCTTCTGTATCTATCCAGGAAAGGGCAGGTATCCCTTGAGTATCAACAAAACATGGCATAGAAAGTTGCAGTAAGATTAAGCACCTCACCATGTATTAAGGCTGGGCAAGGCAACCCAGTATGAGAAGTAGGGTCTCAAAAGCCAGTCAAAGAGTGAGAGACAGCCCGCATTTCCGCTTTAAGAGTCCCACAAGGGGCCCAAGCTACATAACTGTGACACACTTGTAGAGTGCCAAGGTCAGTCTCATGCCAGCTCACTGACCGTCAGTTCAGTCTCTGTGAGTCCTGCTGAGGTGAGTTGACTATGTGAGCCTTCCGGTGGTGTTTGGGAGCCCTCTGGCTCCTAGACTTCTTTCTCTTCCTTCTCCACAGGATTTCTGAACTCTGTGTAATGTTTGGCTTTGGGTCTTGGCACTTGCCTCTCTCAGATAACATCTCCGCCTCTGATGACAATTGGGCCAAGGCATCAGTCGGGTCTCAGGAGAGTTCAGGTTACTTATCCACTATTGCTAGGAGTCTAAACTGGGGTCCTCCCCACAGACCCCTACACCAGGCTTCCTCCCAATCCCCAGCAGAACCCCTCAGCATTCTGCACCTCCATGCCCCACCCCTCAATCAGGTCACTCATGTTGCCAACCCTGCCTGCCCTCAGTCTGCTCATGGGATCTATTCCGCATTCCGGGGCAGATCTGGTTGTCCCCGTCCCCCGTGAATTCTCATGGTTTCCTAGTATCTCTGGGTCTGTGGATTGTAGCATGGCTATCCTTTATTTTACAGCTATTATCCACTTATGAGTGAGAAAATACCATGTTTATCTTTATCGCCGTGGGTCCCCACACTAAGGACGATTTTTTTTTTCAAGTGCCATCCATTTGCCTTCAAATTTCCTGTGTGGTGTTTTCAACCGCTGACGCTTTTAAGATATTCTTGTAACTTTTTTGCCTACTCAGAATCTTTAGTAGGTTGGTCACCAATTCAGTCGCTCTCGTTTCTCATCGTGAGTCTCACAGAGGCTGCCTGGGTTCATGTCTTACTACTTTTCTCAGAGATAATTCTACATGTCCGGGCACACTTCTTTAATGATGGTGTTATGATGGGAGGCATGACAATGCTCTACTCAGATGTCTTCCGCATAGTCTCACTGGGCCTCACAGCACGTGCAGAAGCCCACCTCTGCTCATCTTGCTCACTTTCAGTGCTTCTGCTCCAATCTCAGCTCAGATCTTTCCGTAGAATGGATGCCTCTGCTCTTCCAGGCCACTTTTGTATTCCCGCATCAACAGCAGTTAGACCTACCCATTTTGCTTTTCTCCATAGCCCTGATTGCCACCTGTCATGAGTTTGCTTGTTTATTCAAAAAATGTTAATTTCACTCTTGGAACACAGCTGCTGTCTCCTGGATTTTCAACACCTATAGACCTTGATGGCCCATGGTAGGCACTCAATGATAATGTGTAATCAATTTAATTCAAAATTACTTTAGGCTATAGTTAGGATTTTTTTTTTTTTTGGATAATGTACCCTTGCCAAATACAGATCATATCAAGTCAAACATATGTATTTATAAAACTGTTGATAGTTTTATGGACTATCATCTTATCTTCCTAAAAAGTATATTCTGAAATTTCTTCTAAAGTAGAAGACAAATAATAACTGTATTTCTTGTTAAATACTATATTTTTTAATTACTATTTTTTTTGTTTTAAATAAAATGCTAAGAATAGTCACTATGTGTCCTTTCCTGGATGGAGACAGAAGACAAGGGGATCGAGGGAAGAATGAGGGAAAGTGACTAGGAGGAGAGAATGGGGGAAGGCTGCAACCAGGATGTAAAATAAAAATATCAATAAAAAATAAAAGAATAGAGTTATTAAACTGGGTTATGCTATTATTTCTGATATTAATTGAGGAAAAAATGATAATAAAATCTAACACATTAATAATGTCAAATAATGGATATCTTCATAGTGAAACGCGCCCGTCTTCAAAGATTTTATATGCACTCCTGTGTTAGTGGAAGTCTTTGAGTTTAACCTGGGTTTTTTTTTTTTTGAGAGCTAAAATTTCATAAGAGTAAGATTAAGCACAGCTTCGGAAGCCATAGTACTGGAGAAATATTCTCTATCTTTTTTTTATATTTCCTAGATTGGCTAAAATTTTATGAACATTTTTCATTGTTGAAGATGATGAAAGTTTATTTCTAAAGTTGGAGTTCACTCTCTTGATGAATTGCTAAAAATAGTTTGATATTGGAGAGAAGAATTTCTTCCATTTAGATTGGTTTTTCAGGTAAAGCCAGTGACTTGGTTGGTAGAACAAAAGCCACTAAATTATTTGCACAAAATCCATAAATACTATTTTGAAGAGAAAATGGGTGAATGGTCCCCATATTCCTTTGGATGTCTTTAGGCTTTCTCTTCTTCACATGAGAAGCCCCTTAAATTTGTAACAGCCCACACATTACAAATACCTCATGCCATCCCATCAAGGCCTCTGCTTCTTGCCTAACTGATAATGTTCAGTACATTGTACAATGCTGATTTAAGTATCATTATTTTTGAATTGTTGGTGCATTGGAAAAATGTGTTCCAGGTCGTCATTTAGATGTGAAATGCTTGTGATCGAATAATCTAACAGCATTACTATTCTTCATCGTCTGGAGGTCCAGCTCGATGGCCACTCCTGACCTCCTGACCACCACTCTTTACTCTTTACCATATACTGATGAACTGATGGTACAGAACTCTACAACTAAAACATACATTTCTCAGGACTGTGCACATTTTTAGTAATCTTTTTAATGAGGAATATGACTAGTCAATTTACTTCAAAGAAGATGAAAACTCCATGTTATTAAATGAAAGAGAGTCATTATGTAGATATTATTCATATGGAAAAATACGGTTAAATTATTTTAATTTACATGAATGAAACAATTGCTACTTCTTTTAAAAGGGAATTCCTAGTCTCTAGGAAGAATTTTAATTGATATGAAATTTTTATGTGTACTAAAATTTACTTTGAATGGAGTTCCCCTCTGTCTTATATTCAAAAATGTAGAAAAATTAACTTTTCTCTTTTGCGAAGTGTGACAGATTTCTTCAGCTCAAAGACACTGGGCCCATACTTCTGGTGTCTTCTCTTTCTTTACATTGAAAATGAAGCAGCAAGCTGTTTTCCCCTTGGGGCTTTAATGAGCCGCAGAGTTAGAAGGCCATGAACTGAGTGATGCTGTCCATTTGTGGTGCTGTCGTGCAGCTGTTGTGTTTTTATATATGACAGTGTGTGGCAAACAAAGCGGCTCTTTAATCAGCTTCACCATTATACGCAGCCAAACCATTTTAGGAAACAACAGCATTGCATAAAGGAGAACGACAAACAGGAAGTGTAATTTTCTTCAAGCAACAAGGAAGGAAGTGGGGAAGGAAGCAAAAGTGTTAGAACTGTGACCGATAAATTGAGACATCGTGGTATTTGGGTCACTGTAAAACAATTCTTTGCAGCTGGTTCTCACTTCAATTGGGAGGCAATTAGAGCATATTTTTTCAACAGGTCTGTTTTCTAACATATTTTTTCTATATTAAAGTAGTGGAGCCTCTGATAATTTAATGTCCTCTTAAAGATCAGGTTGCAGGCTAATAGCCAAATTTAGAATCGGATCTCCTGTCCTGGAATTTTCCAGCCCTGGGCAGCTCACATCTCAGCTATCCCTGGATGCCCTGCATGTTGCCTTCCACTTCCTTCTCTAAGCCCTCACTGAGGAACATCCTCATGACTTCTTTCCTAAGCGTTTCATTACGTCTCTCCTCTTCCTTGAATCCCCCTGTCAACACACACCTCTGAGGTCCAGTCCCAGGACTAGATCTGATTACAGCAGGGCTCGGCTTCAGAGTTTCTACAGGTGTCCGTCTCCTCTCAGTATTCCTTCGAACTTACAATGCTTGGTTGTGATTCTTAACTGCCAGTTTTCTTGATAAAAATGCTCAGTGATTTTTCACGTTTTTGCTTTGTCCAAACAGGAACTGGCAAGGCATGCAAAGTTCTTATCACGGTTGTGGTGATTTGCCACAATCCCAGTGTGATACACACAATTAGAGAGCTTTGCACTCTGGGAAACCTGGTGTCAAAATCGGATAGCATTGCCCTCCCCCTGGAGTATCCAGAAGGTAGTTTATAGCTGGGCGGTGGTGGTGCACGCCTTTAATCCCAGCACTCGGGAGGCAGAGGCAGGCGGATCTCTGTGAGTTCGAGACCAGCCTGGTCTACA
>NC_022019.1:28668550-28677829 GCF_000317375.1 Microtus ochrogaster
CGTGCACACACACACACCGTGCACACACACACAACGTGCACACACACACAACGTGCACACACACACACACAACTGCACACACACACACACACACACACACAGTTACATAGCCTCCTTGTACTGGCTGTGAAATCACCTCAGAAAGACCCCATGAGTTTATTAAATCATCACAAAAAAAATGCTGCATTCAGTATTCCCAATGCCATCTAAAATAACATATTCTCATTTGAAAGGAACTCTAGTACAGATAACTTTGGTAGGTGCATTAGGTATAAAGCATTATTCTATCTACCTGTGCTTAATAGGACAGGAGATATTTTAGAGTTCTCTGATTCTCAAATTTTCTTTCATTAACATATACTTTTTCTATTATTGAAAGAGACTTTGTGATTTTTTTAATTTTTTTATTTATGTTTTGTCTTTTGAGATTACAACATAATGACATCATTTCTTTCTTCCCATTTCTTTCTCCAAAACCTCCCATATAACCCTCCTTGTTCTCTCTCAAATTCATAGCCCTTTTTCATTAACTATTGTTACATGAATGCAAATATGTATAAATGTATAAATAAAACCTATTCAGTCTGTATAATGTATGTATGTTTTTAGACTACCCTTACCCAGATTTTTTTTTTTGAAATTGACACTCTCACCCTATCAGAAGAAATCCAAAAATGAATTGATTACACTAATAGGCCCAGTCAAGATAGACTTCACCCGATATCCCCTCTGTTCTCTCTCTGGCAAGCAGCCCTCAGGTCCACTAGAGGACATCACTCCCTCGATAAACCACCCTGTTCCTCATTCTCTGTGCCTTGCATACAATTTGAAAAGTCTTACTCGTCAGTCTGCCCTGCTGGCTCCTGCCTGAAACACCAGCTTCACTGCTCTCTGCCTCTTTTGTCCTTTCAGAGCTCAGGTTCTCCTTTTCTAGAATTCAGTAGAATTAATTGGGCTCTGCCTCAACCTCCAGGACAAAGATTAAATTCTTTGACTTACTGTACACTTGGATTGACTAAATTAAGCTATGTTTCCTTAGAAAAGTGACCCTAAAAATATCCATGTTAATGAGGCCTGAAGGCTCCAATGTGTGGCACAGTTATTAATATGGACTGTAGAATTTTCTAACTAATTTGAGGAGGAAAAGCAATGCCTAAGTGTCTACCATAGCTCTTAAAGTACATACATTGCTGTCATAGTTGATGATGAGTGTGCAGACACAAAAATATTCTACTGGATGTTTTGCTGAAGTTCAGCAACTGTCTTAATTTTTAAGACTATGACAATTGCTATGATAGTGTATGTTTTGTTTAAAATATGCTTCAACTTACTTCATAGTGTTTTGCTTCCTGTGGACTTTTAGGCATAAGTCAGTCTCACAAGGTAATATTTCATTGTATTTCTGCTGTTTGTTTTTATTATGACGAAATATCCCCCATTAGTGTTCCAGATACTGAAGAATTTTCAAAAAGTTGCTCTATTTCTCTCCATTGTAAAAAGAAAACATGAATTTGGCTATATTACTGAGTAACCCTTATTATTTACTATGAAAATTTAATTCCTAGACCACATTGTTTTAATGCTCTTCCCAATACCCAATGGAAACCAGACCAGTGAGTCCCCCTTGCCTTAGTCAGTGTTTTGTTGTTATGAAGAGACACCATGATCAAGACAACTCTAATAAAGAAAGCATTTGATTAGTGGTTTGTTTATATTTTCAGAAGGTTAGTCTATCATTATTTTATTATCATGGCATGGATCATAGGCTATACTCATGGTACTGAAGCAGTAGATATGAGCTACATCCTAATCCAGAGAGAGAGAAAAAGAGAAAATTTGGGACTGGCCAGAACTTTTGAAACCTCAAAGCCAACCCCTACTGCAACAAAGCCACATCTCCTAATCCTCTAATCCATTCAAATAATTCCCTTCTCCGGTTACTAGGCTTTTAAATAAAAATCATTCTTATTCAAACCAGCGCATAGTGAATATATATCTACTATGCACAGATTCATAAACTAGTATGGTACTTTGTTTTGTATAAATTAACCATTAATTTAAATTCCACATGTGAAAACATGTTGCCTACTGCCATCTCAGGTCACATGAAGCATCAAACACTGCATTTTACTAGAACATGTGGAGCTGTCTTAGCTCAACAGCTTAAGGCAAAGTATACAAATTGAAGGCTTCTTTATCAATCAGCCCAGAATCAACTTACCTCCTAACAAATCATACAGGTTTGGTTTAAAAAAAAAATTTCACAAAACAGAAAGGTAATTCATGTGCCGTTTCTAGAAATATTTGCACCAAGTGTTTTAGAATGCTTACAAATATGGGCAAGCTGCTTTCTGTGATGAAGATAACCTATTTTGCAACAAATTCAAAATCAGAGCATTTTCATTTGAATGTTGTCAGTGAAAAGAGTTAACCAATCTTTATGTCACCAAGCTATAAAATTTTAATCTCTTCTCTAATTAAATTGATTAGCATAGGGGTAAGAAGACAGTAATGCTAGCTTTTTTCAATATAATTTCTTTTGAATTAAACATTTTTGAAACATAGTTATTATATCATCATGTCAGATTTCCTATTCAAAAATCTTACACTTTAAAACTCTGCCTGTGACTTGTTTATTAAGCACCTGCTCTTGTGGCTTAGCTCAAACTATAAGTTGCAGGCTGTGCTTCGTTTAATAATGTCACATCCTATTACACAAAAGTCTTTGAAGTGCTTTCCCCAAGTGCTGATGCCTTGTTTGTTCTGAGACTTTCCCTACAGCTACTTCATAAATCCAGGTATGGATATCAATGTCTATTGGTGGCAAAGTCAGAGGGGCTCACCCAGTTGTGGTACTTGACACTTCATCTAGAAACTGAATTTAATATTATAACCACATTGTAAGGTTGCCCTCTCTGTGTAGAAAACACTTTGGTAGAAGACTTCTTATGAGAGTATTCAATAACAGCAGCGGGACAGAAAATGCTAGTGAGCAGAAAGGAAACTATGTAAATATATTCAGAGTATCAAACTATGACTGTCCATAATGAAATTATTTCATTTCAGAAACATTCCTGCTTTTCAAGCAGTATATTGTTTAAGAAAATTAAAACAAAAGAAAATTCTTGAAACTGTACTATTTTGTAATATATCAATGTATTTCTTATGTTGGAAAATTCTATGCAAAAAAAAAGTGGGGACAGGCAATTGACATTAGAGACTATATTGCCATTTAAAATGAATATGGTAGCCAGCCCTGGTGATACACGCCTTAAAACCCAGATATTCAGAGGGCGGGCTGGAGAGTTCTAGAGCTATTTGGTGAGGTGTTTGCTTATCACATACAAAATCTTGGCTTCAGTCTCCAATAACACACACTTTTACATCAAAAGTATCAAAAGTTTGTAACCATAAAGGCAGAGGCCTTTGTGACTAGAGATATTTATTCCTCACCTAAATGACACAGGTGAATATAAAAATGGCATGAAGTGTCTCAAACATCACAGATTCTGGAGCAAAACAATAAAAATAATACCTCACAGGTAGGAGAGATGACTCAGCCATTAAAGGGTAAGCTCAGAACCAAAAATATAATATCTCAGAAAAAAAAAACTTGTTGTTACAGGTTTTCTTGGGTAGTTGGAATTCTGAAAACAAATCACAATAATTAGGTAAAATTTATAATTTGGAAATGTACTCAATAGCTAACATAGAAACAAATTGTGCTTTTAGTAAAATATATACCTGGTAAGTATAAATTTAAAAGTATGTCAGTATCTACAGAATATACATACACTTATTCCATTTTGTTTCTAATTTTTCTTTATTGATTAGAATTTCAATCTTGAATAAAATAAAATATGATCATATTTACTCCTATTTTTCTCTTCCAATAGTCGCCACATATCCATTTCAACAGGTCCCCTTCCCAATTCAATGTGTTAATTTTTTATGGCACACCAACATTATTAGTCTTTTCCATACATGTGCATGGGTTTGGTCCCCTCTGCTGAAGTGTGGTTAACCTACCAGTGGCCAAGTCCTCAAAGAAGAGTTATGCTCTCTCCCTAAGAAGCTATCAGCTACTATTAGCCTCTCAGTAATGAATGATCATCTATCCCATGTATGCCAGAACTTTGGCAGGTGTGGTTTTATATTGGTCTTGTACAAGTAAGCAAGTTGCTGTGAGGTCAAGAGTACACTAGCTTTGTCACATCTAAACTGTAGAATTTCACAGTGCTCCTTCCCATCTTTCAGCTCACCCATTCTTTCTACTTTACATTCCATGGTATTCCCTGAGCCTTGGGGTATATGTCTCACTAGGGCTGAGTACTTCATTTTTATTTATTTATTTTTACTGATTTAAACTTTTTTTTCAAAATCCCACTCTCTCCCCTCCTCCCACATCCGACCCTCTCCCTCCACAGACCTTCCCACCCCACCCTACTCCCTCCAATCCTAAGAGAGGGCCATGCACCCCGCCCTGTGTAAAGTCCCAGGCCCTCCCTACTACATCTAGGTAGAGCAAGGTTTACATCCATAGGGAATAGGATCCCAAGAAGCCGGTATCTGCAGTAGGAACAAGTCCCAGTGTCACTACCAGCCAAGTTTCTTGCTAACTCCATAATGGCTTCCTCAATCAAGATATCTCTTTCCTTGCTCTCATATCTGTCCTTCCTCCATCTCAACCATCCCATTCCCTCAAGTTCTCAACCCATCTTTCTCCCCTTCTTTTTACCCCCTGCCTTCCTGCTCTCAAATTTTTGTCTGATTCCAAATTCCATGTATGTTTTTCTTTGGGTTCTAAGTATTTGGACAAGTTATGTATCTCTCTGTTGACTGTTGTGCACTATAACAGATTCTCTGAGCAAGGCTGAAAGCAACCCAGGTTAATAGATACATATATAAACAGTTTAGACTTTGACAGCATAGAAAAATAACAATAGTAGATTTCACTGTATGTCCTATAACCTCCTAAGCTATGAGCTTTTACCTTGCTTAAAGTAACAGGTATGAGACTCCTTTCTGTAAAGCAGATCTCAAATCCAGTCTGAAAATGGGAGTTACCCTATCACAGATGTACACTATTGCACCAGTGGGCGCATCTTGCTAGTGGTTTGATATTGCAGCATGAAGTATACAGTATCTATAGAAATCACATGTATTTATTATATTTCTGAAATTCAAAATTGCTTATGAATGGCTAGGTTCACTTAGTGTTTTCTTTTATTTGCTTTTCATTTAGAATTAAATAACTTACAGTGTAAAAAGTTGAAAGCATTAAGATTATTTTGTCTGGTGTAGTGCGCATGACTATAATCCTAGCACTCAGGAGGCAGAGTTGTTAAGATTACTAGTTTAATGTTATTTTGGCATGCAGAATGAAAAACTGTCTAAAACAAAGTTGTTTTCTGGATATCTGATACCTGGCTCTAAATTTTTCAAGTTTATTCATAAATGCAGTGTGTCTGTTCTCTCACATAATACTCATCAGGAATGTTTTTGCCAGACAGTAATTGGCACTTAGAGAGGTTTGATTTCTATTCAGTTTGATGTGCAAGTTCCTTTAAGAGAGTGAAAAATTAGTACAGGATAGTCAATACCAAACAAACGTATTTAGTTCTTACGGTGCACAAGAAAGATAGTAGCAGAATAAGTGACTGAACTAATCATAAAAGTATCCTTCAAAAGTACAAGAAGGGAAAGAAGATAATCAAACATTTAGCATCACCATCCATCTTAAGATCATTTTGAACTGCTTTATTCATTTTCCCCAAGCCTTTCCTTTCTCCCTCCATTTATTCATTTCTTTTTCATAATTCCTCCTTCTCCTCATCCTCCTCCTCTATCCTTTGCCTACTCTTCTCTCCTCATTTCTTCCTTATATAATTTCTCAAAACCTCATTACATTTTTCATGGCATGCTTATGTACAAAGTGGAATACACCATGCTCCCATGAATCCTCTGTTTCAAGATAAAGACATATAATCAAAGAAAATCATTACAGACTGTAGCAAAGAGGTTGGGTCAGAAGAATCTTAAGTTTAAGGCCAATCTGGGAAAGCCTGTGGGAACTCAAAGAAATGGGTCAGTTCCACCTTAAATAAAGGTCAGAGAGTTCAGGCCTATTCTTGCTACTTCAGGTTATTGACAAGATGTTTGACTGCAGGTGTGGCTACTAACAAGATATCTTGACATAAGGTGTGATTACTTGGTGTTTTGGGTATTAAGATGACCCACAGAGGTGGATCCCTATCATCTTGACCAAAGGTCAGAGAGTTCAGGCCTAGGTCTGCTCCTTCAAGGATATGACAGGAGTTTTGACTCAGGAAGTGGCTGCCTACAGGATACTTGAGCTAAGGTGTGGTCCCTGCATGTCCTACCCAAATGACAGAATTCTTAACTCAGGGAATAGCTACTTGATGTTTCAGGTATTGAAGAGGTAATTGCCCTTTCTGTTGTTTGTATCATATTAAAGCAGAATTTTGCCTTTTTCTTTCCCTGCCCCTTTTATAATTGGGGTATTTAAGTATGTGAAAAATAAACATAGACTAATTCAGGATTCACTAGATTGCCCTCCCAGTTCTATTCTATGTCCCTGTATTTCTTGTGTATCTCTGTTCTGTCTGTCTAATGTTTCTAATCCACACACTCCTACCGTAGAAAG
Organism: Microtus ochrogaster; assembly: GCF_000317375.1. Classification (NCBI taxonomy): domain Eukaryota; kingdom Metazoa; phylum Chordata; class Mammalia; order Rodentia; family Cricetidae; genus Microtus; species Microtus ochrogaster. Next base: position 28,675,218 of record NC_022019.1, read on the forward strand.
TGTGCACCCTGTGGAGGTTGGACCACAACAATAGTCAAAGAGATCCTGTCTGAGAGAGAGATGCAAATAGAAATACATAGACAATGATGAGGATTGATGGATGGATAGATGGATGGATAGATAGATAGATAGATAGATAGATAGATAGATAGATAGATAGATAGATAGATAGATAGATAGACAGACAGATAGAGATAATGATGATGATGAAGATAGATAGATAAATAGATAGATGATAGAGATAGATAGATAGATAGATAGATAGATAGATAGATAGATAGATAGATGATAGATAGATGATAGAGATAGATAGATAGATAGATAGATAGATAGATAGATAGATAGATAGATAGATAGATAGATAGATAGATAGATAGAACTGTAGGTTCTTTAGAAAAAGGAAAATATTTTACACCTTAGAAAGAATGTGTCATATAGAGAAAATTAAATTTTGGAAAGAAAATACAATCAGAACACATTTTGCTTCTGTTTAAATGTCATAACAAGAAACAACAATGCCCTTTGATATTTAAAGCTAGATTTTATAAAATGTTCAACATACTATCATTAATGCTAGAGAAATTGTCTTCCACTGAATAAAAAATTACATTTAACGAAACTGTAATTAAACTACCTTACTCTAAAAGCAAATGTTCAGTGGATTGCTTCATGGGAAACATCAGCTATTTCAGCATCGACAAAGCACTGAAATGTTGGTTTCAAATAGTTAATAAATTCCCCCGTAGTAAGTAGCCTTTGGCAAGAGAAAATCAGTAGCATAAGTGGGTGGGTTTACATTTAGACAGTGCTAATTTTACCAGACTGTCAGTGAATGAGTCAGCTCTGCAGCAATTATAATTAGTGAGTCCTGCTACAGGACTCTTCATGATTATCTATTATGTGGTGATTTGAATGAAGTTTGTCAAGAAAGTTTTACTGCCACTAAAGTGGGAAACTTTTTTAAGATGAAAATTGCCATAGGGAATATGACTAATTACCAAACTCCCATAGATTTTGAAAGGCCGTACTTTATGAACTGTCTCCCTTTTCAAAATATTAAAGTCTGGGTTTATTATTGCCACTGTGTTCAAAAGGTCACCTCTTGTTTGACAGTCGATTGGTAATTATTCCATCAATAGCAAACAACAGTAAATGCCATACTTTGATGTGATCGATTTGGAATCTTCTACAAAATGCCAACTACTGTAACCTTCACCGTCACACAAAGTGGGAGAAAGCTGGGCGTCAGTTTTATTCTTCTTTGGTTAATGGACTAACAAATGATGATATCCCTTACTAAGTCAACCTACCTACAAGTGGAAAGCCTCCCTCAAGATGCCTCAGGAACTTTGGGGATCTGATTTAAAATTGTTGCTCAGTTTTGAGAGCAAAATATATTTTAGGAAATAAAATCAGAAACAATATTTTCCCCACATTAATTGTTAAACAGAAATTATTGTGGAATATGTGAAATCAGCTAGATATCTGTACTTGGTTCTTTTCTCTCATCTAATTTTAAAATACATTAAAGCCCTTTATCATCAATGTGTGTGATCCTAAAATGAGGTTTGTAAGGGACAGAAATCATTCTTATATTTTTTTCATAAGCTTTTCCACAAAAACTATCAGGTACCTCTTGTATTGTGGGGATTTTATTCTCACATCAGAAAATAACTGCAAAAACTAATTTCTGTAAGCCGTGCAACAACGATTAATTTTTTTAAGAGAATGCTAATGTTAGCATCAATGCCATTAAGAATACCATGGCAAGGCAGAACCCTGATAGCTAATGCCTTCTGGAATACGCATTCAATCTAGGAACCCATCATGCGCTGGAGTGGTTTGTTTGCTGAAAGCCACAGGAAGTGACAAATGGCTTCATTTGTTTAATCTATTAGTAGTTGGCATGAATCAAAGGCAACATATGTGTGCTGAAATGGGGTAAAATGCAATGTATGTGTGGGGAAAGGAGGTTAAGTACAATGGCTACAAGAATAGACTCGAGGAAAAGACTGCCGCATTCCAAACCTAGGCTTACAGTTTGCTATGTAACCTTAGAGGACACCACTCTGTCCCCTAAAACCTTCTTCACCTGTAAAAGAGGGTTCTTAGATGGGTACCTTATAAGTTTACTGTGTGGAATAAATGAGTTACCATGTGTTAAGTGAATTTACCAATTCTGGAATACATGAATACTACATAAAGTATAAGTATTAGTTGTTATTATTTCTTTCTTAAACCTTCGAAGTCACAATCCTTCAAAATTAAACCTTTTGAAAGTATGGATAAGTAAATGTGCTTGCTTTATGTATGCTGTAATAATGTTTTAGACACGTATAAAAATTGTACCACTAGTCCAAAATGTCAATTATCTAGCCAACTGCCTCAATACGATAGCATCAAGGATCAACTCAACCAATTCTGGTACTTATGGTGAAGGAAGCAGTATATTGACTTTTTTTTTAGGAGATTTTTTATTTTTTTATTTTATTGAGAAAAGGAAAAAAAACAAGTTTCCACCTCCTCCCAGCCTCCCATTTCCCTCCCCCTCCTCCCACCCTTCCCCTCCTCCTCCCACCCTTCTCCCCCTCGCCCCACTCCTCTCCCCCTCC
>NC_022019.1:28682529-28686273 GCF_000317375.1 Microtus ochrogaster
TCCATTTATAGTGAATGAAAGCTTGGCTGGGTATAGTAATCTGGGCTTGCATCCATGGTCTCTCAGTTTCTGCAGTACATCTATCCAGGACCTTTGCAACATGTAGAAAAAAAAGCTGAAGAACGGCATGGGCAAAGCTAGATTCTGCTGATCTTTTGGAGGTTTCCTTTAAAGTGTTCGAAATTGAAAGTTAGTTCTATATGGTTTTAAGTGGGAGACGTGGCTGGATAATGTAGGTTATTGGGATTAGGGGAGTGTAATAGAGATGACTGGATGGATAGATCAAGACTGTACCAGAGATGCCTAGGACTTTAAGTGCCTTGCTGAGAATGCTGCTACATTTAAAACAAGAGAACCAAGAGGTTTGTACAGAAGCAGAAACAAACAAGGGGCAGTATCAGAAATAGTAATGTTCTAGAAACTTCTGGTAAAATTATCTGGTAGGGCTTGTCAAAAATTTGCACACACACACACACACACACACCTGTATAGGATGAAAAAATTTTAGATTAAGTAAATAAATAATAAAACCAAGTGTTGTTACATTCAAAAACAAAGAAATACTTTGTAGACCAGATTTTTTTTTTTTTCGGAGACGGGGTTTCTCTGGGGCTTTGGAGCCTGTCCTGGAACTAGCTCTTGTAGACCAGGCTGGTCTCGAAGACCAGATTATTTTTAAGCTAAAGTGGTATTTTTTTTTATTTTTTTGGTTTTTTGAGACAGGGTTTCTCTTTGGTTTTGGAGCCTGTCCTGGAACTAGCTCTGTAGACCAGGCTGGTCTCGAACTCACAGAGATCCGCCTGCCTCTGCCTCCCGAGTGCTGGGACTAAAGGCGTGTGCCACCATCGCCCGGCTAAAGTGGTATTTTGATTTGGAACCAAGACGAGTGATGAGGAACCATGACCCTGGTAAACCCCCAAGCCATGTCAACAGCATTTGCTGAACAGCTCCCAAATACCCAAGACCCTCTGGAATGGCCTCAATGCAATTGTCCACTCATTGGAACTTTGGGCTACAGTATTAAATACATTCAGGGAAACGTGATACCCAGGTCTGAAGAGGTGAGTAGCACTCGCTGTTCTTATAGGGATCTGAGTTAGGACCCCTGACAGTTATTTCAAGCTGCTCCTAACCATGTGCAAATCCAGCACCAATGATCAGATGCCCTCTTCTTGGCTCCTTGGGCATTCACAGCACGTCCACAGCATCCACTCATGTAGATCCAAACTCATACATAAAAGAAAATGAAAACACATCCTCAGAAATACGATACATTAAGACTGAACTTGGTTCAAATTAGTCTCTCATCAACTTCATGAAGCAAAGTTCTCTCAGAAAACAATATGAAACTTGTTACTGGACCTTAACCTGGGGGATGATTGGATGTAAGTCCATACGTGCCGCCTACCACGCCCCCGTGTCTGTGCTCTGTGCACTAGAACCCAGTTCGCTTGCTTCAGGCAAGGTGCTGGAGGTTGAGAATACAGACACAGAGACGTACCGACACGCAGACCTTCAAACACCGCTACCAAAAAGCCCAAGAATGTCCTATTTATTGTTTTCAAGGGCAGATTAGATAATAGAGATAGCCACGCCCCAGCCAAACCCACCAGAAACCACTCTCCTGCCATCAGGAACTCCTGAAGGTCTCGTGCTCAGAGTAGCTGTAGGCACTCAGATCAGGAGAAAACAAGTTTTTACAAGAAATTCAGGATTTGGGGTCTCACTGCTCCCAACACATATGAAGTATATTCCCAACATCACGAAGAAAATAAAACTCAGAGAAGTAACCAACTAAATCAACAGATTTAAAATCAATCCACAGTGGAGGTCAAGATGGCTAAACAGAAAGACACTCCAAACAAGTCTCCTTAGTAGCAGTCAAGAATCCAGACCACAGAGTTCTCCTTTGACTTCTACATGCATTCGGAGGTATGTGCACATGCTCTTAATTAATGATAATAGCAATAATAATAATTTTTAATGAATCCACGGACAAAAGCATGCAAGACTTAGAAACTATCTTTCGCATCAGGGAGCTCTAGCCACATAGTGTTAAGTAAAGTCTATATGAGTCTGAGTTAGCAGATATGAATCAGAGGAAATGATTTAAAAATCCCCTTAGAAATTACTAAAATGTGGCCATTGAAAGAGTACCAAAATTAAGTACATGTGATAAAACTTAATCATATGATTTAATTTTTATTGGTCCAAAGGTAAACAATAAACTGAAAGATAATATATGAATTTTCTGGATAGGATTCAGCAAAATGGAATGGAGGAGACTTTTTAATGAAAGATTTGCAAACGACATAGAGTTAGAATTCCCTCCACTGAATTTCTCCGTAGTTTCTAAGCTTGACTACAGTTCCCCAATGATATTGAATATCGTTTTAGATTACATGTTATATGGAATGCTGAACACTGTGAGAACTGAATCTATAAAATGCATCAACCTCAACATGAAGAAAACAAAAACTCTTTGGACAGGAAAATATACTAAGTATTTCAAATTGCTTTTGTGGACAAGAATGCCTGGGTGTCTTCCTCTTGAGATGAAATGCTCTTCTAAAAGCATCTTTAAAAATAAAGAAAATTAACAGCAACAACAGAAATGAGACCTGTATTATTTATGACTAATTTCTTGTGCTTGGAAAATCATATGCATGTGGTACTTGTTAGAGAAACATGACAAATGATAAAAATTGAGACAAAATACCCCTTCCATAGGACATTTCTTTCTAACTCTCTCTGTTTCTTTCTGGGTGTATGACCTTTTGCCATCCTTAGCATCAGGTTCCATCACCCAAAATATCTAGACTTCATTAACCATATTCCCTTGTGTGGTAGTTTGAATAAGAATGTCCCCCACAGGCTCATATTTGATGCTTGGTCACCAGGGAGTGGCACTATTTAAAAGGATTGAGGAGGTGTGGCCTTGTTAGAGGAAATGTATCACTGCTGGTGTGGGCTTTGATGTTTCAAAAGTCACATTCCAAATCTAGAGTCCTTGCTGCCTGCTGATCTGATGTACAACTCTCAGCTGCTTCTCCAGCACCATGATTGCCTGCTTGCCTCTACGCTCCCTACCATGGTAACAATGACTAAATCTCTGAAACTGTAAGCAAGCACCAAATAAGAGCTTCCCTTGGTAAGAATTTTTGTAGCCATGATGTCCTTTCACAACAATAGAACCATGCCCAAGACACCTTGTATGCCACTTCAACTCATCCAGATTCCCTTTTTCTTATATAGCAGCCACAGCAGTAGCAGCCTTATGCTGGGGCCAAATTTGGCCTGCTGCGGCTGATTGTGTATGGCTATGCCCACGGATTGGCAACTTGAAATTAGTCACTGTTACATTTACACCACAGAAATTGGCAAGTATAATGAACCAAGTGCTCTACGCACCACAGGCAATCACATATTAAATATTTACTAGTACGCCACTGAGAAAGGAAAGGAAGCACATTTTTAATGCATTGGACATAGGGCTAATATTGTATAGCTATTTGCTAGATAAGAAAAACAAAGCTGTATGCAAAATTCAAGAAGTCCTTGTTTTTTACTGCTGAGTAATACACACTGAGACAATGGGGATGTTCTATAGGGAACTCACCAAGGCCAGCTGGCCTGGGTCTGAAAAAGCCTGGGATAAAACCGGACTTGCTGAACATAGCGGACAATGAGGACTACTGAGAACTCAAGAACAATGGCAATGGGTTTTTGATCCTACTGCACGTA
>NC_022019.1:28686458-28687407 GCF_000317375.1 Microtus ochrogaster
TGGCGGGGAAGAGGCAGAAATCCTTAATAAATAAACAAATTAAAAAAAAAAGAAAAACAGAAAAGAAAAACAAAGCTGGAAACCATTAGCATCACATAATGAGGGATTCAAACAAGATAAAACAGTTCCTAATACTGGCACCCCGAGATTCTTCAGAGCTAGAGTGTAGTGATGAAATAGGAGTGCCAACCACTCTAGTCAAACCAAGAAGATCAACAATGGAAGCAGATATTTTTCCTTTAACAAGTTTTCCTTTCTCTACTTTATATAATTGCCTCACAATAGCTATTAAATGTCACATCCATTATAAATTAATAGTATTGTAAACATGTTGAGTTTTCTCTAATATTTTCACTTTAACGAGTAGCTCTTTGGTAATATAATTACATTCATGGCTTATTTTAATGCTGCATTTATATTTATCTACTGCTTTCTCTTTCTCTGTTTCCTTAACAGTGTGTTAACTCAATAGATTTGTGTAAGATTGTTTAAAAATAGAAGATATGTGAACTCTCATATTACAAATATCAATGGTATTGGTAAAGTCACAGGAAGACCTAAGCCCTGAGCGCTCTAAATGATGATGGAATAGAGAAACACCATTCATTGCAGTGCACACTTAAAATGTTACTGCAGAAGTTTCATGCTGAGCACTGCACACTTAAAATGTTACTGCAGAAGTTTCATGCTGAGGTTCTGATTAAAGTGTCAAAATGCCAAGGATGGTAATAACAATGAATATTAATTTACTTATTAAATGTAAAACCCAGTTTTAAGAATAATTATATGACTTGAACAAAAACTACCACACTCCATAGAATATTTGATCATGGTGGCGCACGCCTTTAATCCCCTCACTTGGGAGGCAGAGGCAGGCGGATCTCTGTGAGTTCGAGACCAGCCTGGTCTGCAAGAGCTAGTTCCAGGACAGGCTCCAAAGCCACAGAGA
>NC_022019.1:28688082-28749382 GCF_000317375.1 Microtus ochrogaster
GATAGATAGATAGATAGATAGATAGATAGATGATAGATAGATGATAGATAGATAGATAGATAGATAGATAGATAGATAGATAGATAATGATAGATAGATATAGATAGATAGATAGATAGATAGATAGATAGATAGATAGATAGATAGATAGACAGACAGTAGATAGATAGATGATAGATAGATAGATAGATAGATAGATAGATAGATAGATAAGAGATAGGTGATAAATAATAGATACAGAAAACAGACAGATATACACACTGTTTTCTCCATCCTTTTCTTGCAACAATAAACAAAACGTCCTTATAATTATGACCCTGCCTATCGTTTCACATCAACCTGCTCCTTTCCATGTGTTAGATGGCATGATAGAGACCACAGTCAGAGAGCAGTGTTAAAGGGAGAGCCAACATGAAAGACTGGTAACCACAAAGACTAAGTATGCAGCCCTTTACCCTGCCAGATGCTAACATTCACTCACAGCACTGGTGTATGTGTTTATGGATATGTTTTGTACCAAACAGGAAATGTATGAACGATTTTCCAGACACAGACAAACACTTTTACTAATTTATCATAATTTATACTAAACTAACGCAGGCAGGTGTAATACAATTCTTTTTGTCTTTCTAAACTTGAGCTATCTATTGAATCATTTAAATGTTTTTTTTTCTACTTACTGGAAAGCCATATTGAAGAATTGTATAGTATTTTAAAAAAGAAAATTGTTCTTTACGCCACATGTGATAATGACTAACATTGTAATTCAAGTCAATATACCTCTGAGGATAGAAGATTTCGAGGCCTTCACTCAGTACTATTATCTCATCTTTTTAAGCAATTTTCATATCTGGTTTTAATTTAATCTTTAAACTTCATACTGGAAGTGAAGTTGAATTATCCTACTATAATTTTTAACCTCTGTTACAGATGCCTCTCTTTCATATTAGATATTCATTGACATGGAACCCAACAACTTCCACCATATGGTCAGAGGATTCATGCAACGACGGAATCTATAAACAATAAAAAACGAAGTTGTTAGACTGGTGCTGCTTTCTTATAATCCTGGTCCTGGAAAATTAGAGGCAGGGTAGTGTGAAGTTCATGGTCATCCTCAACCACATGGTAACATTAATGCTAGCCTGAAGTAGATCATATTTTCTCAAGAAAATGTGATGTTAGTTTAATTCTGAGCACATATTATTGGGAGTGGCCTTATTGTTGTAGTTATCATATGTTCTAAGTCAATTCTAGCAAAAAAAAAAGTATTAATGGATCTGTCCCCATTTTTTTCTTTATCACCAAGAGTGATTGCATACAATTAGGAATAATTAAATTAGAAAAAATCTTTATAAATTGCTGCTTTCTTTAGCAATCTGTCCAAGTACTCCCAGGTCAAATAGTAGGACCTTAGGGATTTTATTTCCTTCTCTGGTCTAGGTGAGAACTTGCAGAGGATGCCCTGGTTATTCACACTCCACAATGCATCTCAGACTAGGCAAATGTGTCCAAAGGAACACATGCCAATATAAGAATTCAGTTTTTAATGACAGCAAGGAAAAGCACATAGGATATCTGAATAGCTGCATTGCAACCTAAGGAGGCAATAAAAATGCCTCAGGGTATTGAAATACGCAAGATCAGATGAGAAACAAGGCTGGCATTACTAAGGTACCCAGCCTCAGAAGATACAGCTGATACATCTTGTGGAATGTTTTTCAAATGACTGGATTCACTTCTGGTGCTTCCATACTATCCAATGAAGAAGAGGAGTGGGGAAACGCAGGGGAACACAAGAGCCAGAGAGAGAGAGCAAGAGAGAGGAGGAGAGCTACCCAGCCCCCTCTTTGTACCCTGATTTAGGAATGTTGGTTGATAGTTACTTTCCTCCTTTATCTTAGTGACTTCACAGGAATTAAGCATGCTCTTAAATAATTGTCAGGGCAGAAGAGGAAAAAATAAACTTTTAGGTAACAAAATGAGATCTCTGATTCAAGTTTTCCATTTCATGATGTCACATTTGAAGAATTTAGTATTTTTCCTGTAAGGGTGGTAGATTCATGATCTTCACTTAACACCAGTTCCAGTTTCAAAGATACTATGAAAAAAAAAACAGATCTTTAATATTGCTCTTCTAAACTAAAAACCTCCTTTTTCTTTCCTTTTTATACAAGGTCTCAGAATCACCTACATATCTGAGTGCTCTTTATAACATGACCGCTACTTCTGACAAAACAGCTTCCATTCAAAGCAGCTGTTGCCAGGTGGTGGTAGCACACGCCTTTGATCCCAGCACTTGGGAAGCAGAGGCAGGAATATCTCTGTGAGTTCGAAGACAGCCTGGCATACAGAGCTAGTTCCAGGACAACCAGAGTTACACAAAGAAACCCTATCTTGAAAAATCAAATCTAAACAAGACAAAGGAAAGAAAAGGGGAAAAAAGCAGCTGTGTGGAACTGTAGAATAAACTTGCACTTCAATCACTAATATTTACTGAGGCATTTGCATAAACAACTGCTTTTAAGGAACCATAAAGGGTCAGTATCACTCCTGATACATACTCCTGTCCTATCTTCTCCTCCTGAAGACATGTTCATTTCATAAAGACCATAAAGAGACTTCTTTGTAGTGATGGGTATTCTTAATCCAGAATGGGAAATTACAGAACATTTAAGATTTAAAAAACTGTGACAGCGGTTGCTAGAACAGGAGCTCTTTGCTTAAGTGGTCAGTACTGCACATCAGGTCAAAGACTGTTTAAATCTTCCTGAACTAGTAATCAACCTTTTGTAGTGGGAACAACCACGCTTTCAGAAATATTGGTCCCAGCTTGTGGATACAGACAACAGGTAGAGCAGTGAATAACAGCTGTAGCTAAGGAATGATGCGGATCCGTGCCATGAAGGACTGCTGTTATCTACAAAGTCTGCTTCTTTCAGTTTACTGATAAAGGAAGATACAAACAAAATCCACTGACTTCCTCAACGATACTAAATGGTTAATAAAGTAGGTTTTACTTTCTATTTCCCTAATTTTTAATGGAAATGTGGCAGGGTATTATTTCAGCTATGTTCTTTGGAGTGAAGGCAAGTCACAGTAACTAACCTTACGATAACGGTTCTTTTGTGCCATGCTTTGGAGATGATCATCAGAGGCCTGCCCATTTCTGATGGAGAAGGAGTGGATTGGGGGTACGGGGGAACGAGGAAATGACAGGAGATGAAGAAAGGGAGACAAAACTGTGCTCAGAATATAATATAAATGAAAAAATAATTAATTAAAAATTAATAACAGTTATTTTAACTATTTCTAATCCTCATAATCAATGACTATAATATCTATATTTCAAATTTCTAAATACAACACTAATAAGAATATAAAGTCATTTTAAGGCTTTTTAAATGTTGGCTTTTAAATTAGGCAAAGAAAGAAAAAAATCATCTTTAAAAACAAGTTACATACACATACATATTTATATACTATGTGTAATTTTATATATGTGTTCGTCTCCCAATCTGCTTGAACATGAATGACTTTCAATAGATTTGCTTTCATTGCAGAGTGCACATGATCACAGCACAGTCTTTGTAAACCAAGTGAGTTCAGTTTAAAATGCTGTCACATTCACATGACAATTGATATTGAGGTACTTGGAACATGAGACACAAAGTTAACCCTGCCAAGTTATTTACTGGAATGTGGGTTTGAATAGTTTGAATACTGGACAATCAAATTCTAAGTAGCTTTGGAAAATGAAATAGAAATTCTGATGTTTGTTGGCTTTACTTGAATAGCAAAAATTTAAATAAACTCAACAAATTCACACTTTTGAAGCAAATGAAAGTGTAGACTTTAGGGCTAAAACAGTAGTTCTCAGAAAGTGAAGTATATACATGTAGAGTCAATAAGCATACTGCTGATTTGATCAGCAGCTCAGCAATGCCCTGCTTAGCCTGCTCATTCCATAGTTCTGAATAGCAAGCCTCAATACCTGATTTTGACAGATTCCGATGATAGCAGCTAAGTTCTCACCCCAGCCATGAAGCTCTTCAGCACGGATGAGTTGTGTCGCTGAATTTCCTTCATACTGCACCTTTGTACATTACAAAATGTCTCTTCAGATCCAAATTTTCTTCACAACTCAGAGGTCCTTCCTACCCTGAACTGTCCATTCTTCTATGGTGGTAGCTCTGGAAAACTCTTTCTTTAGTCTGCTTGAAGCAATGAACTATCAGGTAGTGTTGACAGACTTTTTAAATTTTACATATTGGCACACATACTTTTAATTTCTTTTCTCATGTTTTTTTTCTTTTACATCATTTTGATCATGTTCATTCACTACCATCTGAACAGTGTACTAATTTTCTAATCTTGTGTTTTAAAAGCTATGACTTCATATGATATCTACATAAGTGCATGGTTAATATTATAGGGCACAGCTAGAGCATTCTTTTGCCTTTAAATATAGGTATCACACATTGCATGTCCCTGCCTCTAATAATTTTCCCAGGGTGACAAGCCAACATCCATCTGAGTAGTTCAGTCTTTTAAAAAGGAATGCCTTTTAACTACAAAGAAGCTAGTATTGAAAAATAAAATTTATTAAAAAAAAAAAAGAGAGTATTAAAGCCAGGCGGTGGTGGTGCACATCTTTCATCCCAGAGCTAGGGAGGCAGAGGCAGGTGGCTTTCTTTGAGTTCAAGGCCAGCGTCATCTACAAGTTCTTGTTCCTGTCAGACAGTTTCCATAGCTACAGAGAAACCCTGTCTCGTAAACACCCCCCCCCAAAAAAAAAGAAAAGAAAAGAAAGAAGGAAGGAAGGGAGGAAGGGAGGGAAGGAGGGAAGAAGGGAGGGAAGGAGGGAGGAAGGGAGGGAGGAAGAAACGAACAAACAAACAAACTAGTATTGGGCAAGCCCACTTCTAATGCAACGATGAAGCTTTGCGGCCGCCACTCTGCACTTATTTGGCAATAACATGCATATGGCTCATAAGACGTATTGAATAAAATACTTCAGTGACACAATATTCTTCCCCTTTAATATTTAGTGCTGAAATACTTCGGGGTGAGTCCAAGTGACAAAGTTCACTTTTAATCTCTTAGGATGAGTATGAGGAACAAATAGCCTTCAGTAGCAGGTGTATCTGGCTGGATTAGTCGCATTGACTGGAAGTAATGATGAAACCTCCTTCATTTGATTCTGCCTCGGCCCCTGGACCTGCTCAGCCCAGATGATTCCAACAGTAGATAGCCTTGTACAAATTAAAATAGAGCTACATAAAAAGTGCCTATTATGGTACCTGAAATTAAGCAATCACCTAAAAAGGTTTTACTATTATATTCTTGTTTATAATCATAATTGTTTAACTTTTTACAGTGGTCTTGAACTTGTTTGTTAATAATGTACATGCATAAAAACAGAATGCAAACGTTTGTTATATTTAAGAAATGACATGAAGAAAAAAAATGGCAAGATGAGGAATGAGGAGCAGTAATAAAAATCAATTTTTTATAATACATTGTGATCACTGGCCATCTGTGTAACTCGCTCAAGATATTAGTTCATGGAAAAGAGTACTATTTTTAGTTACACTTTGAAACCCAAGGTGGATTATCAACACCGAGATTCCCGTCAGCTCGCATGACTTGCCTGTGCATCCTCAGGTGAAGGTCGGATTCCTCTTCTGGTATTTGTTGGCTTTGTATCTCTTGGCTTCTTTGTCAAATTCAAAGTTGGCTGCATGAACACAGCGAAAATTTGTTTCTTCTGGCGAAAGGAACTGCAGAAGAGGCCTGGGAGCCTTGTTTATAAAGAAACTGGCATTAGTGAGCAAGCTTGATCTTTCAGCTCTCAAGCCATGAAACCATGGGGGAACCACAGATAGAAGAAACGAGTATTCTCACACTTAAAGCGTGTGTTCAGATACATCAGAGAACACATTAATATTAAAATTCTGCTACTCCTTTTTCCTTGCCTGAGTAAATGTGCCAGTTATTATATTAAACTAGCTTTCAAAATGGGTAATTTATTTCACATGTAAAGACAGTTTTGCACATAAATATATGCCATATCAACCGTATCAAAATTATTGATCATTTATGTTTTTACCATGCTGTGATATAGATAATTCTCGGAATAAATGGGTTACCTATCAGCAACATAATAGTTTTATCTAACGAGGACTTACATTTCTAGTAGTGCATATAGCATTTACCAAGCTATATAAAACAATTAAAAACATAAACGAATAAATGGAAACCTGTTGCAGACTTTATCGCAGTATCCCAATTTTCAGATTGAGTTTGTCTTCTTTTTATGGATACATTTTTATTTTTTTACATGTTACAGCTTAGTCTGTTTTGTGCTTTTAGATTTTTTTATTTGCCTCCTTTCAGAGATTCTGTGTGTGTGTGTGTGTGTGTGTGTGTGTGTGTGTGTGTGTGTGTGTGTTGTATGCATATTTATTTGTGCACCATATTTACCTATGGAGAAGAAAGTGTTAAGTGGCCTGAACTGGACTAATAAGGAGTAGTAATGTGCTGGATAGGTATTTGGTCTGAGTCCTGGTCCTCTGCAAGAGCAGCAAATGCTCTTTACCACTCAGTCTTTACCACTCCCCCATGTCCCATAGTTTCTCTAAGGCTTTGATTCACACTTGTCTTTTCCTTAGAAAAAGAATACACACACACATACATACATACACACAAATGTCACATTCATGTACATACACTACACTCACATAAGCACATGGACCTCACACACGGATGTCTTTCATACACATATACACAAACGTCCACGGATACAAGCCCATCTCTCGCACAAGCACCGAAATAACACATCTGCTTCTTAGAACTTGGTATAGTCTTAGTGTTTGCAGACTATGTCACCTAAGTTGCAGCAAAGACATGTGACTTTCATGTCCCTTCAGTTCTTTTGTTGTTAGACACAAGATGAGGAGAAGGATGAAGGTGGCAACGGTGAAGGGAATGGTGATAATGTCGCGAGGTTTGACAGGAGAATCCTTTTCAACTTAAAATCTAAGCACATAAAAGCTTCATTGTAAAAAGTCAGAAACTGTTGCCAGTATACAGAAGTCAAATGACTGATGCTTTATAAAAATAGCTATGACAGTTCTCTCTAGTATTTTATTTAGAATATTTACTATATATATATATATATTTGTATATGTGTGAAATTAACAAATTAGCAAAATTTTGATTATAGGATATTGTTGACTGAGTTTTCTGTCCTGCCTGGTTCCCGTAGTTGTTAAGTCCCAAATAAATCATAAAGAGGTCTACATTAACTATAAACTGATCGGTCCATTAGCTTAGGCTTCTTATTAACTCTTATAACTTATATAATCCATTATTAGCCCATTATTCTTATCTGGTCAGCTCACTTAAGCTCATTTTTGTCACAGTAACCTGTAGATCTCCAAACATGTAGATGGCTTCTCATGAGATTATTAAACACAGGGAGGAAAGCATCTATAACTATTATCACAGTTCCTGCTACATTCTACTAATAAAACCAGTTGTTTTCTTCTTTAATATAACTGAGTTTGATTGGCTTCCTCTTTTTCAGTAGATATTAAGATGGCAATGACCCTGGCATCAAGATGGTGTGAACACAGAGGAAGACTTGCTCATATTGACTACTCTTAACAGGGAATGTTCACAAACAAGACATTACTTCACAATCTTGGGAAAACAGACAGAGATAAAAATGAGAAATTAACTTACTTGCTCATCATAGTTAAGAGCTAAGTCCTGAACTGAGCTCTGGCTCCACTAATTCCGCTTGCGAGTGGCATTGTTACACTGGTGTGTCTAAGAGGCCATTTTCAATGTAAATTTGCACATAACTACTTCCTTGTGTCCTTTCCTTTAATTTGAAGTTATTTTATCTCTTTATAATAACTTAAAGATATTCCTCATTTTATTTAGATTTTGTCAGTTGTATAGTTTGATATTCAGTAACTGCACATTTTCATATTTGCATGCATGAATTCCCTCTATAATGAAGTATAAACTTTTGTCATAACAGATAACAAGTTCCTAAAAATATAAAAAAAATGTAATGACCTTAATGGTTATTGCAAACATGTGTGCATCACTATGTAATCTTTAGCACCCACCAAACAGTTTAATTTTTTTCTAAATATTACATCTAAATACATAAATTCATCTGAATAATATATGTATCCAAGAAAGACTCTCCTAGTATGTAAAAGATTCCATTTATATTTTAGCCACATTGTGAAGACCCCTTTTCCACGTTACAAATAAATCTCTCAAATAACTTCCTACTTAACTTAATCAAAAGCCTTTATACAGTTAGAACTAATTCTGATAACTAATAACTAAATTGTGCCATATAAATCACCCACACACACCTACACATACACAGGCTGACACATAAACAAAAATATTTTCAAAATGTGTGTATGTCATAAAAATTGTTATCACCTTAAGTATATAATCAATTGTCACTAATTATGTTCACAGTAGGAATATCAATCATTGTGCTTTCACCACTCTGTTTTTGAATATTTTTAGTATCCTAAGCAGGAATTTTGTAGTGGTTAAGGGATACACTTGCCGACTCTCCATCACCTCCTTAGAAATCTATTGATTACTAAGAATATATATGCAGTGTCTAATAAATTTGCCTAGTCTAGATACCTCATGTATGTGGAATCATAGAATATTTACTCCTTTTTTTGTGTTTTTTTTTTTTTTTTTTTGTTTTGTTTTTCGAGACAGGGTTTCTCTGTGGCTTTGGAGCCTGTCCTGGAACTAGCTCTGTAGACCAGGCTGGTCTCGAACTCACAGAGATCAGCCTGCCTCTGCCTCCCGAGTGCTGGGATTAAAGGCGTGTGCCACCATCGCCCGGCAATATTTACCACTTTATATCTTTATTTAATGGAAAATAACGTCTTCAAGATTCACTTTCTGTTTAAAATTAATTCCTTGCTATGACTGAATATTATTTCAATTTGTGTATGTTCAAGTTATGTGTAATATTTTTCAGTTCTTCATGTGTAGAGGAAAACAGTGGGCACATGGTGAGCAAGTCTCAAAGAGCATTGGCATTTAAAACTCTATTTCTGATCTTGCAAGTTATATCTAAATGGAATTATGGGAATTGTCAGATCATGTAGTAATTCCATGACTAACTTTCAAAGAAGATGAAATGCTTCACATTCTCATTGTTAAATGCAGGATTCCAATTTGTCTTCACAGACTCTTTTTCCTTTGTCTCTTAGATTAATGCCTTCCTATTGGAGCATAGCATGGACTTGCATTAGCTTTAGATTTGTGTTTCACTGTAACTAACATTTGAGTATGTTTTATGTATTCTGTTTATCTTTGTTGGAAAATATCTACTCAAGTTTTCTCCTCATGTTTTCCTTGCAGTATTTTTTTGAGGTTCAATTTGTGGTATTGATACTTCTATATTCTCTCTGTTTTAAAAAATCATAGAGGGATTTACATATGGTAGAATGAGTGACTGACATGTATGAGGTCCTAGGTTTAACATACAGCATTGGTGTATAGTAGAGTTGCAATATTTTCTTGTATTGTGTAGATTATCTTCTCACATTGTTGATGTACATTGAAACTCAATGTTTTATAATTTGGATACATTCAAGGTCTTAATATCTTCTGTTTGGAAAATTCAATATCAACAAGACTATTCTGCTATCTTTCCATAGGAAAGACATAATAACATAAAAAGTGATTTGATATTTTTACTTTTATGCAACACTTCTACACAAATTCAAATTTTAAAAAAAAAATCTAAATTGTGTCAAGAAGTATTTGCGTGCTTCCATCCATCCTGACCATACAGGACTGGTTTTTATTGCTCTGATTGTATTTTCTTGGTGTTTGAAGTCATAACTCAGAGACAGCTGGACAATGTCACCAAGTATTTATTTCAATTTGTTATAGAAGGTTAAAATTTACAAAGAAAATTAAGAAATTAATATATAGTAAGGCCATGAAAGAAGGTTCAAACTCCATTATTTCTGACTAGGGTTACACATAATACAAGGCAAATAATGTGTTTTAAATCAAAACATTGTTTTCACATGAAATTCTGATACTCTTAAATCCCAGCATTCCACAAAGTTTCTCAGGGTTATCACTGTTTACTTAGTATTCCCACTGCTTCTGACTGCCACTCTGCATTCCCCAAATCCCAGACAGCGTTTATGTAAGCACTTGGGTAGGGTTTGTTTATGGGAATTCATCAGCATGAAAGCATTAAGTGAATTTAGTCACAAAGTGACAGGTGCGAGTTTGGAAATATGGATAATTCAAAGACGGTACAATATTTTTAGTGAAAACTTTCTTCACTGTAATATAAACAAAAGTCCTCTTTGAGAAAATACTAAAAACTGCCAGAAATGTACGAGTCTGGAACAATGAGAGCTGCTATTCTTGCTGAGGAGAAAATAAAGACCTAAGTGAAGAGAGAGATGTATCATCTTCCTGTTCTGGAAAACTCAAAACAAAAATTAACAGGAATTAACAGAACTTAAAATTAATATAGAGTCTCAAGGAATTGTAGAGCAACTGGAACAATTTCAAAACAAGCTAGAAAACTTTTACTTTCTGACATAGGAGAAGGCATAATTAAATACTTAATGTTTGTATCAAAATAGACAAACAAATGAAAGAAGAAACCTTGAGACAACAGAACCTAAACCGATTTGTTTTTAACAAAGCTCCCAGATAAATTCAGTAGAAAATAGTGTTCTCAAGAAATATCCTTGAGCAATTAATTAGATGCACATATGAACTTAGATCCATACCTTGCACTGTGGTATGGATCAAAATGACCAAACATATATTTCAGACAAACAGATAAAACCAAAGGTGGGAACTTGCCAATAGGCAACAAAAGACAGGATCAGTGCAGCCTTGGGTTAGGAAAAGCATTCTGAGATGACAACAAAGCACAACTAGTTGTGTTAATTATTATTGTTGACCAAATACACAAGAGACAAGTCAGGGGAGAGATGCTTATTTCAACTCACAGAGTCAACAGATTAAGTCACAGTTACTTGTCTGTGGTACCAGTGAGACATGGAACCTCATGGTGGTGAGGTCTTTTGTTGGAAGAGTCTCTTCATGGATGGAGCACCAGAAAAGGAAAGGCTGACACACAGGTGGCTTTTTCCTGTGTGTGTGTGTGTGTGTGTGTGTGTGTGTGTGTGTATCTATGTGTATGCATGTCTATATGTGTGTTTGTATACATGTGCTGTGTGCACATATGTACACAAGTCAATGCCTCATGTATTTCTCTATCAGTATGTGTCTTATTTTTGAAAGTCTCTCACTTGACCCAGAGCTCTGTCATTGGCTAGAATTGCTGACAGTAAACTCTGGGGCCTCCTGCTGTTGCTACCACCATAGTTCTACAGACGACACCATTTTGCCCAGCTTCTACCTGATTGTTGAACATCTGAACACAGGTCCTTATGCTTGTCTAGATGGTACTCTGCCAGCTCTACCATCCTTCTCTCTTGCTCTTCCCAGACCGGTTTTTTCTGGAAGCCCAAGAAGTAACCAAACTAGTATGGATCTTCCCCAGGCCTTGAATTCTGCCTTGAAGGATCCTCACACACTCCTACGTGATCTTTAGTCCAGTCAGGTAGACAGTAAAGATTAACCGAAACAACCATAAATGAAAAAAATTATTTTACATGGACTTAATAAAAAACAGCTTCTGTCTTTGACAGTCCAAGAGAGGGACTCTATTACTTCGTCTCTTCATGATGTGACATCTCACAGAAATACACATACATCAATCATTGCCCTCTAAACATGTCATTTTAAACATATAGATTACCAAACTGTACTTCTTAAACACTTGCAGCATATTTTCATTTAAACATATTTAGAGGAACATATTTATCAAAGTATATATTTTAAGCATAAATACTTAAATAGGTCAAGTATGCATGTTTGAAAAGTCTAAAACTTAAAGGTGCATTTTAGACAGAATAAACCAATGATGAGAATAATAAGAACAATATTTTACAGCTTAGAAAGCTAAAACCCAGTTGATGTATTTGTATTTAACAGTGGTGAAATGCAGAACTGTGTTTAGAAGGCAAGATTAAAGACAGACTTCACGGAGAGGAAAGATTTGAGCAGAGATTGCTGCTGAGGTGACTGATAAAGACCAAGGTCATCTTCCAGAGTGGCAAATCCCCAACTTAGAGAGACCTGGGGCAAGGAAGATTTCACCATATTACAGGAAGCAGGAGGCCAATGCTGATGGAACAGGGCTTAGGAAGAGAAAATACGGGGAGGAAACCAGATCACAGTTGTAGTCGGTAATTTGTCCTGCATATTTATGGTGTTTTATTTAGATGTTGTGTGTGTGTGTATGTATGTCAGAGAGAGAGAGAGAGAGAGAGAGAGAGAGAGAGAGAGAGAGAGAGAGAGAGAGAGAGAGGAGGGGGGACTACAAACAGAAAAGCACTGTGAATCCTACTTAGGTGTTTAAGGTGACTGTGGCCAGGTGTTGTGAATTGACAGGCATTAGAATCCAATCGTCCCAAAGCAGATTTGAGCATAGTAACAGTGAGTAAAACATAATTAGGTGTGGGGCAGTTTGGAAGCAGATTTCATAAATTATGCTAATAGATCGGATGGGAAATGTTAATAAGGTCAAAGATTATTGCAATGTTTTGAGATGAGTAACTAATGAGTAAAAGTGTCATATTTAAAAATGAGAGCAGTCGTTTAGAGTTGGGAAATCAAGAGATTGGCTTTATCCTTGTATGGCTTTAAATAATCTCTCAATATCCAGGTGGAGATGCTGAATATGCTGTATGAAATGAAATTGGGATCTGGGGAAAGAACAGAGCTAGAGAAGCAATCCAAGAACCAACTGCAAATGGAAATATCTAAAGTCATGGAATAAGGCCAGTTCTAGTAGATCACAAATGTTTAGAAAAAGTTAAACAGTGACTCTTTAAATATATTCCAATCACACACATACTACCCCCTCAGTATTCAAGGCAGTGTTTCTCAACCTGTGGGTCACTATCCCCAAAAACTGTTGGAAAACACAGATACTACAATGTATAACATTTGCTACAATTACAGGTTTGATGTAGAAGTGAAAATAATTTTATAGTTGGGAGTAATGACAACATTGAGGAACTGTAATAAATGTTGTAGTAAGAGGTTGCTTATTTGTTTCCAGATCCTCAGCCCCAAAGTAATCACACAGAAACCATATTATTTGCAATACCGTTTACTACTTTTTATAACTTTCTATACTTTTTTCCCAAGCCTATGTGTATATATATATATATATATATATATATATATATGTACTGTAACCCACTTAGAGGTCTTCTTCTTCTGAATCTGTAACGGCCTAAATGAATGCAAATAGATTGTAAAATATATACACAGCTTTAATGGGGAAATTAGACTTACAATACCACGGTTCCCACGGAGAACAGGAAGCAGAGGGGCGGCTGCGCGCATGCCCAGCAGATTTACAGGTAAACATTACCCCAAGGCAAACACGCCCCCTAAGGCTGTGCTTAACCCTACATGAATCTGTCTTTATTGTGTACCTTTATTTTCTTAGCAGAACCGCTTCTTAAAATGCTAAGTCATGGCATGACTAGGAAAAAGGCTGCTTTGCCTCTTGGCTCCACACAGTCCAACATGTCGGGACAGAGGTCTGTTTAGCTCGAGCTATGCTCACAACCCCAGTTTTCAGGCACACAGTGGGTCTATATTGCCATTTAGCAAGTTGTAGCACTCTGCTCACAAACACCATTTAAATGCGTGGCCTCCTGAAAGAGCCAGAGTTCATGTTGGCTGCACAATCCAGACAGCCGCCATTTCAAAACCACATGGCTTTTTTCTGCTGCCATTGAATCATGAAAATTTCTCTTAAGGGAGCTGCAGCATGCCACCATTCCAAAAATTAAAAAATAAAAAAATGTGGCTAAACTTTGTTTTTCTGTCTCTAGAATTCCTTTTCAAGCTTTCTCAGGTTTTTTGTGGATGTAGTCAGCCCCATGGAGGATGACAATTTATAGTAAGAGGCTGTTTATTTGTTTCTGGCTGCTCAGCCATAAAATAATCACACAGTAACTCTATTATTTGCAATACTGTTCGACTAATAGCTTAAGCATATTTCTGGCTAACTCAGATCTTAAGTTAACCCATTTCCATTCATCTGTGTATTGCAATGAGACTGTGGCTTACTGGGTAATGTTCTGGCGTCTGTCTCTAGCATCTGTCTCCGATGGGCCTACATGGCTTCTCTCTGACTCCACCTTCTTTGTCCCAGCATTCAGTTTAATTTTCCCCACCTAACTCTACTCTGCCATATCAGTCCAAGCCAGTTTTCTATATTCATTAATGGTAATCACAGAATACAGAGGGAAATCCCACATCAGCAAATTGAGAAACACTGAAAGTGTTCCTTGTCTGTACAGCCAGCCGTGATTAAAGAGCATCGAGAAATGCTCTCAGAAGTCAAACAACAACAACAGCAACAACATTCCTACTTCTACGTGAAAGATATAACCCTATGAGTTACTGGTCAAAAGGGCTTCAGAAGCTAATAAGATAATATATGCTATTGCCATTTTTCTCAGTTGTCCAACAGAACTAGATTGTTAGATCCGGGCCAGCATTCATGATGCCAAAGGGTTCTGTGAAGACTGCAGATACAGAAAAGTAAACTTTAGTCTTAGCAGGTATAGACACTGCATGCATGTGTACCAACTGCCATGCAAGATGTGGTCGCTAATGGAATAGGGGCAACCAACCTTACTCTGTAACTCTACTGAGGACTGTACTAGAGAATTCATACTGTAGCCCTGGTCAAATGTCCATGGTTCTGGGGATTTTAAGGGAAGATATGCTATAGTTGTTCTGCTAATATTACATATATTATCATATAATATATGGTATTAAAATGCCTCAGAAATATTTATGTCTGTCCCTATAGATCAGTCCATATTTCCATGTTGATCAGGGCAGCTGAAAAAAAAAAATGTGTCTTCAATCCTAAATGTGACATTTATACTTTGCCCAAGAAACATCATGAAGATAGGAAAGAAACAATGTTAGAATCTAGCGTGGAAAGGCATATCATGAAATGCTGCATTCTGGGTACAATATGGACATTGAAATCATGAACCCACATGATGGCAGAGATTTCTATCCTGCCCAGTTTCGCAGGGTATAACCATTGTCCCACAGCACCCACAGAAATTCTGCCTTACACAATCCCTGTACAAGTTCAGTCCTTCAACACTCAACAAGGATAGGGGAGGAAGCAATAAGGTCCCTCTCCCGAGTAGCTTGGCAGCCCCTTTATTGCTAGCAGAGTGAAGAATTTTCCTCAGTGGTGTAGCCACTAGTAAATTACCTAACATCTCCAGGAAATAGTAATTTACCCATGGTCGTGGAAGCAACTCTAATTACACTCAGTGAGACACACACACAGTAGGAGAGGAACTAGCTGGCAAATAAAAAATGTCCAACAGAAAAACTATGAAATATCACAGAACGGCATAAGAATCAAATGGGCTAACAGTCTGCTGGAGGGTAGTGCCAATGGAGGTGGACTATGTCTTGCCTGTGCCCTCTCCTCCCTAGTTACACAGAAGAGAATAAATTTCTTCCTCCATGTGTACCCACTCATAATGCTTCGTCTTAACACTGACCGAGAAATACTGGACATAGTAAACCATGGCCTAAATCCTCTGAAATTGTAAACCAAAACAAATATCCCTTTTAATTTGCTTATCCCAGGTTTTCAGTCACAGCAAAAAAGTGATTAGAATACTGTTAAGACTTTTATGGAGGTGTTGGTATGGGAGGATGTATATGAGTGTTGTACAAATATTTCATTGCTTTTATATGATAGACTAACCAACTTAAGCATCCAGAGATTTTATAATTCATTGGGGGTTCTCACACCAGGCCCCTGTGGACTCTAAGGAGTAGCTGTTTAAGAGGAACATCTTCTCTTACTATGTCTGTTATTTACAGGGCTCCATGCTGCTCCATCCTTTTACGGCAGTGGAGCCATAAATTTGAAGTGTTGATTGGACAGGTCATGGAACGTAGCCATCTAACCCGGATCTATTTGTAACTTAATCTATGGACTCAAACCATGTGATTTCCCTGTTTGGACTTCAGTCTCATCTATAAATTAAAGCAATGGAGTTTGTTGACTGAGCAGGAGGAATAGAAGAAGAAAAACTTAAAATTAGCACTAAAGCTTTGAGATTTGTTGGCTGCATGACAGGAAAGTGAGTTTAGAGAAGATTTAAGGACATTGAGCATGACCTGTGCCTTCTGTAATGACCAGAAAACCTTCTGCAGCTGGTGCTGCCCAGTACTAGCTTTTCCTTTCCTGCCTCTTTGTCATTTAAATTTATTGTTCTATAACATTCCAAGGATATGCTAGTTTCGAAGACCAGAAACTCTCTAAAACCAGCTGCAGCAGAAGGAGGCTTGGGAGTTGTGTAGAGTTTTGCACAGCATAGGGCATAAAATCCTGTCAGTTCTCCAAGGGGAAGAACAAACCAGGACATGCAAAACAAAACAAGGGCTCCCATTCTTTCCTGTTACTAGCCTGTCATGATTTAGTCAACCAGCGATCTTGAGTCTTTGCAATGTGTAACACCCAAAGCCAGTTTCTGCAGATCATTAATCTACCTTCTATATCTCTAAACTTCGAATTCCTAAGTGAACTTCATTCACACACTCAACATAGACTTGTAGAGAGTTATCTCCACCACCCATCCCTGTTCTAATTACCTGGGATCAGGGAACCCAGAGTTTGTTTATTTTAAAATTAAATAATTGCTGCTTTATGTTGGGATCTCTTTTAATAATCTATAAAATAAGAATGACTCAAAATTTAGAAGAGTCTAACAAAAATTTAAAATAAAAATTATGAATTATCATATTTATTTTACATTATTGTGATCCAGACTCCTACACACACACACACACACACACACACACACACTCAATTTATGATATGTTATTGTATTATAAGAAGTGTAAAAATACATTAACCTATATTTTTTTTCTAAAATATTACAACATTGATGCCTTAAAATATTTCCATTTGAGGACTTTTATTAACTTTTTCACATATTATTAGTACCACTTATTACATAAAGTGAAACCACAGAGAAATGCTCAGAGACACAGTCATCTTAACCCTATCACAGTATTTTACTTATTCTTAGCATTTCAACGAGCACTAATCATTCATTCATTCAAAAATTGAGGAAGCATCTATTATTTGTGAGGAACAATTTCAAATATTCTGAATATTTAAAAACAAGTTAGTTATTGCCCTTATATTCTAGAATTTCCAGACTTAAATAAAGATAAAGTAGGACCTTTACAAAAAGTACCTATGCCAGAAATTCAGATAGACAACAAGCTACCACAGAGCATCAGTAAAATTATGTAAGGGCATAAGGAAGCGAATTTTTTTTTTTCCTGGAATGGTGCTACCTGACATACCAGCAATTCTTTCTGAAAAATTCTCAAGCCATCATAAGTTGTCTGTTGTACTTAACCCTTTCCAAGTGATTCCCCAACTTTTAGTAATTATAGTCACATAAGCTAGCCAATACTAGCAATTAATAAACACAGAGCAATGTTCAAATTTTATATATATTTACATATCTACCAAACATGCTTAATCTTTAAAAAGTGCACTCTCGTGTATATGAAAGAGTTGTGTAGAATAAACTGAAGTAAACAAGGTCATACTCCTTATTATATAGACACCAACTGAAAAGACCTAAAGCAATCATGAGGCAGCTGACATGAATAGCAAGCTGACAGAAATACTGATATTAGCAGCCACACAGGCCTCTCCCCCAGTTGTCTGTCCAGTATGTAACTTGGCTTCCTGGTTTTCTGTAAAGGCTGAAATCATCTTAAATGGAGCTTTCTTCACCTTAAGTCTTTCAATACCACCACTCCACGTCTACCTAACCACACAAAACTTAAGTACGTCTTTGCCACCTTTCTTTTGACCTTTTATTCCATCTCTCTTCCCTGAAACCATCCTGACTCTAAACGAGCTTATCATCCTTTGTTTTGGATGTCCCTGGTACTGTCTGGCTTTGCTTAGCTCTACTGTTTCTTGGATAAAATAAATTGTTGGGTTTTTTTTTTTTCTACAACAGTGCAGTGTTATAAAGAAATACTCGCAAATTAGTTATGTTTAAGATATCCAGAACTTTGTCATTAAAATACTCGAATGTAAAATACGAATAGTCAGCTTTGGGCAATGATTGGCTACATGCATTGCTTTCAGATAGAACCAGAGTAACACTTCTAATATTTAATTTTCATTTTGTCAGGATAGTCTTAATTTATACGTTCCCTGCAAGAAATACAAAAATTAATCAGTAGAATGCTGTGAAGGTCAGCCTTTGCATACCTTTCAAAGTTTCATGGTAGTGTCTACAAAACATATACATAATTAAAGATAAGGATCAGTGAAAATATTTTTATTTATTATTCTTAGAGATGTGACACTGGCTACCATATCCTTAGTGTGTGATCAAATAATATTTGGAAACAGAAGAGCTGTGCTAGGCACACACTTTTAGAAGTTTCTTTGTCCTTTCTTCATGTTGCTCTGAACATTTTATTTCCTAAGTTATCAGATTTATCCTATCTTTACCATCTTTTGAAGTCAGGCAAAACAAAATACTACTACAGGTTTTAGAAGCAGGGCTAAAATATACTTTCCCACCCCAGAAGCTAAATAAATAAATCCAGTATTTTTACCATATTTTATTCCTACCTGATTATTTCAAATCATGTCAGTGAATCTTGAGACTTTCAGAAAAAAAAATCTTTTAATGAAAAAGAATACTTGCAATGTCTATGGTTTCTTCCTTAAGTATTCTGAAGGGAAAAAAAAGTCTTACATGACTGAATATTTTAGTTAAAATAAGCTTTGTTTATGAAATGTTCCAGCTAATCAGCAGATACTTTGCCTACTGGCTTCTCTTTTTCTTCATTTCATACTTTGAATATTATATGAAACTCTTCGGTTACTTATTTTATATGTTCCTATAAACAAACTTTAACTGATTATTAAAACTAAATACCTTTATCCAGACCGAAAGGAAGACAGGGAACAGCCCTACTATTCTAATGGATACAACTTTCTTCTCTGGGGAAGGAGGTAGCCCTCATTAGTGAGGAACTCTGGGAAAGATGAAGATAAATAATTAGATGGCTGGAAGTCGGGCTTAACAGCTGCTACAAGGTAACAAGCTACAGGAACTGCAGGCATGCAGGTTTCTAGTCCATTTCAATTCTTGCAAAATGCCTGGCTCCTGTGTTCTTTATTCAGGGGGCTCATACCTGGAGAAGTTCTTTTGGCTACATTTTTTTTTTTTGTGGAGTATCTGTAGGAAATAAGTTGAGAAACTTGACAGGAACAGCTTGAGGTATTTGATGAATAATAGAGAATTTCTAGCATTCAAGTGTCCGACTAGAACAGAATGAGAAGTCTTGGGAACTTGGATTCAAATTAATATGCCGTTCTAACCCGCTAGAGAGTGGAGCTCATTCTAAAGAACTGAAGACAGATCACAAGAGGACAGAGTTTAAGTTAGGTTTCCTCCGGCTTATCTGGACTGCTTTCCTGGTTTGCCGTTGTTTCATAGCAAATAGCAATTTATGGATGGAAACTGCATCTTTGCACAAAAGCATCCACGTCTTTAGGCTTTAAAGCTGTGCCCTGTATCTCCCATGGCTCTGAGGTACTATTGACTTTTCTTCTCAAGAGTAACAGGGGCTTAGGTGTCATAACTGTTATTTCATTTCACGTTGACCTAAAAATTTACAAGGAATAACTTTTATTGACAACCCTGTGATCACATAGAAAAGGCTTTTTTAAAAAATATACATATTTTCTGTTCTCTTCATATACATATATGTGTGTACATGTATGTATATATACACATATATATGAATGCATATATGCATTAGAGATCTCTCTATGTACATATGTGTGTGCATGCGTGTGTATGGTTGACTCACGTTACTCTCTTGTAATGCCCTGTTTGTCCTTCTTAGGCACTTAAAGAATTTTTAAAATCCGGGACAGACCAAAGGAATGAGAAAGTTGATCAGAATGAAAAAAGGAGAAGTTAGTTTAGGATGACTTTACTGAAATTTAATTCCCTCATTAATTAAAGGAGACAGGTTGACTAGATGTAGTGTGAAATATATTTCAGCTAAAACAGGCTGTGTGTCTGAATTGCTTCCTATGAATAAAGTTTTCTTTTAATCTTCAATTGACTTTTTTCATTTAAATCGTATGTTTTACTACTTTTCTGTAGGAGTATAGATTATGTTTCCAGAGTCATCCCCCTGGGGTCGGTATGTGTTGGCAAAGAAAATGGATTTAATGAAATTCAGAACATGAAGTGCAGTATTATTTACTATTCTATTCATTGTGGGCAAGGGAGGAATCTTTTAGCTTAAGATTTTCAGAGCTCTTTGTGGGTAAATTCAGCACACACTTTTCAGTTTTAATTTTACGTCAAGTCAGAGCAATTTTCAAACATTGCCTTCCCCTGCTTCCTTTAAAGAAAGGGCTCCGCATAATTCCTGCTTTTCTTTCACTGTCTTGTGAGTCTGTCTCTCCACCGTCCTCACTGAGCTCTATCCCATGCTCAGCATCATCACTGATCTCCTGTCCCAACTCCTCTCCTTTTCTCCTTCACCTAGGCCAATAGTCTTATCTGCATCCATTGCCTTATTGTTATATTCGCTAGTTTCTCTTATCAAAACTCTTTGAATCCCACCTTTAAGTGACTGAAAAGTGTATCCACATTGTGTATTGTTCATGATTTTCTTGAATCTTCAAATAATGCCTTAATATCAAAGCTGCACAGCATCTACCCTCCGCACAGCTTACCCTCCATCTCGTGCTTCTCTGTCAATGCTACCCAACCATTGACCACAGGCATCAAACCCACCAACTTCTTATACTCAATACTGAAGCAAACTCCATGTACAGATTTCCTTCAGAAACACACATCACACTTTTCATGATTTTATTTTTTTTATATCTACCATCACCATCATTTTTAAACAAAACTTTTGGGCTGGGGAAATGATTCAGTGCTCTGGCTTCCACAAATGTCTATACCTGAACATTGAGGTGCGTGTACTACACCATCAAACACACCACATACATACTCCACAAATGCTGTGGGACAATGCTCTGCACCCTGTCACTTGTATTATTTTTAATAAAAGGCTGATTGGCTAGTAGCTAGGCAGGAAGTATAGGCAGGATGACCAGGCAGAAAGTAAAGGCAGGGCAATGAAAATAAGAGAATTCTGCGAAGAGAGAATTAGTCTACAGTCCTCACCCAGACAGAGAAGAAGCCAGGCACAGAGCAAGCAAGATGTGACTGCCTCGCCAATAAAGGTACCAAGGCATGTGGCTAACACAGACAAGATTTATGAGCTAATATAAGGTATAAAAGTTAATAAGAAACCTGAGCTACTATGCCAATCAGTTTATGATTAATGTAGGCGTCTGTGTATTTTTTTTAGGACGGAACGGCTGCAGGGACTGGGTGGGACAGAAAACTCAGTCACCACACATACACCACACCACATATTGCTGTTTAAAGATACATATCTAATCCTATTACTCCATATGACCATGAATGTTAGTTCTGTGGGAGGTCCTTCTGTCTATGTGCTGCTCTTATTGGTTAATGAATAAAGAAACTGGCTTGGCCTATAGCATGGGAGAAGAAAGGCAGAGTCAGAGAGAAGCCATGGAGCCACTGGAGATAGACACTGGGAACTTTACCCCAGTAAGCCACAGCCACGTGGTTATATACAGGTTAATAGAAATGGGCTAAATTAGAAAAATACAAGATCTCCTGAGTAAATTAGGAACATGGGGATCTTGGGAGAAGGTTGAAAGGGAAAGGAGAGGCAGGCAGGGGAGCAGAGAAAAATGTAGAGCTCAATTAAAAAAAGAAAAGAAAAAAGAAAAAAAATTAATATAAAAGTTAGCCAATAGGAAGCTAAAGGTAATGGACCAAGCAGTGATTTAATTAATACATTTTCTGCGTGATTATTTCGGGGCTGAGCGGCCAGGAACCAGCAAGCAGCCTCCTCCCAACATGTTAGGATTAATCGATGTTTGTTTAAAGAACTCAAAAGTGCCTCCTTACTTGACACCTGTTTTCTGATTCTCGTCTGTCACTTCACATACTAAATGTAATGTTACTGCGATAAAATGTTTTCTCAGCTTCCCAATATGGTTCTCTTTACTTTTTTTTTTTAGCTTATGTCTGCATATAAACATAGTTCCCTCCTTGTCAACTCTTAACTTCTAACCAAAGTCAAAAGTCTCCCAATAAATTCTCGTGATTTCTACATATAGTCTTTTCCAAACCTTTTTACAAATATTAATATCCTGAATTCTTACAAACACCTCATTAGTCTTGCTGGCAGAAGTATTTTCTGAGTGCGCATTTCTAGGAACCATCCAAGATTAGAAAAGCAATCACAAGCAAAGCCAACACTTGACTGTATATCACAGAGCCAATGACCATGTGATGTGTTGAAAAGTCATTTTCTCTCTTTCTCCCAGCAAACCTTAACTCAAAATAAGTTTGGTTCTCCAGATATTCCTTCCCCAACTTGACCCCTTTCCAACTACCAACATCTCACCATTGTCGTTACTTTATTTCTACCTTCTTTGCCAAACTGTATAGAGATCACAGTCTACAATCACATTTATTGAAGCAATGAATGAATAAATTATTGATGAATTAAGGAAGGAAGGGAGAGAAGATAGGCAAATTATTACTATTCTTTAGCACTTGGCAAAATATATTTTTGAGACTGTAGACAAACGCTTTATCTGTGTTTCCAGGATGGCTTTTTCATAATTTGTGAAATGAGATTTATATAGGGATGGCCTCTTATAAAGAGGCAATTCATAATCCTTTGTGTACTTCCCAAGTCAACACATTCTTTCCCTCAGTCCCAGTGAGTGAGAACCAGCCTCCCAGACTCCCGCTGCTTCCTCTGCAAAACACCTGGCTCTACCAGAGGGTACTGGGCAGTGTCTGTCTGAGGCACAAGACTCTTTTCAACAGCAGCTGCAGCAGGAAGCCTGCTCTTTCTGTTTCTTTGTTTGCATTTCTTTTGGGGCTCCTGCACCCCCATGCTTGAACTCCATTTGCCACAGAGTGCAATTTCTCATAAACTATATTTAAAAAGCATGTTTGTTTCCCTGAGCTGGCTCACAAATACACATTTAGTTTATAAGAATGCCAAGGAGGTTCAGATGAAATAACCAAAAGTCTCTTAAATGAAGAATTTCTATTCCTCGGTTAACTTTTTGTATTCTCAATAATCATTTTAAGTAGTATTTTCCTGTTCAAAGTCAATGCTATCATTTCAACAATAGACTGAAAACATTCTTACTATGAGTTGGAGATTTGTTTATATTGCTCCTCAAAGAATGTCCATAAATTAAAGACAGGGAGAGAATGTGAAAACAAACTGGAATTCACAGAAGGATATTCTCAGCTTGAAGGGTAATCCTAGCACAGATTACAGAAAACACACAGGCTAGAACAAAATAATATCTGTGTGACTTTAGTTAAGTTGTTTAGCTTTTGATATGTTTATTATTTTTCTAATAGAATGTCTGAATAACTCAAAAGTCATTACACGATTTAAGCAAGTGTAAATGAACAAGGGACAGATAAGTAGCTATAACTTTCAACAAAATATTTTTCACATAATTGCAATGAAAACTTCTTAAAGATTTTTTATTTTTATTTTATATGTGTGAATGTTTTGCCTGCATTCATACATATACATCATGTGCCCATGGAGGCCAGAAGAGAGTATTAGATACCCTGGAAATGGTGTTATGGATAGTACCGGGAAGTGAACCTGGGTCCTCTACAAGAGCAATAGGTGCTCTTAATCCTGAGCCTTAGCATCGACTTCCTACATAGTCTAAGTAGAATGATTATTCATGTAATATGGGCTATACAGTCATTTTGAGGCTGATAAGATGACAGCTGATGAGGTGAAGGATAACCACTGTTCCTATTCATCAGGCAATCAAACTGAAATGTAAAAAGGTAATGGGACCTTCAGCTAAAGTCAGAAAGCTGATAGAAATTCACTGTTCTCTGAATTCCTGGCTCAAAGAAATTTTACCCATACTATTGGTCAATGACCAAGATGATTGTGCTCTATATGAAGTTTGTGAAGGGCAGGCAACTCAATTGAATATGAAGTTGCTACAAGCTGAAGAAGATTTTAAATTTCTTCCTAATGCAGAATGATGAGCTAGTCACAAAGAAAAGAACCAAGAATTTGGAAGAAATAGCCTGTCTTCACAAGGCAGTGTCATCATCTACTTTTGTAAAACATTGCATTTTCACCTAAAGAAAAGAAAGAACTGGACATTGTAACCCTCGTCGCTCTTGTCCTTGAACTTCTTAGAGGGAAGTAGGTGCCATTTACTGAAATAGAAGTTTTCAAAGCAGGTTGAACTCTTGTTTGGGTTTTGTCATATTACTTTGGAGAAAGGAAGATTCTCTGTTAGGAGCTACACATGTTTCTGAGAGAAAAGAGACTGGATGTGAAGAGAAAAAAATCCCACAAAAGAAAAGTTCCAGTTGTGGCTCAGAGGTTAAGATCACTTATTACTCTTGCAGGTGACCCAGGCTTGGCTTCCAGGATCCACATGGTGGCTCCAAACACCTATAACTACAATTCCAGTGGATGTCACACCCGCTTTTATCCCCTGTAGGCATCAGGCATGCATGTGCTGCACATGCATAAATGTGAGGGGAAAAAGCTCATACATATAGAATATAATAAATAAATCTATTTTTAATCATAAAACTCCACAGAAGATTCCACCATAGATGTTGGAATTTTTCTCCACTAAGTGGTTTAAGAAAATAGTTGCATTTAAAAGAACAGAAATAACCACCAAGGAGAAATGACTATGTTTTCCAAGCTGCAAGTTAAACTGTCATTTCAAAAAGTTGCTATTATCTAAATAGAGGAATAAAAAGTTCAAAGGGACATGTGGAAATGGAGAAACCAGGTGCACAGAGAATGTACTTGGTTCTAGCAAACCTTCCTCTGACAGCTGTGGAAATACATCTTTCTCTCCAAATGTCAGGAACTGCATGTATATTCCCACTGTCTTTCAGATTCCATAATTTATTAGACATGACACAGTAAAAAGGGACCACACAAACACAGTATATTCGTGTAGTTACTCACATTCAACAGACTTACTATAATAGAATTTAATAAATACAGAAAGGAATATGCCAAGGAATTTATGAGAAACTAGAGTGAGAGAAAAATACGTAATTCTAGAAGAATTTGAAGAGTATGGACTAAGTTATTTGTATCAGTTAATATTTTTAAACAAACAACTGTAGCAGAACTTGGTAAAGATAAAATTTCTAAAACATGTCAACTGTACCCAAAATATCTGGCACTGAAAAACTCCCATTGAGAATGTGGTAAACCCTTCTTATCTAACAGTTCAAACAAAAGGAGAATGAGGTCTCCTGCATTTTTAAGTGATGTTTTCTCATGTCAATGTTATTAAATCCTACATTTTATTAATTTATTTTTCTTATTTATTTTACATACCAACCATTTATCCTTCCTCCTCTCCTCCTGTTCTCTTCCCCCAATTGCTTTTTACCTCCCCCTGACCCACATTCACTACTCTGAAAAGGTAAAGTCTCCCATGAGAGTCAACAAAGCATGGCACATCAAGTTGAGGCAGGACCAAGCTCCTAATCCCTTCATCAAGGTTGAGCTACACATCCCACCATAGGAAAAAGGTTCCAAAAAGCCAGTTCATGTACCAGGGACAGATCCTGGTCCCTCTACTAGGGGCCCTGAAAACAGACCACACATGGTAAAAATGGCAATCTTACCTAAAGCAATCTACAGATTCAATGCAATCCCATCAAAATCCCAACACAATTCATCACAGACCTCAAAAGTATAATACTAAACTTCATATGGAAAAATAAAAAGCCCAGGATAGCCAAAATTTCTGTACAATAAAGGTACTTCCAGAGGCATCACTATCCCTGATTTCATGTTCTACTATAAAATAAAAATAGTTAGGTATTGCCATAAAAACAGATACATGGATCAATGGAATTGAATGATGACCCTGACATAAATCTACACAATTATGAACACCTGATTTTTTACAAAGAAGCCAAAATTTCACAGTAGAAAAAAGAAAGCATCTTCAGCAAAGGGTGCTGGCATAACTGGATATCAGCATATAGAATAATGCAAATAGATCCATATCTATTGCCATGCATGAAACTCAAGTCCAAGTGGATCAAAGGCCTCAGCATAAATTCTGTTACACTGAAACTGATAAAAGAGAAAGTAGGAAGTAGCCTTGAATGTGCTGGCAATGGAGACCACTTCCTAAATATAACACCAGTAGCACAGACACTGAGATCGACAATTAATAAAAGGAACCTGCTGAAACTGAGAAGCTTCTGTAAGGCAAAGGACGTGGTCAATAAGACAAAACGGCAGTCTATAGAATGGGAAATGATCTTCACCAACCCCACATCTGACAGAGAACTCAAGGAACTAGTATCAAAATCCTACATTATTTTTTTCATTAACATCCATTGGATTTCTCTGCCCTCTCATCCTCTTTCTGCAGGACACAATGCTTCTTTTCTACCCTGATCAACAGTGGTCCTTGCCCACGTATCCAAAGCAAACTCTGCCCAAGAGAAGCCCACATTCTCCCTATTTAGCAGGCTGCGCGGTGTTGCTCTACCCACTTTTCTAGGAGCTCACTCTTCAGGCTGCAGTTCTGGTAATGTCTTTCTTCTGAGATGCTACTGATGACTGTTTCAGCATCCTATCCTGACCTCTCCTGCCTTTATGAAGGCATTTCTCTGCTTGTTGCTTTCTCTTTCCATGAGGTCCATTGAATTGGCTAACAAGAATATGGACTATTTAGTGTAAAACCCATAATTCTTTTTTTTTTTTTTTTTGATTTTTTGAGATAGGGTTTCTCTGTAGCTTTTGGTTCCTGTCCTGGAACTAGCTCTTGTAGACCAGGCTGGCCTTGAACTCACAGAGATCCGCCTGCCTCTGCTTCCCTAGTGCTGGGATTAAAGGCGAGCACCACCACCGCCCGGCTAAAACCCATAATTCTTAGTGCCTTCAAAAAGAAAGGTGTTGGAGCAGTGTTCCTAGCTGACAGGAGGTAAAAGAGGACGTAGGAGGAGACAAGAGCTCTGGGTGTCGCCATCCTCAGCCTCTTGACACTGCTGTTTTTGTCAAATACTGTACTTTCTGGACCAATAGAATGAAGTCTGCAACTTCAATGTTTTAGTTTAACTATAAGGAGCAAATGCCTCTTGAAAGTAAACAAAAAATGATCTTATACCTAGTATGGTGCCCTATAAATATATATCAGAAAGTAAAGGCTAGCCCTTGATATGAACATTCTATAATGCCATTCATTCTGAGGAAGAGTTGGATTATTATTGCATATTTTCTGTTTTATTTTGCATGGATTGCCTTTAAAAGAGGAATGCTATTTTCCGAATGTTTTATTCAAAGAAAGCTTTTTATTTATTTCAATCTTTTCTGAGTCAAGGTAGATATTTTCAAAGTCTTTTTTTTCCAAACCTATTCAGGCATAGTCAGATAATTTAGGACTATGATTCTACCTTGGGAAACAAAAAGAGTCTTGGGAAAAAAAAATGCTTTAGTTCTGTAAGTATCTCTGTGGATATACCCAGTCATTCTACCCCGTCTGCAGCCTAGATCATTCCATATGCCCCTTTCCTTTCTGGGGTTTCTGTGAATCCATGTGACATTAAGAATGAAGGAATTAGGAGGATAATTTATAAATTATGATACGTATCTACTTATTTACTTCTCAAATATTTGAATGGTATTCTAGAATATTAAATAAACAGATAAAAGCCAATGGAAAGGGGCACACACAGCTGCTTGTTGAAATATCATGAGGTGCCAACCCCCAAGTCCACAGCGCATAGAGAACTCATCAGGTTTCATCACTGAACATGCCTAGCTCATACCAAATCCCCACTTAACAACCCAGGCGACTGCGAGATCAGACTTTTCTCACAGTTAGCTCATAACTGTCTGAGAGCTACAGCTAGCAGAGACCACCCAGAATCACAAGAAGAATCGTATTGTAACACATTTA
Organism: Microtus ochrogaster; assembly: GCF_000317375.1. NCBI lineage: Eukaryota > Metazoa > Chordata > Mammalia > Rodentia > Cricetidae > Microtus > Microtus ochrogaster. The sequence goes on from NC_022019.1 coordinate 28,716,419, forward strand.
TCTACAAAAAGGATCAAAATTCAAACTTTGAGGTACATTTTTTACTGGACGCTTACTGCTTTCACACATAAAGTAAACAAAAATACCAAGATGAATATTCATAAATTAAGACCCAACTATAACTCACATGTTAATTAAAAGAAATCCAGGTCCTACAAAGCAAGTTCGAAAATATAAACAACACTAATTAACTGAACACATATTATAGGCAGTATACAATTATTTTCATGACTCTGCTTGCCATTTCCCACAGCATTAAAACACTCTAATAACCTTGCATTACATTAAATATATATTATACACAAGCTATATAACAGAAATTACAGATTGTCCAGGATATTATATGCAAGCTAACAGTACATATATTAGCTGTATATTAGACAGAGTATAAAATGTTTTACCAAGTATTCATATATGGCCAATTCAACTAATTATTTGATTGTGTGTGTGTGTGTGTGTGTGTGTGGTGTTTAGGGTCTTAAAAATCAAATCAAGGGCCTGATGTTTGCTAGCTAGTGCTCTCCTGTTGTCCTAACCCCATGCTTGATTATGTTATTTTAATTCTATCCTCCTCTGATACTCTCTGCTTGATCTACTTTTTACATGATTGTGAATACTTTTCCGATACAAAAATACACTATGGTGTACTATCACTCACTTTCAAGAGCTTTTATCAGTGTTATAACTATGAAACATGCATGCAGCTACAAATCCATGAAACCCGTTGATTCCAAATATTACATTTTGTTTGCAAAACTTTGTATTTCTTTTCCTTCCATTCCACAGTGGAGCTTTCAAGAATGCTCTCAATATCTTGCCATAATAAACAATGCTCTGATGGGTATTCTTGGAAGAAAAACTAGTCAAAGATGACCCCAAGTGCCATGTTCATGTGTAATTTCCTCTACTTAACAATAAGTAGGGAAGAAAACCATGTCGGGAGTCTACCCCTGTGATTATATTGCACCACCTGGCACCAACAGAGGGATTTTGCATACATAGTCAAAGTCCCAAATCTATTTGTTTTGAATTAATCAGAAAGGAGATTATGCTGCAGATGTATTGTTTGGAACACATCTATAATCTTTCCAGGGAAAAGTACACCAATTGATTATCAAATACCAAATGCACAGTCCCGAAAACCTGTGCATATAAGTAACTCTATACAAATTAAACAGGCTGTATTTACATATTTAGAAATAGACACACACTCAAGTGCACACACTTTCTCACATAATTAGGTGTACGTATGCTTAATCTTAATATCAAAGAAGGAGATTTCAATACTCCAATATCCTTTCTAACCTTCTAGTTTTTAATAATATCAGAACACATCAAGAAAATATATAATTGTTATCCTGTGTTTCTCTTATTCCACATTAAGGACATTTCAATTTCACTAGATTATAATGTTCTTACTATCTTGAGTTTCTTCTCCTGTGAACTGTAAATAATCTTTTCTATTTTAACACAGGGTCTGCTGTTTTTACAAAGATTTTGAGATCTATTTTAATTAATTTAAAATTAAGGATGATATTTTAATCATCATTAGTATTAGATATTTCTATGTATATTTTATAACACTTGCCTTTTTATAACATGATACTTTCAAACTGGCATGTTGGAGCAAACTGAAACGTTTTTAATGCCATAAATTCATTTCATATTTTCCTGCAAAGGTTGGGCATTATTATTTAGAAAATGTAGCTTGCCCTTTAACTATACTATACATTTGAGTCTGAAGCCTCATCTGTCTAAAACCATGTACTGAAAGACAGAGGTTCAGGAAACACAGAAGAAGAAATAAAAAGGCAAAGGCAGATGACATCCAATTTCTGACCTTCAGGCCTAATTTTGTCTATAGACCTTAGCCTTTCAAACATCACAACTGACATAGAAAATACATTCTCATGTCTGTCATGTCAGAGGATAATCCTGGATGAGGCAGATCAGAGTTCTTCCCAAAATAACAAAAAGTCTATGTTAGTGAGATATGGAGCATGGTCCCTTTACTCCTGACACTCAGAAGCTAGATGTATGAGGACTTCCATGCATGTGAGGCTAGCCTGAGCTGTGGAGGAAGACTTTGTCTCAAAACAAAACAAATCAAAGACAGAGTTACAGGGAGATGATTTGGTGGGGTAAACCTCTTTCTTTGCCAGACTGATCCTCTGAGTTTGATTCCATAGAACCCAGAAGAACGAAGAAACCAACTCTTGAATGCTACCCTCTGATATCCCCACATGAGCCGTAAGTATAGCTGCACTCACAACATATGTGTGTCTGTATAATTTAAAGCATAATTTAACAAACTTTTAAGAAATCAAAAAAAAAATAAAATGGCACAAAATTAAAAAGCCCACCTCTGTGATCATGTGTTTGGAGGCCATACCAGAAAAGATAATCTCACAACTCTCTAACTCAGACAATATTAGAAGTAGGAAGGTATTTATACAGTTATATGTTTCAAGGTGGAGAAGGAGATATTTAATGGGTTAACAATGAGATGAGAGGAAGATCCCAAGTTATCCTGGACTAGAAGACTCTAGGAAAGGACAGGTCTATGTATTTGCCCAGTACAAACTAGGGTTTCGTCAGGAGAACCAAGGCACCCCAGTCAGTAAGGAAAATATTGTTATCTGGAGATTTTTAGTTCCCTGAAAATGGAGATGGGGACTAAAATAGCTAAGAATAATGTCTGATAAGTCCAGGAAGGCTGTGCACCATCTACGGTCTACTGAGCTGGCTTCCATGACTGAATTACATGAAAGGCAGAGACAGACATGAGGCAATTAGTAAACTGGGGGACAATATGAACCCACACCTGAGAGTTCCAGTTCTATTAACTGTGTCCAAATGGCATACACACCAGAAACATGAAAGGAATTATGGAGACACCTTATCTTGTTGCTCAAATCTCAGGCTGAAATGTTGCACATCACCATCCCTGCTCACAAATCCTACGGACCAAAGTAAGCAAGGCCACAACTGTGAAAATTAAATAGGAACTTTCTCCTTCATGTTTTTCTATTTCCAGCCTCTGCTGAAGGCTCAAAAGACTGGGTCCACTACAGAGCAAGTGGGGAAGTTGATGGTTTTCCCCTCACATCTGCATGGCAGCGAGACATAAACATTCCTCTGCATATTGTGTCAATAAGAGGACACTCAGAAACGGTGACCACTTAGTGTGAACCACAGCTTTGTTTTTACTTAGCATAAATTAGCTATTCATACCATACCAATTTCTTATTTCAGGACATCAGTTGACATAATAGTCGGGATTTCCAGATGTTTCGTCCTATATTGGCATGTTTGCTGACTGTATGTGAAACATCTGGATGACTGTCTACATTTCGCACTTTCCCAGTGTATGTTTGATGTGATACAAACACAGCCAAGCACTTAAAAACATCACAATATAATGCAGTGCAGCTGTGAGTCATTTAATGCCACTTGGATCCCCTGGCCATCCATTTGTCTTGTGACTATAGTTAGCAGAGCATGACCATACACCTAGAAAAACAACTCAATTCCAGTGTAATGTTAGAAGGCTCTTTCTCACGCTGGCTGGCACTTTGCAAAAGTGAGCAGAGTATTGCCCCTTACAATCTAACACATCCACTCAAACTTGCAAACACAGTTATAAATTCAAGAACACACTAGGGAGACATTCATCTCCTCAGGTTGCAGTCTACAGGGACAGCTCCCAGCACAGGTCAAGGAATGTGAGGAAGAGAAATAAATGCAGCATATATCCCGGTGAATGCTCAGTGCTCTGCACAAACGGGATCTTTGTCCAGTGAATCAGTATAGGCTAGGATAGTTTGTTGGAAATGTGAAGAATTTTACAAGTACGTTTGACATGAAGAAAGAAAGAACTTATGGAGGAGAAGATTGCTCAGTTGTGACAGCTCATCATAAAGATGCCGTGTCACACAATGCAATAAAATCTTATCTCAGTTGACCTCTTTCCCAATGATGGTAACTCTTGCTGTGAAAACAACAGAACGTGTCTTCAGGCCATTCCAAATTTTCTAAACATGGACGAAGAACAAGATAAAACTTTACTTTTTTACCTTGTTGGCCCAGAACTCAGTTTATGAAGAACAAAATGCATGTGTTTCTCCATCATTTCTTATCTTCTAGGAGCCAAAACAGCATCTAGTCTTCAGTACAGCAGTTTGGGATTTCATCATGCTTTCAGCCACTGCTGTGCATAGAGCTACATGTCTGTGAGAAATTGATTCAAATAGAAAATGCAATCAAACATGAGCTCATATGTAAATCACTACAGGGCTGATGTTCTGCTGGCCCTTAGTTATCTTATTAGAGCAAAATTTCCATTTTACTGAATTTACATCCTATTTCGAAAGAAATAGAATTGAGGTAAAAAGCATTACAAGGATATAATCAAATGATCATTAAGTATATTTTTGCTTGCATAATGTTCTGTTTATGAAGTGTAAAATCTTATCTGATTTTCTTTTAAAATTACTTTTGTGACCTACTTGTAATACAAATTAATATATTTTGGCTCCTCCCAAAGTATAGAGGCTAAGAGTGATTCATGCAGTTGGAAGTGTTAAGGTTATCATCCAAGGCAGGTCAAGAAAATTCAAACTGAGATTTCATGACCTCATAACACAAGAACAGCCATTGTTTGCCCCTCGGTGTGCAACCGTACTCCGTCCTTGATTAATGGTGTGTGCTCATGGAAATGTCCTTGGCTATGTCAAAATTCCTAGCTTATGTTTTAAATCAGATTAACTATTTTCCATGTCCTTTATTTTCCATGTTTCATTTCTGGGTTATAATTGCTTTTTATAAGCCAAAAACAAATTGAAATAGAATGTGTTGGAAATGCTTGATACATGTCCTTGGGTCCTATAACATTTGCTTCTTTATATCCTTTTATGTTTGCAGATTTATTTTTCTTTGAGAGATGTCAGAGGTTTGGTTCACATAGCACCTTGTCAAAAGCTCACATGCCAAGTTGTATCGTGAACTACTGTGACCCATAAGTTAAAGACTTTTCAAAACAATGTACATTAAAACAGAAACAGAAATATACTACCTCCCCAACTCTTTTATATCCAGAATAATAAAGCTAATAATCTACCTTCAGATATCTAAGCTACCATCTAAATTCATATGCATAGCCCTGATTATTTAAAGCCGTAATATTATCTTACATGTCGTGAAACTGTATATTTTATAATGCAACTACCAGGAAGTTTTACGTACTGCTGATTCAAATAAGCCACTGGTTTGATTTGTTTATAATCACCCTTGGCAACTGAGCAATTGAAACTTTAGAAGGTAGATGTCATGCAATGTTTAGAATATGAAATAACATAATCTGATGAGATACCTAAGCAGGCAAAGACACTTGGCTTGATGATCTGAGTTTAATCCCTCAGAAGCACACGAGGAGAGGAGAAAATCAGCTCTTACATGTCATTTCTAAGTTTCAGATATCCCTTGTGATTTCTGCCTTCCAATACACACCACACACATACACACACATACACACACACACACACACACATACACCCGTGTGTGTGCGTGTGTAAAAAATATAGAATATAAATAAAAAATTTTTGAATTCCCCAAATTCCCTAAGCGTCAATGACAAATCAAAGACAGTTGATCGGTTTTATGGTAGATTTTTAAAGAGGTGTGTCAGAAAAATACAACATATTTGACTTGGAGAGAGAAAAACTGCCTTTTTATTTTTAAATAAGAGTTTTCTGTTTCAGAGCAGCAGTACTTGGCTCTCCTAATGTGGATCCTTTGATTACAAATCCAAAGAAAATGTTGTGAGAGCAGTAACATGCTTTCCCTGGGTTTAGAGATTGATGTAAGCTTCACCAGGTGAACACTCTTACAGAGACTTCATTGTAAGCAAATACCACCAGGTAATAATCCTCCTGAAAAAAAAAATCACACAAAGTTGTATTCATGTCAAAATTTGGATGGAATCAATTCAGTGATTTTTAAAAACAAACATTGTTACTTTCTTTTTGGTGGGTAGATTCTAATAGATCCAAACTATGGAATGTCATCATTCTTGCTGTTACGATGGCCAATCCTAATAAGTCAAGAATCTTTGCATACCACCATAATACATACTTTATTTTGGAATATCTACTTTGTGTTGAGATGACTTATTCCAAAGCAATTCATTTAGAATTGACTCTTGTGCCATATTTTTTTATGGCAAAGTTGCTCTTGTCCCAAGACTATGAAACTTACTAACTCAAAATATTCATCATACCTTTTATATTCAAAGAAATGACTGGGGTGGCTTTGATGCTTTAGATCAAGTGGGTTTATGAGCAGTCTTTGTATGGAGACATCATAGAACAATGAAGAGGAAGAGTAAAATTGTTGTGTGAATTTGAGAGGGAAATAACAGGAAAACAACAGATTTTGCTCAAGCAAATGTTGTATTGATTCGATGAAAGGGAATGTTCCACAGATGTACTTGATGTACCTAATCTAGGAACTTCAGTGATACCATATTAAACTTCTATTTCAAGACAGGATTCTTTTTGTTTATTCTTCTCTCTTCCATGGTAGGAGATACTTTCACATAACTGGAAAAGGTAGATGAACGTAGATATAATTAAATACTTTTTTGGATTATGGCCTCCATGTAATCACAATGACCTTTTAAAATCTGAAGTATTATTTTAAAACTGATTCTGATTGACCTTAGATGAAATATACAGTCATCTATAAATTAATCACTGTCCAGGTACCAACTAAACATCTGTCTTCTTTATTAGTTGATTATGTAAATGACAAACTCTCTGTTTTCAATGAAGAGAAAGAAGTCAGGAAACATGCAGTTTAAAACAAGTTACATTAGGCCAGTTAATAACACAGCTAAAGTTCTGAAAGAGGTTTAATGTTGTGCTTGAAAACAAAAGCATTTAAAATGAAAAAGTTAGAGAGAAATGTAGCATGACCTACATCATATATATTTTAAAACATGAATATAATCAAGTACTCAGTTTAGTGTGACTAGAAATTAGTAAAATTGGCATTTCCCTACAGGAATTGCCTAAACAACGCTTCTTGATTGGGGCACATACTTCAGTGTCAGCAATGTTGTTAGGACACAATCAACTACATGGATTAATTTTACAAATAATCATACAATGAATCTGGTGAGAATCACAGAAGTAAAAACATTGCAATTGTGTTACTATTTCTTTCACTACTTTTTGCTGGTTTTAAAGATGAAATTGTTATCTTGGGTCTTTGAGTAAGGTAGCTATTTAGTTTTGTAATCTGTTAATTTTCATCTTAAAGTCCACACTTCTTATCATATTTAAGTTCCACAAATTTTTATCTGTGCTCAACTCCTGTGGTGCACACAACTCCCTCTCCTCCTCAACCATTACCATCCAAACTTTCCATTTCTTGGGAGATTGAAGGCACCTTCCAAATTACCCACAACATACCCCAATAGCGTAAATTGAAAGAAACCACCAGGAAATTAAAATACAATCCAGATTTTGGTTAATGTATAAAGCATAGTTCTGTAAGCCCTGTAAATTTTGAAGAATAGCAGATAGACATTCAAATTTGAACTTTTGAGAAATCAGTGGAAAGAGAGAAATTAGAACCCTGACATCTATGATTCATAAGACCTGTTTAAGGAAAACAAACAAATTTCCAAGGAATAGCATTGCTGCAACCACTCCCAAAACCAGGGGGAATCGCTACAAAAATGTTATTGACTGATGTCCTAGAGGGAACACAATATTAGAAACAGATCAACATGAGACACAACAGCCTGATAGCTAAAATGATATCCGAAAAAAAAATATGAGATTCATACTGCTATGATCCACTATCTAGTCTGATAATTTAACTTTACAACACTCTTTAAAATTTAAATAAAAATGTAAAAAAAAAATACTTCTCTTTTACTCAATCATTAACTGGTTAATTGCTCACTGATGTTTTTCTTTATACAACAAATAGAAACAATGCTTGTTCTTTCTTGAATTTCTGTACTGTGGTTACTATGAAGTCTTCATCATTTTCATAATATAATTTAATAACTTTTTAGTAACACTTATTATAATAATATAACGGATTATGACATAGTAATGTAGAAATTGATAAATCAGTTAAGAATATTTGAGATGGCCTCACAGTCAGTCAAGGAACAGGGATAGATGAGAGAGACCAGGATAAAATAGTGTTCAAAACACAGGGATAGCATATGCCTTAAGACATGAACTTATTTGAGAGAAATGTAGTATAACTACATTAGCAACAAATAAAGTCTAAAGCGAGATGGAACTTAATTGGCATAGGATGCAATTCAGATCACATCCAATGACTGACTGACCCTTTAAGGGCGTTACATACTAGACAACATAATCTGTCTTGAATTTTTGCAGCTTTAGCTCAGACGTCAGAAAAACATCAATAAGGAAAGACAGGGGGCTGGAGACATGAAGTGTGATTGATATAGAAACTAAACTGGATGAAACTGTAATTTGGAGAGAAAAGACAAGTAGATGTTGGGCAGTTAATAAATAAAAAGTAATTTATCTATTAAAACAATCTTTATCTTTTAAGATGACATTTTTATTTATTCACAAGGTCATTTTAATATTTTATTTTCAATTTAAGTGGTAGAAGAATAAAATGAAGCATTGTAACCAAATGATAATCGATCATTTTAAATTGGGGATTAAATTGTGCTACTTACCCCAATGGTGTTGTTACAAGACTCACCCAAGTACTGTGCCTTCTCACAGTGACATACAAATTCATGGTTGCTAAAAGAATAGTCACAAGTATCAGTAACATGGATCTATATAGAAATTCAAGGCTTAAAATCTACTACTGTCCCAAAAATTTAAGCTGAGGTTAAATTCAGTAGAAATTAAAACAAAAAAGTCAATTCCATTCCAAACAGACTGCCACTCATTAAAATCAGCAGAGTAGCTTGCTAACACCTACTGTCCGTGCCTCCAGAAAAGACTGATTTCAGAGGTGGCAAATTGTAAAGTTTAAGAAATAAAAACTCATGTATTTTAAAGGAAATAAGCAAAAACTGATAGTAATTGGAAAAAGGGGGATACCACTAAAGATATATCAATATGGGACCATGTTATGCTTCGGGTTGCTGTGCAAAAGTTGATGCAATCTGACTAAGTCTGGAAGATCAATGACTACAAGTCTTCCATGGGTATATACCTACTAATGTCGGATGTTTATATCAACTGTATTGATAACTCAGAAAGAAGAACGGAGAAACTAGAAGGCAAAGTGTGAGGTCAGCCTGGTCTTCAGGACAAGAGTTCTAAGACAGTCAGGAATACACACAGAAACCTTGTCAAAAAGTACAAATAGATAGATAGATAGATAGATAGATAGATAGATAGATAGATAGATAGATAGATAGATAGATAGATAGATAGACAGATAGATAAGCAAGTAAACAAACAACATTAATTTGAATCTTGTGGGTTTTTTTTAGGTGGCAGACTAATAGTGGTCACTGCATAAAATTTAGTAGTAACGATTTTTGGGAACATATCTGTACTTTCGATACTTAATTGTTTATTTTTATTTTTAAGAATATATTTTATTTACAGATTTCCTCCATTCCCTTTTCTCCACCCATATACCTTTCTCCTCTCTCCTTCAAATTCCTTGCTTCTTTTTTCTGTAACAGTTATTGCATTTAAGTGTATTTGTATAAACACACACACATGTATATGTATATGAATATGTATATGTGTATGTATATGTGTATGTATATGTATACACACCTGCATGCCTGTTTTCAGGACTGACATTTTGGGACTGGACAATGATTTGGTATGCTCTTCCCTGAGGAAGATCGCCTCTCCAGTCCTCACTCTCCTCAGCTACCCAGAGTCCTTTGTGGTTGATGTAACGGGATGTTTGCCCATGCAGTTCTCAGTGCTCATTGCTGTCATCCTTGTTGAGTTTGTATTTGGGCAGTCATGTCGGTGAGACTTTGTGGGTATGGCTTCTGATATTTTAAGGAAACTTTTAGTTCAGATAGTTACCCTATTTGATGTACACCTTTATAATGCTCATATTTATCATTGAGATACTTGTAAAATATTAAATAATTGATATCTTTTTGGGAAATAATGCTTAACAAATCTTCAAAAAGTAGTATCTGTCTTTCCATATTTGGTTTCATTCACATCTGATGGATAGAAAATATTGCTTTCTGGTGACGCTAGTCTTCAACATCCTAAAGTTGAGTGAGTCTGAGAATTCTGCCATCTGTGATGTGTACGTCTAGATCAATGCTCACATTAATTCCCCACACGTATCACTTGTTCAGTAGACCTCTTGCCTCATTTCTTAGCTAATTACAAAAACAAATTTACTTTGTAATATCTTGTTGCACTAAACAATCTCCTGCAGCTACATTCTTGTTAGTGCACTTTTCTTAGATCTTGCTATATAAGACGTTTCCCTTCTGTATTTTCTGGTAGAATATTTTTCTTCCATAGCTATTGATTTCTAGTCAACATTCTCCACTCCACTACATATTCCTTTTATACTAAGAATTTTCTTGCAGAATTGTTATTCATTGTTTAGTTCATTTAAATTGGTGCTTCATCTGGAAATTGTTTCTACAGATTACTTAACATTAGTATCCAAATTTATTTCCTTCCAGAAGAATATTTATTTGTTTCAGAAGCCATTAATTAAAAACTCTTCCAAGTAATTTAATCTAGGCTACATTCATCCTAAATAACTTGATATTCATTTTTCTGTTTATTAATTTGTTTTTAGATATACATTATTCTAGAACTTATATATCAATTTTTCTTCATATTTATTTATAAAACCATATATACTTGGGTATAGTATTTTTGCAATATGCAAAGGTACATAGTATGGCAGTTATATTTTTTACAGAAAATATAGTCTTAAATGTATAGATGTTTTGTTTGTTGTTAATGCAATTATTCTCCTGCATGATATTTGGACATATATTACCTAAAGAGGGCTCAAGGATAGCCAAACACTATTTTTTTCTTTTTTTATTGCTTTATAAATAATACCATTCAAAATTTCCACCTCCTCCCCTCCTCCAATTTCTCTCTCCATCCCCTACTCCCCCTCCTCGCTCCCCCTCCAGTCCTAAGAGAGGGCATGGTACCATGCCCTGTGGGAAGTCCAAACCCTCCTCCCTACATCCAGGCCTAGGAAGGTGTGCATCCAAACAGACTAGGATCCCAAAAAGCCAGTACATGCAGTAGAATCAAATCCCAGTGCCATTATCATTGGCTTTTCAATCAGCCCTCATTGTCAGCCACATTCAGAGAGTCCAGTTTGATCACATGCTCCTTCAGTCCCAGTCCAGCTGGCCTTGGTGAGCTCCCATTAGATCAGGCACACAATCTCAGTGGGTGGATGAACCCCTCGCGGTCCTGACTTCCTTGCTCATCTTCTCCCTCCTTCTGCTCTTCAACTGGACCTTGGGAGCACAGTCCGGTGCTACAATGTGGGTCTCTGTCTCTATCTCCATCCATCACCAGATGAAGGCTCTTCTTTACTATATTCTTATCCTTCCCTTTTAAAATCAGAATGTTTGTCTGTGTCTTGCTCTATAATTTCTCACGGTAAGGAGTTATCAATTGAAGATAGCTTCTGGGTTAGAGATGGGGGCTTGTGTCTTCTTCTCCACTCATGCACACCCTGGGCCTGCAGACATAGTTTCTGTGAGTTCTATGTGCATTTCTCCTACTGCTTTAGAGGGCCTTGTCTCCTTGGTGTCCACCATTCCCTCCAGCCCATACATCTTTCACCCCTTCTTATACAGCATTCTCTGAGACCTGAGGGGAAGAAACTGATGGATAAATCCCATTTAGCTCTGAGTTGTCCAAGGTCTCTTGCTCTTTGCAGACTGTTCAGTTACGGGTCTCTCTTCTTTTGCTCATCTACTGTAAAATGAAGCTCCTATAATAATGACTGGGCAAGAGACTGGTTTATGACTATAGCAGACTGTTGTTAGAAGCCATTTTATTGCTGTGTTCCTTTAACAGAACAGTAATATTAAGTTTTTCCCTAAGTCTGTGACTTATCTAGCCTTGGGTTTTTGGCCTTCTAAGTACTGTCAGGGATGGGTTTTTATCTCTGTAATGAGTGGCCATTAAATCTAAGCAAATATTGGTTGGTTACTCCCACAGGATTTGTGCCACTATTGCACTAACACATACAGCAGGCCAGTCTCCACTGTAGACAGAAAGGCTTGTAACTGGGTTGGTGTTTACGTTTCTTCTTCGGTAGCAAGCAGAAGAGCCTGCAGTACCATGAGCACTATTAGTAGGGGTGAAAGCCTCAGGTAGACACCTGATTAAGTTCTCCGTGGCTAATGAGCTGTGTATTAATTGTCTTTTGCAACGGAGTCTTACCATCACTTTGTGGAAAGCAGCTAACAGTCTTTGCTGCTTGGTGATATCCACAGGGTACATTTGGCCGACAACTCAATGATATTTAACCCATTCCCAGAAGTGGAGGTTTCATTTGGTGATGAGAGATGTGTAGTTGGGTCTCTGTCTTCATCATTTTTTAGTGATTCGGTTTAGAACACTTTTATATACACATATAATTAAAGAAGATTTTACTGTCTTAGGTTTCCGTATGAGTCCTCAAATGGACAGACATTACAGCTGTCATCCCTGTACTCTCTCCTACGCCCATCAACAACTAGCTATTCTGTTTCCCATCCCCAGGGAGTTCCAACCATCTCCCCAGTACATCTTAATGTTTGTAATATCTACTAAATGGAAAATAATGTAGGAAGCATCTATGTGACATGCATACTCAAGTAATATCTCAAATATGAGCATATAGAAATGATAATAAAAACATCTATCAGCCAAGTAATGGGATGTTCAGAAAGAAATAAAGCTATAACAAAAGAATTATTTAAATATAAATAAATAAATAGAAGACAGAGTTTCATTAAGAATTACAAGAGATTAAGGCCTAAAAATACAGTTGAAATTTTTTTTCTGAAAAGGCCTGATAATGGAGCTTTAAAAAAAAAACCTATAAACTACCAGACTCAAGGGTAAGATTATTTACTGGAGATGCATAATTGGGCTGGCATCAACTTTACATCTATACACTGGAAGTTAGAAGATAGTAAGAAGCAGATTACTGATATAAAAGAAATGCTCTCAGTGCTAGGTACCTTCACACAGAACTTCATGGGTGGGAGTTATCTAATAAAAAAAGAGCCTTGTCTTTGCTATGGAAAGGAATTGTAAGCAAAACACTCTCCTACTTGAAAAAAATACAATACGAAAATTAAGTTAATAAATGTAAATCCTTTCACCTTTTAAATTTAAGGGAGAAGCATTGGGAATATTACACCTAGAATGTCTGATTCGTGGACGATGATATCTAGGGAAGATGCACTGATTTACCCAGTAGTTTGAACCTGTATTTGTTAGCATCCATATTTGCTAGGGAGGCTGAGATGTTATGCATTGCACACGTGGAGGAATACTCGCAGTGAGGAGAGAGAGTCCAAATGTAAAGTTTCTCCCAAGGAAGTGGACAGATTTTGCGAGTACGCCTCACAGGGAAAATGTTTAAATGTAAAAAATGTGGTTTCTGCAAAGGGGCGTGTCACCTTCAATAAATAGTGTATAACCCATCAGAAGGTGAAGAGTGAGGAATGTTCGAGATAGAATAGAAACTCGAGACTTGAGGGATAATATGAACCTCCACATGACAACTCTAGGTCTCCTACGCCTTAGTCTTGAATGGCTTAGGTTTATCCCTGACTTTGGGTACGTTCTTTCTGTATCAAAAAAGCCAAATCTACTCCCCACACATGTCAGATAATGCATCAATAATTTTCATACTCAAGAAAACCTGAATAGATTTAAGAAAATACTGAAGATCAACACTCAAATTTCACATTTTAAAAAGAAATGCAATTGAACCCACTGATAGTCTATGCATACAGATCGTGTGATGAGAACCTTAAAATATGTGATTGACACATCTGAAAGCCTAAGGAAAGACTGAAGGGTGTAGGGGAAAAAAACAATGGGGGCTAGCATGACTGAGAGATGAAAAAAGACCAAAGGAAATACACAAACACAACTGGGAATTGCAGAGAAATATGATTGTATATAACAATTCAAATTGCAAAACCATAAATACACTATCTGAAAATAAGAACTCAGACACTATATTACTCAAATCTCATGTGGAAAAGTTCAAAAACTTATTCCTGGAGAACCCAGAGGCCACGAGCTGCTGAGAAACTTGTCTCTAAAATTCACCACAGTAGTCTTTCTTGGCAACTTCATCACCTTCATCCACAACCATTTGCATCATTATCTGCACAATTCTTGCTAAATGTAACACAAAGCTGTTACCAGAGCAAGAAACATTTTAGAGTGGTAGACCAGGGATGATTATACAAGCTACTTGGTTAGTGCCATTTAACCAAGTGAGGAATGGCACAGGATTTCAGCCTAAACACACCGATGTCTTCAATGAGTAAGCATATGACCATCTGTGAGAAAAAATTTATATGAATTGTAACACTAAACACTGAAAAGACATATGTGTATATGTGTTACATAAAAGACATTTCCAAAATAGAAATCTTTTGACTGACTCAAAATTATGCTCAGTCTATACACTTGCTGGCTGGTGAACAGGGAGAAAAAAATTCTTCGAAATCTTATTAACTTTCCTTTCTATGTGTTCCTTACTAATGCCATCTTGTACTAAGCAACACGCAACACAAATGTTACTATCATAACTACATTTAAGTTTACAGGTTAGTAGTTTCAGTCTACATTATTTGCAAACAGAGCTCCAGCATAGATCTTTTATGTCTCAGTAGCCATTAGAACAATTTCTTTTTTTCCTCCTCTCCCTTCCTAATTACTGCCTCTGTTCTATGCTCTGTTTACATGATCTCAACTAACTTAAACAAGTGTGAGACATAGAAGCATACTATTATAGTTAGTTTCTTGTTGTGGTTGTTATTTGTTTTTGCTTTTGTTCTTGCATCTTTTCTGGTTGGCTCACTTGGAATAGCATAATGTTTTCAATTGTTATGGGATGTTCCATAAAGTATGTGACAAAATTTCCTTTCAATGAAAAGCTGAGTGTATGCCAAGATGTATACGACATCTTGTTCATCCATGTGTTGATGGATGTTGTTTCTTACTCCTCTATCATAAGCGCTTGTACTATGAGGAAGAACATCAATCACCTTGAATTCCACTGTCTTGTTCATTTCAAGTATCCAGAAGAGAGGTTATTGAATCATATGGTACATCTTCTACAGTGGCTGCAACATTTTACAGCTTTACCCATAGAGCACAAGAATTCAACTTTCTCCGCATCCCCATCAAAATTTGTTCCATTCTGCTACCATGACAGAAGCTATGCAATTGGACGTGTTATGACATTTGACCATTGTTTTGGTTTGTATTCCTTCTGTTGCTAGTGTAGTAATGTTTCTACTTCATAGGAGTGCCCAGTTACGTCTTGTTTTAAAGGAAAAAAAATCTAGTGGCCTCTCTTATGTGGTTATTTCTTAATCTGATTGTTGGAATGCTTTAGTTCTCTATATACTGGCTATTAACATTGCATCAGATACATGATACAGATTTCTCCATATTCTGTGACATGACTTTTCATGCTATTACGTGTTATCCTTGATATACATTTTCTAAACTGCATAGGCTTGAAGGCTCTCTTGGTTGCCTCTGCTTTAAATCACTGTCAAGTTTGTATCTGGAAGATTTTTACTATTTCTTTTGAGGGGGGGATTGTTATATTTTGAATTCTTTCATGTAGGGATTTAATACATCATAAAACTTTGAGGAAGTTGTTAATGTTTAAGATGGCTCAATTTCCTTTATAGATATGATATCTTGCTGTTTTTATCCTTTATTGAAGACATTATATTTCCCTATTAAGTGATTTTTGGCATATTTGGTAAAGATAAATTGACTATATTCTCAAAGGTATATCTCTAAATCCTTAATGAATCCTTTTCTGATAATATGTACTTACATACATTCCATACAGTGTCAGTTATTTACTTTGATAGATGTCTAAAAATGACACCCTTTTAGTTTTGTTTTTTGTAAAATTTGTTTCGGCAACTGAGCTCTGAGAATTCATATTAAGTTAGTGACTTTTTCTGTTTACAACAAAGATCCTGTTGGAATTTTTATAGGGATTATATTATCTATCTTCACTCTCAGCTGATATAATGTGTGTTTTAACAATATTAAGTCTTCCAATTGATAGGCCAAGGATGCCTTCCCCACTGTTCAAGCCTTTTATGGCCTTGGTAACAGTTATCACTGTTTTGTTATCATGGCTCATATAAGAGGAATTATTTTCTTAATTTCTTTTCAGAAGTTCATTGGTAGAGTACAGAAGAAAAAATATCTTTCTTTTTCTGAATCAATATATGAGTTCTAACAGGCTTTTTGCTTATTGAATATTTAATCTGCAGAGGGACCATTTTGCTTCTTTTCCAATTTGCACGCCTTTTCTTATAGAATTCTTTTTTTGCCTTTATGACAGTGGCTAGTGTGATACATTTGTTCTGGATTCTGTGCTTTATTTATTACTTGATATCTGATAACACATTGCCATGTGTGTTAAGTACACTAATAATCTCACTAGGCAAATCATTGGATTAATATAGCCTACTTTAGTCATTAATTCCAGTTTTATATTCAACATGGTAGATGATACAGAAGAAATCTTGTCAGGTTCCCAAATGATCCCCACAAAGCCACATACCAAAGATTTGGTCACCAACCTGTGGTGTCATTCAAATGAAGTAGAAATAGCATTTGGGATAAAAGAGGTCATCAGGAATGTGCCTTTGAGAGGGATTTTAGAATGCTAATATATTTCTTTCTTATTCTCCTTTCTAACTAATGTGAAGTAAGCAATCCTCCACTACCATATTCATGTCATAAAGCCATCCAGCCAACAGCAATAGGCCCAACCCTCTGAAACCATGAGTCAAAATAAATCCTTCCTCATGGAAGTGAATTACTTGGGACATTTTGTTATAGTGACTTAAAGCTAACACAAAGACTACATTCCAGGAAAGTAAATGTTGGATTTTTTTTCAAAAAATTTGTAATACTACATAAAATTATTTGTTATTTATTAATTATAATTATTTGTCTCAATTTTTTAAATTATTGTATGTATTATTAGTCTGGTGTGAGGGCTGGGTATCTATAGTCTCACTACTCAGGGGACCAAAGCAAGGTGATTAAAAATTTAAGGCTACTCCTGATTATATTACAACAAAAATAATAATTTTTTTGTGCAGAACACAAATGAATGGAAATGTATAAAAATGTTATAATGAACTTTTGTGTACTGATCACTAGCTACGAAGATGATCACTTCCTGGTCAAACTTATTAAATGCTTATACCTTACATTTCTATTCATATCTGGATTATGTTGATACTATATCATTCTGTTCAATAATATTTCAAATAACATGTAAGGGATGATATTAGTTATAACACCATCAATAAAATATTAAGTATTCATTCAAAATTCATAGATCCTTTCAGTCATTTTAGTTAACTGTTCTAGTAAAGAGCAAACAATATTTGTGTTTCACAAGTTTCTTTAGATTCCTTAAGTAGTTTATAATCTATTAGTTTCTCCTTTATCTCTATTTATTTATCTAATTAATATACAGTTACATCATTTACTAACTTATCTTCACCCATACCCCTCCCAAGCCTGTACTGACCCCTAAAACATTTAGGTTTCTCTTCTTCAACCATTGCAATTTTATGTGTGTGTTTTTGTGTATGTGTGTGAATAAATACAAAAATGCAACCTGTTATGTCTGTTCAGTACTATCTGCTTGCAGATATTTCTAAGGCTGACCATTTGCTACTGGATAACTAATCAGGGCACTTATTTTTGGGAAAGATCAATTGTCCCTCTTTCATAAGTTATTAATTACTTTTAGTTTTCATCTAGGGGTGGGCCCCCAGAGATGTCCCTCATCTTTTTGAAATATCAACTGTTGTTGGAATTGCTCAGATCTTATTTTTAGAAAGCTATGTTGTTGATATTTTGTTTTACCTTTTAAAATCTTTAAAATATGTTCTCTGTTTGAAAATCCAATCCCAGGTTTAGAAAAATCTTCACAGTCTAGACATCACTGATTTTCTCCCATTGTCATTGCTTGATACACTCTCACATTAGATAACATGAACTCAAGATTTGAGAATATACTGTCCAGGGTTTTCGGAAGAAGAGTGGGAGAAGGCAGAGAAACAGGAGGACAGGAAGGAGAGGAAACTGGGATTGATACATAAAATAATATTGATTTAAAAACAAAAAATATTTGATCAAGGTTGTTTCACAGATGGTCTTAGATAATTACATTTAAAGGAATTTTGTGGCTAATTTTATTCTCAGAAGTAGCTTTTCTACAACTAAATTATTACTTAGGGCAACTCACAACAGCTGATTTTACATTATTAAACTCCTATATGTTTCCTTCTCATATCCCAGCAAGGAAAATAATAGTTCCAAGACTGACATTATCCAGTTTACAAATTAATAAGTAACCAACTACTCTTTGAGGATTCTACAGAAAACAAAGCCTCCTGGAGCAGAAATCAAATTTATTTATTTTTCACAGCCCAACGCACCGTGTGTTTGTGTTGCCTTTCTTTTTCTCTAACTTCCTCAAGACTGATGTGCTATGACTTCAATAGCGGCTGGAGGGCCTTTGTGATACAGCTAAGTGACAGGAAAATAGAGAAATTTTAGCAAGTAATAAGCAAGCACATTTTTTTCCCAAGGAGATAAATAATTATTTCACCTCAAGGATCACTAAGCATATGAACAACTCTCAAAATTAGCCCAAAGACATGTCAAACCCAATAGGTTCTATACCCCCACGAAGGGAGTTAGCTTGGCTGTATCACATAGAAAGAAAGAACTTCCCAGCATACGAGGGATGAAGAGTTTTACACTTTCTATTTGGTTTGTTGCTCTTGTTGTTTGATTTGGGCATTTCATTCATATTGATAGTGAAGACATGAGGGATAGGTACACAATAGTGACCCTATAGATAGTGAATTCAGGACTGGAGTCATTCACAGAGGGACCTGGAAGAGAAACCCCAATTTGGCATCACGGATAGTTTACAAGGGAGGTTATCGTTGACTGGAGCTTAAATGTAGAAGAAATGGAAAGTTTTAACCATGAACATGAATCAAATGTAATTTAGCATTTCAAATCTCATTACTGGTATAAGCCAGGAACCCCCATGATGATGCCTATGAATCTTAAACAGAAACAAACAAAGTAAGTCTAGGGAGCCTCTCCCTCAATTAGATGCCACAGAATTATTCACACTGGATTCCCAAGGCATAAGGGAACATCTGTGGAAATTATCAAGAACACAATGGAATGATGTATCCTAGACAAAAGGCCAGAGACTCACAGGAAATTCAATAAATGTAATCATCATACAGTGAAAAGTACTCAAATGTAAGAGCTTAAGAAATACATAATGCCTAATGGAGTTCTGCTAAACTCATGGATTGGTGACTACCTCAGTTGTCATCAAAGACCCTTCATCCAGTCGTCGATGGAAACAGATGCAGAGACCCACAGCCAAACATTAGGCTTAGCTCAGGGAATCCTGCTAAACAGAGCAGGGAAGGATTGTACAAACCACAGGGTCTAGGATATGACAATAGAATCCACAGAAACCACTTACCTGGGCATACAGGAGCTTGCAGAGTCTGAACCGAGAACCAGAGAGCATGCATTAGATGGACCTAGGCCCCTTACAAACACACACACACACACACACACACACACACACACACACATATATATATATATATATATATATATATATATATATGACAGTTGCATAGCTTTGTGGGACTCCTAACAGTAGGAGCAGGGGCTGACCCTAAAGACTTCTGCGAAACTATTCCTCACACTGAGCTGCCTTAATACAAGGGCTGTACTTAGTCTTACCACAACTTGATATGCCATGCTTTATTGATGGCCCTTTCGGAATCAAAACAAAGGAATGGATTGGTCCAGACAGAGGGGATGGGAGAAGAGAAGTCAGGTCACAATGTAAAATAAATAAATTAGTTTAATTAAAAAAAAACAATGAAAATAAATTTTAATAAAAACTTAAACTTCATGTGAAAAGGACATATTTATTAAATTGGTAATTCAAATAATGGAATAGGTTCTAATCAAGTGGCATAGTTCAAATTAAACTAACCAGAGTCTTATAAGCCAAGGGATAAAATTAAAAAAAAAAAACTTTTAAATATCAATTCAGAAAAAAGAAGAAATGGATAATTTGAAATAGACTTACCAGCTTAGTAGAGAGAATGGAAATACCTGACATCCCTTTTATAAGAACAGCCCTGGTTAAGAAAGAAAATATCGCAAACAAAATCAGGGATTAATAAGATATAATGAAGGCTCATATTTATGATTCCAACTTAAATACAAGTTTAACAATATCAGAGTTACCTTCTAAAAAAGATGTTAGAAGTAGCCAGTCAGGTAAAACCGAAGTGAGATGGCTCAACAGATAGTGTCTTGAACCAAACTTGAAGGCCTATATGATGGAAAGAGAAAACCCACTCCAGCATTTTGTGTGACGTCACAAATGTAAAGGCTGTGCGTGCATCAACACACACACACACAAAATAAATAAATAATAAACAATGTTTAAAATAATAATAATAAAAAGGTAACCGAAGAGGAACAATGCATTACCTATGATAGGTCCTATAGTTAGAAAAAAAAAAAAAACAGAACTATGTGCATCAGTAAAAATAAATACCAGAAAACAATTATTTCATTTTCATATTGCTGAGGTAAAAAAATTATCAAAATACAATTTTACAAAGCTGAGATAAACAAGTAAGAAAGATTTTGCATTATGTTACTCCAGGAGGAGGGGTATAAGAAGAAAATTAAACCCAATGGAATGACATAAATCTCTTAACTTTGTAATTCCTTCGTCAAATAAGTGTTTCCAACAACATTACAGATATTTTTTGTTGGCCCTGGGACTATAATGTTTCAAGAAGCAACCATATCTCTTCCTTAGCATTTGAAATTAGACCTCATTAGGTAATTACATTATAATATGCATTATCATAATAATTTATATCCTTTCATAGCTTAGTTTAAAATTGTACTCTTCATTTGTCTCTGCTCTCCTACCTACCTCAGACTCTTATCAATCATGAATTTTAATAACCGGTTGAATTGCTTTTCTTTTTTTCTTAAGTACTAAGCACTACTTAATCTCTTAGATCCATAGACTAATATCACTGCTCTAATCTGTAGGACAAATTCTAATTGGTCTCAATAAAAAAAAAGCCTGGAGTCAGATATAAGGATCAATGATGAAAGATCAGAGAAGCAGTGCAGTCAACCACTAGTTCTTACTTCTATGAAATCTCAGACCGAATGGGTGATTCTGTTTTTATAAGTTCTCAGATGGAATGCTGCCTCTCTGAAACCTCAACTCTATCCAGAGCTCCTGCCTCCTTCTGCCTTATACTCCTCTTTCTACCCAGCCATATTACTTCCCATCTCTACCTCCCTGGTTCTGGGATTAAAGGTGTGAGCCACCACTGCTTGGCTTTATTCCTGTTTTAGACTGATCCAATCTCTTGTAGCCCAGGGTGGTCTTGAACTCACAGAGATCTATCTGCCTCTGTTTCTAGAGTGCTAGGAATAAAGGTGTGTGCTGCCACTGCCTGTCATCTATGGCTAACTAGTATAGCTAGATCCACACTATGATCTTCAAGCAAGCTTTATTTGTTACGACACAAACAAAGGATCACCACAATAATCTTCCCAGACTTCTGTAAACATCTTTTAAACTGTTTGTGTCCAGTTGTGTTGACTTTAAATCATCTAAGCATATCTATGCCTATGATTAATCAGTGACAAAATTAAGATCAGTAAAAGCAGAAAGAAGATCAAATACTGTAACTGGGCACACTTGAATTTGGTACTAAAAAAATGGACAAAGGCATTTTCAAAGCCCATTGCTCCACACTTGTGGTATTCTTCAAGAGAATCCTGGATGGATAGCACAAATAAAAATAGCTCATACCGGAAGGGTTAGTTCACGAAGAAGCAGCAGATCAAAAACAGGGTGTGGCTCTGCATTCATGTTGTCTAAAAAGAGAAAGTGTTCTTGCCTCCTTAACCATCTACCACTCATTGCTTCCACGTGTTACACATGTGTAACATCTTTATCCTTGGGGGGAGGGGACAACGATGACTATAATTTGTCTAAATATGACATCAGTGTTACTAAATGACTGGCAAGAAAATTACATAAATCACGTTAACTATGTAGTTTAGCCATCTTTAAATAGGTTTCTAGAAGAACAGCCCACAGTTGTCTTTCTTTGTGCTGAAGGCAGAATCTAAGGACTAGGCGAAAGGCTTTACTCTTGCAACACATGCCTCTGGCTTTTCTGCAGTGATGTACTCTGAATCACAGTGTTGGCTGATGGAGCTGAACGGCACTGGGGTGATACTTAATCAGAAGCCCTCATTAGGAAACAAGGAACGTTGGGAAACTCTGAAGAAGGTAGTCAAAGACATCAGCCTGGGTTGATCGTGTGACCATTACCCCTGTTACCCCTGTCCTTTGCTTGGAACTTGGCTTTTTATCAGCAATTCTAAATTCACGAATAATTTACAGCATAAAGGAATTGTCTCATTACCAGGAGTAGGGAAATGCACGAAGGGATATTATTCTGTTGCCAGAAAAACTGGTCTTTCTGTAAAATGTGTTATATTCTCTAATGCTCTATTAAAGATAATTTACCATGTAGGGAAGACACTGAAAAAAACCTGGATCCACCCTTACAGGTGGTAACAGTGCCCAGATAGAGGCATATCAGAAACTTGTCAAAGGCCGAGCTGGAGCTAAGAAAAACAGAAACTTACAGATACAATAGGTTTCCTTGCTCGTTTTCATCATGTTTACAAAAACAACTCGTGTGAGGACAATTGTCTGTATTTCTGTGTGTCGGTACAGATTTGAATGTTTTCCACCCTGGCTCTATGTACTTAGGCAAATTCTCTTCATCCCATACTATTGCATTAAATATAGGATGCTTCAATATGAAACCAATAGATATTTTTTTTCCTTTTTTTGCTAATCATTTCTCTTGACATCGTGACAGAAATACCTAACAGAGACAGCTTAATGGAGGAAGATTTATGTTGAGTCAGAGACTCAGAAAGAACAATCTACCCAGGTGGGAAAGAACGCAAGGGAAATTCCCAGTATGTGCGTGTTTAAAGAAATCCACAGATGGTAGCTGGATGAGAACACACAAGAAAGCAAGGGTAATATGTCCCCAAGGACCTAGCCCTACCAATCCACTTCCTGCAGCTTGGCCTGACCTCCTAAAGGGCTACAACCTCCCACAACAGCACCATTAGATGGGGACCAAGTGTTCAAACAAATGGGCCTGTGGGGAGACATTTCAAGCACACACCAGAATGCTGTCTCTGGTTCCCACAGATTCAGGTCATCTCACAGGGCAAAATATATTCAGTCCAAGTTCAAAGGCCCCTATAGTCTTAGTAGTGTGGATAATTTTTTAAAGCCCAATGTCTCCTCTGAGATTCAGGGCAACTCATAGCCATGAACACCTATAAAATAAACTAAAATTAAATTAAATACTTTAAATCTAATATATAATGACACATGATAAACATTTTTATTCCAAAAGAAAAGAGCAAGAGAATAGCAGTGAGGTCTGGGCCAAGAAAAGACCGAAACTTGGGAGGGGGAGCCAAGACTTACATATGTAGTATTTGATAATATCATCTGAGCTCACCTCATTGCTCTGCCACCTCCAGGTCTCCTGGGCTCCCTGTTGGGTCAGCGTTACTTGATAACCGCAGCTTTCTTCTGGAGACATCCCACTTCTGGCAACTTAAACATCGCAGGGTCTCCACTCCAATTCTGTCTTCATGTTCCAATTTCTGATTGACTTTCTTGTCCTCTAGAATTTCTCAGAACTAGCCTATACTGTCTACATTCATGTGGCATTCTGGTCTTCTGCACCCCCTCCAGAGTAGTCCAATAAGCTCTCTTCACAGCATTGGAGAATTTCTCCAAATCCTTCCTGAAAGTTAGCTTCAAAGGCCAAAGAACCACATGGGATGTTTGCCACAGGGAAAAGCCCATGTTCCCGATACTGCTTATCTGAATTGGTATTTTTGTCATCTCTGTAGCAAGACACATGACAGAAGCAACTCAAGAGAGGAGCAGTTTACTTGGTTCACAGTTCGGAGAGAGTAGTTCACCTTGGCAGGAAGGTCATGGTGGCATGGTACTCTAGGCATACGATCTTACAGCTGAGCTACATAGTTGCTAAGGGGAACAAGAGCAGAGAGCATGACAAGAGAGAACCCAGGAGTAATATAAATGTAACTCCTGAATAATCTACAGTCTTTTACATCAGGGACTTCATGAGGCGTCATTTCAGTCTCAAGTCCTGGTCCTCCTCAAGTATATGAATTTGAAAGCTATGGTGACTGCAATACATAAGACTTCCAGGAAAAAAATGTATTTGGTACAAAAGATGTACAGATTACATTTCTTATAAAGACACTGAATGTCTACTATAAAAAAAGTTTTTAAACTAATAAATGCCCAATGTAGTTCAAAGAGAGATAAGAAGACTTGCCTTCCAAATTTTACAGGACAATAAACATTTGTTGAGTTTTCATGTTATGTGTATTTATGTCTAGACTAAAAAGCAGGCCTAGTGAGGAAATCAAATGTAAGTTGTCACATTTACCTCTGTGTGCACTAGTGCCCGTCAAACTGAGCAACAGCCTGGGACATAAGCGTAACGAAGAACAGCATATGTCCTTCCCAGCACATTTTAAAGAAAGCCATTGTGATGATTATCAGATGGCCAGAAAACCTTACCATTACTTTAATGAAATTGAATATATTGTGGTAACAAAGAAAAGGTTACACAATTTATGTTATTAGGTATTTCTGAAAGTGAAAATTGGAATCTATCATACTCCCAGTATGTGCTCAACTATGTTCACAGCAGCATTATTTGTCATAGTCAGAACCTGGAAACAACCTAAATGCCCCTCAACCAAAGAATGGATAAAGAAAATGTGGTACATTTACACAATGGAGTACTATATTTTTAATGTATGCAAATGAATAGAACTAAGAAAAAAAAACATCCTGAATGAGGTAACCCAGACCCAGAAAGAAGAACATGGTATGTACACACTCATAAATGGATACTCTCTGGAAAGGATAACAAGCCTATAGTCTATGACCCTAGAGAAGCTAAGCAACAAGGTGAACCCTAAAACAAATATATATAGATCCACCTGGAAAGGGGAAATAGACAAGAACACATGAAAAAATTAGGTGCATGGGGGTGGGGGAGAAGGGAGGATAGAAGGGGAAGAGAATGGAAGAAGGGGAGGGGGAGGAAACTTAAGAGAATAGGAGAGTCAAGATGAAGAAAGGGCAGAGATGAGAGCAAGGAAAGGGATATTTTGGTTGAAGGGGCCATTATGGTGCTAGCAAGAAACCTGGATCTAGAGAACTTCCCAGGAATCCAGAAGAATGACCCCAGCTAAGACCCTAAGCAATAAAGGAGAGGGTGTCTGAACTGGTTTTAGCCTGTAGTCAGACTAATGAATATCTTAAATATTACCATAGATCCTTCATCCAGCAACTGATGGAAACAGAGGCAGAGACCTGTCCCGGAACACTGGTTTAAACTCAAAAAGTCCAGTTGAAGAGTAGGAGGAGTGAGGTCAAGACCATGATGGGTTTACCCACTGAAACAGCTTACCTGGACTACTGGGAGATCACCAATTCCAGCCTGAAAGGGAAGGAAAAAGCATGGGACCAAACTAGAGCCTCTGAATGTGGGTGACAGTTGTATGGCTGGGGAAGACTGTGGGGCCACTGGCAGTGGCACCAGGATTTATCCCTACTGCTTGTACTGACTTTTGGTAACCCATTCTCTTTGGATGGATACTTTGCTCATTCTACATATAGTAGGGAGCGCCTTGGACCTTCCCCAAAGCAATGTGCCTTACCCTCTCTGAGGAGTGGATGGGGAGCAGGTGAGGGGAAGGTGGAGGGAATGGGAGGGAGTGAGGGAGTGGGAACTGGGATAGGTAGGTAAAATGAAAAAAAAAGATAGTTTGTTTTTTTTTAAAAAAAATAAAATAAAGAAAATTGGAGCACAAGTCCTTTTAAAACTGAGTTATTTTCTACATTTAAAAAAATGCTGAAGCAATATCCCCAGAACACATTTTATTGATATACAGGGCAGATGGTAATCTCTGTGTTTTCAATCTATGGAGAGTAGATTTTAGCTGATATAATGTACTCTGTTTGAAATAGTGCAATTGGTTTCATTTATTACCTAGATATACCAGAAAGTACCTCACTTGGGTTGGAAGGTCTTATATTTTTAAATATCTATACTTTAAAAAAAAACATAAAAATAAGGGATTCAATTTGGTTTAAAGTAGAATTCCTGATAATCCACCTCTAAATGACATATTTCTTATGGTTCTAATTGGTAATTAAACCTGTTAAATAATCTCAATGTCAATATATGCATATTAGGTTACTAGATCCTCTAGCAGATACAGTCCAAGTTTTTGAAATAACCACTAGTCTACTGTGGAACTTCTCATCCTAAATCTGTGTGTTCAATCTATTTGAGAACTGTTTTATCATTGAAAAAGAATGATCAGATGCTGAATGATAAAAAGTAGAAGGCTGATGTTGAGTCATCTGAACAATACATAATTTAAATGTCCTTCAGTGAGTGAGGCAATCAGTGTTTAACAAAATTATAGTGTGATAGAAGTCGTAACATCAATGAGACTGCCTATTACGTTCAAATCCGATAGCAGTAGTTTCTATTAAATTAGTATAGAATTTATAGTTACAAAACCTAATATAAGACTTATTTCCTCTTATAAGAATACTGTAGCTTCTCTATGAAATCTAAACGGGACATACTAATTCACAGTGTTTAAATGCTGCCGTAACACCACGTCAAAGTTGTCTCAGTCTCCCAAGACATAATCATGAAATAAAATTGCATTAAACCGTGGATGAGGCAGCTATATTATATTTAACATAGCAAAATGATTAAAAGAGAAAAGAAACTGAGCAAACTAAACCATATTTAGTTGTAGCGAAATTCTTAATGAACTGAAACAAAATGACTCTATTTCCGGCCATGCGTGATGTTTGTAGACCCAGATTCGGGTCTGTAATTGTGTTCAGTCTCATCGGTATTACACTGCCATCTTAGACAGTCTGCTACGTCCCCTGCGTCAATGAAGCGTCGTTTGCCTCACCCCCAGTTACTTTGGTTCATCATGAAGTTAGTGGCAGCTTTATCTCTGTTAGGAGAAATAACTGAAACAACCTAAGCGGAGAAAGACTTATTTGGCTCACCGTTCTAGAGAGAGGAGTCATTCTCGCTTGGCCTTGTGGCTGTGGGACTTCTGGAAAAGCATGTGGGACAGGAGCATTGGCTACAGAGGCTGCTCACCTCGTGGGTGTCAGGAAAAGAGAAGAAAGGGCATGTTTAGGATGCACCTCCAATGAGTCTAAACTACAGACAGTTCTAGCAGCTCTCAAAAATGTTATCAGCTGAGAACGATGCCCGAACACAAGAGCATGAGTTGGCATTTAAGATCTGAAGCATAACAAACACTAAAATATTGATCAATAGACATATCCAAGTGTACTATTGTGAAGCAGAAACGTTCCTCAGAATACTAAAGACATAAAGACTGCTGTCATCTGAGGAAGAAAATGGAAAATATGGATTTGTGGATGTACAAATTCAAGGATCTATTCAAGTCCTTATTTTTATTCCAATCTTATCCAAACTTGAAATCCTGGGGAAGCCATGATGTTTCTCCAGTCAGGCTAAGATCAATAGACTGGAGACAAGAAAAAGTCCCAGTTTAAAGAAAAGGAAAATTTCCCCTTCTTTTTTCTATTTAAGCCATCCACTGATTGTGTACGCCTGACTCACAATAAGAAAAGCGATCTACTTTACCCAGTCCACTTATTGATAAGCCAGAGTTATCGGAAAGCAGCAAAGCACAAAGACCCAAGGAGTGTTTGCTCAAATACCTGGGTGCCCTGCTGCTCAGTTAGGCTGACACATAAATACAACATTAGCTGCATCACTGTGGATTCCTGGTAGAGGAGGGTTTCAGTGGGGTGACTAAATGGTCCTTCATATTACTATAATCGCAATTTCAATGTTATGAGTCATATCACTTCTTTCTTTGGTTTTGGTTTGTTTTAGCTATAATCATAAAATGTACATGGTTTGACTTTTTCACGTTTAGTTAACATTGTAATAAGAATCTATTTTCTAAAGTGGGAATATAAGGATTCTTTTCATTTAAGCTGGCTCTAAATTTTACAGATAATGTTGGCACCACATCACATAGAAAGATGTCTCAAGGCAACACTTTAGTTTGATATTGACTGTGGGATTTGTTTCCTTCGTACTGTAATTGAGTCTCATGGCTGTAATGTTTTCCGTGATCCCACCCAGCTCGACTCACACACCTCAGACTGAGCCAGGAATAGAATATTAACATGCCAGATCCTGTCAGCTTGTGTCGCAGCTCTGGTGTTCCATAAACAAGGGATTGTTGGTGAGACTGTTACGAGAGACCTTTATCATATGCATAATGCGGGCCATCTGCTTCAACTGCTTTCATGTGACAATAAGTTCTCTTAACTAATATTTAAACCACTTCTCAAAGCCTTATCTGCACAAGCTACTTGAACTTTATTTCACCTAAGCAAACAAGCTTGAGAAGACAGAAGGCTATGTTTTTTTCTTCAAGCATATATACTGTAGGTAATTATTCAGAAGCCAAAGGAAAAGAAATATGTACCTAATATCTTTTCAAGTACATTTCCCCATTCTTGTCTAATGATGTATCAATAGGAGTTATAACTGTGTAGCTGTATTTAGCCCATATACTGGAACGTAGGTATTTTAGACTCCCCTTCCCCTTAGTTCCTCCCACCCACGTTCTGTTGTGCAATATTCTCCAACTCCATATTCCTAGAGTCTATTTTTTTTCTGGCTCTCATATGTGGAACTGATTTTTTTCTCACCTCTTTCTAGGCTGAAAGTCATCCTCCAAGTACTGTCAAAGTACTTTTAAAGTAAAACATTTGGAATAGTAATTGTTCTGTTGTTTGTTTGTTTGTTTTGTTGTTTTCTGAGAGGAACACAAATGCTCCTTAAAATCATAGGGTTATGTTACTTGACAGAGCTGTTAGGAAAACAAACAAACAAAAAAAAACATGCTGGAAATCCTCTGGAAAAACATCTTATAAGAAAATGCCGTGGTGAAATATATTGCATTCAGGTTTCTTATTTTGTATTTTCCCACTGTTTATTTAGCACGGGTCTCATATAATATGTTTGTTCATCAAGTGCCATCTATTGTGGACTCTCATCTCACACATTTTGGGAGACCTTTGAAATGCTAAGTGCTTATAGACATAGGCAGTGGAATACATTTGCTGTAACAGTTCTTTTATGGCCACAACGGTTCTCATTTCTAGTTTTTTATTTGTGTTGTCTGACATCTGACTGGCTTTTGAACAAGGCCCATGCTTTGTTCCCTGGAAGTGAGTTATCAGTCACCCCTCGGTTAAGACTGGAAGTCAAGAGGTTGGCATCCAGCTGCTGGTTCTGCAGTATTTTCTGAGTGAACTCCCCTTGTCAGTTCGCTTTGCTGGCCTCTGCCTCTGATTTTCAGACAAAAAGCAAGTTTTTGTTTTGTGTAGAATATACCAAAGACTTTTTTCACATTTAAAATTTCATGTCATTTTCAGAACTGTCCTTAGGGAAGGTCTTGGCATCATGCAGCTCTTACAGATGCCGCGGCTGAAGCTTAGTGAAGTGTTTCTCAGGGTTCTGGGGTGATTCTTCAGATCCTCCTGCTGTCCTCTATTATCTTCCAACATTACTTCTATAATTTTTGTAGTTCTAAACTAAAATGAAAAGTTAAGTGCTTATTTATACATCACATTAATTTCCAGACCTGAGTATGTAGCCGAGCACATACCCGACATGAGACTTGAGGTCCTAAGTCCCAAGTGATGAAAAGTAAATAAAAAGAGTAAGTCCTACATTCAGATCTCACGACTACATATCTGGTACTAAAAATATCTACATAATACCCCAAAGAATATAAAACAGAGGCATATTTATTCACAACACTGAAGCCCTTAAAATTAAATAAATGAGATCAATATACAAATCTGTGTGTAAAAAAGTCATAATATATACAAAATAAAAAATTTAGGCTAGTCTGTGACAAGAGAAAATTAAACACACTTAAATTAACAAACTTCAGACTTTATAATTGGAAAATGTATAGGGACATGGAGAAAGAATGACCATGACTGTTAGCAAGTATGCATATGCCAAACATTTAATGTAAGTCAGGAAACAATAAGTTCACGTGAGAATCAATATGTAGCGAACAAAAAAAAAGGTGAGTTTTAGAGCCAATGATGCTGCTTTTCAGGAGATGTGGTATGATGATGGGTAATTTTCTGTGCTGGAACAGACAAGGTGATCTTATCATTTTGAACATCTACATGATTTTTGTGATGGAGGAAGGTCATTGGTTAATTAATTAAAGAAGCTGCTTGCCCTGATAGGTTAAAACATAGGTGGGAGGAGTAAACAGAACAGAATGCTGGGAGGAAGAGGAAGTGAGCTCAGACTCGGCAGACGCCTCAGAGAGACACAATGCTCCACTCTTGCGGGCAGAGGTGAGAGCTCTGCTCTCTGAGGCACACGTGATGAAGCTCCGACCCAGGATGGATGTAGGCTAGAATCTTCCCGGTAAGCGCACCTTGGGTGCTACACACAGATGATTAGAAATGGGCTAAATTAATATGTGAGAATTAGCCTAGAAGAGAATAGGCCAAGCAGTGTTTAAATGAATACAGTTTGTGTGTTGTTATTTCGGGGCATAACCTAGCCATGCAGGCAGCCGGGGTGCTGGGGACGCAGCCCCGCCGCTCATATTACAACATTTTTGCACTTGCATTTTGAATGTGTCCTTGCCTCCCTCATTCGCCTGGTGTTTTTTATATCATCTCTCAATCTAAAGTAAATTATGTATATGTATATAAAACAGATGGTAAATATATCACGAGGTAAATAAATAGCCAAACCTCCATAGTCATATTAGCATGTGAACACAGGATGAAAATGTGTTTAATGCAGAAACTTGTCCTCATATAATGTGAGTTTTCTGGGTATGAACCACACCAACATTTATTTCAGAGATAACGGCAGCAATATTTATTTGATTTGGGAAAGTTATTGCATTGACAAGGACACTCTTCTTCAGTATAATTAAAATATGTGGAGATCTAAATAGTTTCATGTAATGCTTTCTGATACATTTGAAGAATGGATATGCAAACTATGATAATTCATTTCCACTTAATAAACATAATAAGCATTCATGGTCTCTCTTACACAATATTCCTAGATATCTTGAAAACTTCAGGTGATAATGGTTAACTACCTAATATTCTTCATTTACTGAAGTCAAACAGGACCTATTTTATCTGAAGTTAATTTTTATCTTTCATCAAATGGAAATTTTTTCCTTTTCAGTGTTCCCATTTTACTTGTCCCAGCAACTTTTGAACAAATACTTGAAAAGTGATATACTTTTAATCCATTCCTTATCTAGTATTTTTTAAATATGCATTATGACTTTAACATAAAAATATAAATAAAAATCAGTGAGACCAAGCAAGTAGCCTGGTCAGTAAATCATTTGACAATCAAATATGAGGACCGGAGATCAGTCGTTGAAACATATGAATAAAACCTGGCATGCTTAAAACCAAAGGCCCACGCGTGCAGTTTTAGTGTTAGGGAGATACAGATATGTGAACCCTGGTGTTCACCGACCAGCCACCCTAGCCCGATCAATGATCCTCCATGTCACTAAGAGACAGTAGTGAGAAATGCTACATCTTTGTTACATTCTCACTGACATTTAAAAAAAAAAATCTGGTGAAAGTAATTTAGGAGACAAAGGCTTTACTTTGGCTGGCAGTTCCATATGATACACTCCATCTAGAAGGGAAGAGAAGGCAGTGAGCAGGGTGGGTGAAAGAAAGCTACCAGGCTTTGTCTCCAAATTCAAAGTGTAGAGAGTGAAGAGGAGGTGGAGCCAGACTATAAAGCCTCAAGATCACCCCACATTCCCAGTGACCCACTTCCTCCATCAAGGCTGCACATCCTAAAATTTCCAGTCCTTCCCTAACAGTCCCCTCAGCTAGGAACCAAGCATTCAAACAGGTAAGTCTGTGAGGTGTATGTCACATCCATGTCATAATGTTGTCTCACAAAGCAAGATGTAAAGCTACTGAGCAACAGTTATAGGAAGATGCTCTCTCAGCTTCAGGTGTGTGTGTGTGTGTGTGTGTGTGTGTGTGTGTGTGTACACATGTGCATGCTCACCTACAAACACATACACACATAGTGGCTCAAAATATAACAATTCTTTCACCTCATAGCTCCCTAGTTATATATTTTTTGGATGCATTGAGCTTTCCAATTATATGGCAAGCCTACAGTTCATAAGGAGAACTATAGAAACCAGGAGACTATCCATCCCATCTTCATACATTGTTGAAATAAGAGCGGCAAAGCTGCGTCCCCCTGCGTCCCCGGCCGCCCGCATGGCTAGCTTAGCTTATGCCCCGAAATAATTACACGGAAACTGTATTCTTTTAATCACTGCC
>NC_022019.1:28752022-28756385 GCF_000317375.1 Microtus ochrogaster
CTGACTCAGCTTCTTTCTCCCAGCATCCTGTTCTGTTTTCCCCGCCTACCTAAGGGTTGGCCTATGAAATGGGCCTAGGCAGTTTCTTTATTAATAAGAAATCATTCCCACATCAATACATATTTATACTTTCTTTTCTAAAACAGCTGGATGATTTGCATCATATATTATTAATTAGTGAAGATGCTAGTAAGGGAAACTAAGATTCATGAAAAAAATGAAACATTGCTCAGTAATTGCAATGAAAATGGTCATATCAGGAATGACTCTCAAAAATAATTAGTGTCTATGCAGAGGCACTGGTCACTCAGGACAGGCAGTAATGTGAGCTGCCCCATCCACGACAGATAATTCCTGTCCAGACATTTAGTCAGAGCCTCAGGGACTGGATATTGCAAACATTGCCATCAAGATGACAGATTGATCAGACACATTTAATTTTATTTCCTCCCACAACCTACTAAAATACACTCTAGATTTTTTTTCCTCCAAAACCCTGAATTTATTGAGTGTGGAGGAAACAGGAGAGGAGACGGCAGTAACAACACTTGGGATCTAGAAAGCAGATGGGACACTAGGATGTAACACAGAATGCAAAAGGAAAAGTCTTTTGAAGCATAGGGAGACTCAGAAACCAATCCAGCTTCTTCACAGAATCCTCCAAAGATGTGTGAACAGGCAGGGTCACCTCTAGGAGGGTAGGAGAGTCACCAAAAGCATGGCTCAAAAGCATTAGCATGCGGTTATCCTTATCTCCTTCAAAGAGCGGGCTCCTGTCTCTCCTGTACATCTTGACGTGGCGGTGGCCGAATTGCAGGTGTAATCAATGGTAGAGGCATTGATGGGAAGATAATTAGCACATGTGTGTCTACCTTCCTACTTGATGAAAGACTGCAAACTTGACTCTTCATGTAGTTTCTAGAATTCTTGTAACCTGGGTATTGTTCTTAGGCAAAATATTTTCATGTTCAAATCTTAAACTCTGCTGTGCTTAAGAGGAAATAAAAGAATTGTATGGAAAGAGATAGATTTTACTTCTGATCTGCCATATTTCTGAGTTTCTTCCTTTGGTCTCTGCCCTCAGGACTGTTATCTGTAGTGATGTAATTTACGTCTGACTTGCTCCTGAGCTTCATCTTCTCTGTCTCTTCTCCCTTTTCCTTTCTCGTTTCTTCTCACTTTGTTCCCCTATTATCCAATAAAACCTTCAAATAGCAGTAAGACAGATTCAAGTTTCTGCATCAGGAGAGATACAGTGAAGTGATGGAACCCCAAACCCATGAACTAGAATATACCTATTATTTTAAGGTTCCTTGGGCTACAGATAAGTTAGAGATTCCAACAGGAGGTTGACAAAAGTCAAGATATTAGGGTGCATACATCCCAGAGGGTCAAGCAAAGCCAGAAGGCCTGTGGGATTGCTTTTTTATTAAGCTCCACGAGTATTATTCATGATGTGTTTTCTTGGTTGTGTATCGGATAGTCTAAGGAAATCATGAAGGAAGGAGGGAAGCTCTTCATCTGAATCAGGCTTCAGCATTGCTGTGTGTCATGGTTGTTAGCTGAGGCACATTTGGCTCTGTGATATCAAATAGAACAACTGTGAATGGAGGGTCTTAGCCAAGTCTAAGGAGATGAAATGCACCTGGATTAGTGATATAACTTGGAGGCCAAGAATGGATGGTAATCAGCTGTTGCTGAGGTTAAGAACTATTATGTGGCTAGTTTTGTCAATGAACTATCAAGGAGTGTGACACATATCCTTTCTGCATAAGAATGCTGTGCTGACATTTTGTCTCCAATTCTCTCCCCACCTGCTTAGGTGGACATGAAAGCCAGAGATGCAGAGAAGCACAGGAAGTTATGAATACAGTTACTTAGACTGGCCAGGGAAATTGATAAGCATGTTTCAGAGGAATTTGTTTTCCTAGTCTGACTTTTCTTCCTAACAAATACGGTTCTCCGCAAGCGTGAACGTCAGATTGCACTTCTTTAGTACCTCAGAAGCCTATACATAGAGTACCAACCATTTTCAGTACCCATCCTTTTAGCTCATGAGCAAGTCATCTTACATCTATGAATGAAGAAAAGTGTGTGTTAGTCAGAGACTTCACCAAAAGAATTAAAAGCTTGGTAGTATATTTATTTGGCCCGAACATATTAAAACAAAAACTAATGATCAATTTAGAGAAAAATAATGTAATATTTGAAGTATATAAAAATGTCAATAAAAGTACAGAGGAATTGATTCAGGAAATATACGCTAAAACAGAAAAATGTAAAATCTAGATCAAATCTGAGAACACCATCAGATACAGTTTAATTTGCGTTATTTGGACACAACTGAGCAAAGATTCAGTATTTTCTCAATTGGAAAAACTTGCAAATCTAGATAGAGAACCATTGACTCTCCAGGAAGAAGGTGCAATAACCCCACACCGAATGTTATCACCCTCAAATTGAGAATGCAGAGAAAGTCTCTTTCCACACACTTGAATTGCTTGTCCATCAACTTATTTTGATTTTCCTTGATCTAGGTTCCTGATGTGGGAAGTCCTTCTGTATATGTGTTGCTTTTATTGGTTAAAGAATAATGAAGCTGCTTTGGCCTGTGATAAGGCAGAGTAGAGCTAGGTGGGAAACCTAAACTGAATGATGAGAGAAAGAAGGCAGAGTCAGTGAGACACTATATAGCTTCTGGAACAAGCAGACTCTGAAACTTTGCACAGCCACGTGATGATACACAGATTAATAGAAATGGGCTAAATTAAGATATAAGAGTTAGCCAGAAATATACTTAAGCTATTGGCCAAAGAATATTGCAATTGAGTCAGGACAGCCAGGAACAAATGAGCAGCCTCCCTCTGCCAACAGATTTCTTTTATGTTCACAGATGAGATTAGCTTTAGGAAATACAGTTCTTCTTTAGCTTTGATTTTTTAATTTATTGTGAAGTCACCAAAATTCTGTATTTTTGATGTAGGTGGTTCTTCTGTCTATTTATTACTTTCATTGGTTAATAAAGAAACTGCCTTGGATTTTTGATAGGGCAGAATTTAGATAGGTGGAGTAGACAGAACAGAATGCTGGGAGATATTATATCTATCTACCTAAGAGTGTTTATTTACTCCATAGATAAAACCTATGAATGTGGAATTTGAACCAGATACATTAAAGATCATCTCTTCATAAGTGTCAGATGATTAGAATAAAAATACAAGCTATTTTATTGTTGATGAGGCCTCGTATTTCATCTGAGAATTGTCATCGACTTACAAGCATAGCTTTAAAATGTAGTAGATTGTCCCAAGTAGTCATGGTACACTGACTACAATCTGAGGAGTGTCTTCACTAGGGACAGATATGATAAGTAACTCTAACTGTCAACTAAAAACCTCCTAGAATCACCTGAGGGGAGAGTATTAATGAATGATTATCTGGATAAGAATGACCTGTGTGCGTGCCTGAGGGGAATTGTCTTGATATATAAAGACCCAGTCCACTGTGGATAACACCATTCCCTATGCAGGGTATGTTGGACAGTATACAGGTGGAGAAGAGGCTGAGCACAAATAAATAACCACGTATTCATTTTTCTGTATTTTCTTTATAAATGATATTTTCATTCCTTGAAAGTTTCATATTTACTAATTATATTTCATATATACTAATTATTTACTGATTGTACCCATCTACCACTACCTCCCTTCCAAGTCTGACAGTGTCTCGACATTATGTCTCGACATTATATCTCTCCTATCTGAATATCCTCTTTTTATTATTATTGATAATTCTCTGAATCCTGTTAGCAATTTCCAGATGTTCATAGATGGAGACAAGAGCAACAAACTTATCAGTGATCATGTACTAAATGAAATAATTTTACTTTCCCCAGCAATTATACACTGCCAAAACCTCCTTGGATAGGGGTGGTTTGTCAGATCTCCCTGCAGCCCAACATGGAATTTTGCTTGCTTAATATTGCTCAGGTCTTGTGCAAGTAACCACAATGGCCATAAGCTGGCTTTTGCAAGAGACTTGTCATGTTCAGGAGTTGGCACTTAATAGCTCTTCGTGTCACCCACCAGTGCATACATTCTTTCTGTCCCCTCTTCTGTTACTGTCCCTGAATCTTGGGTGTTGGGAGGTTGATACAGGTGTTTCACCCATCACTGAACACTTTACCAGTCCTGAGTCTCTACGATAACCACTCCTCACTAGAAAAAGTTTTTCTATGTATTTTTTTTATTTATTTTTTTTATTGAGAAAAGGAAAAAAAAAACAAGTTTCCACCTCCTCCCAGCCTCCCATTTCCCTCCCCCTCCTCCCACCCTTCCCCCCTCCTCCCAACCCTTCTCCCCCT
>NC_022019.1:28762830-28765999 GCF_000317375.1 Microtus ochrogaster
GGGTGATGTTATGTGCCTAAGGAGGGCGGTGGGGCCGAAGTGGGGAGGGTTCTGCCCAAGAAGGCTGGGGGGCCAAGGAAGCTCTGAGCTCCCCGTCCCAGGCTGGCGCCGCGGGGCCAGAAACTCACCCCAAAGCTAGGTCTCCTGGCCGAAAAAGTTTTTCTAAACATAGATGAAAGTGGTGTAAAATGTATTACTACAAGAATAACTACTTAGAATCCAGTTTGACAGCATAACCATTTAGCAAGATAATAATAAGTTCTAACTTAGGAAAGACAACCTTCTATATTGTGCTTTTGATGAGGCTTACAGCGCCAGATATAAAATCTCTTCCAGGAACACGATTCATATCTAATTGGAAGTGGTTGGTTTTAACCCCATAACCTTCATGCCACTAAGCAATGGACCCAACTTGCCAGGCATGTTGGTGTTTCAGCATTTAGAGTCAGTCCTGTCTAAGACCATTGGTATAATTTTTCCTAATTGCAGCTGCAAAGCACATTCTACCACTATATGAACTAGCCATCCAGGAAAGTTTCTTTACCAGTTTGAGGTGATCTCTCTATGTGCTTTACCCAAGGAGAGTTGTATGTTGCATAATTTTATGCCAACTTGACAAAAGTTAAAGTCATCTGAGTGAAAGGAACCACAATAAGAAACTGCCTCCATAATATTAGGTTGACCTGTAATGCATTTTCTTGATTAGTGATCAACCCAATATGGGTGTTGCTACCCATGGGCTGGTGGTCCTGAGTTCTATACAAAAGCAGACTGATCAACTTGTGGGTAGCAAGCCAGTAAGCTGCACTCTTCCATGGGCTTTGCATTAGCTTCTGCCTCTAGATTCTTATCCTGCTTGAGTTCCTGCCCTGTCTTCTTTCAGTGATGGACTATCAGTT
Source organism: Microtus ochrogaster (assembly GCF_000317375.1). Lineage (NCBI taxonomy): Eukaryota > Metazoa > Chordata > Mammalia > Rodentia > Cricetidae > Microtus > Microtus ochrogaster. The sequence goes on from NC_022019.1 coordinate 28,763,730, forward strand.
AATAGCAATAAAAGTATGTTATTTGGGGTGCTTTGGGGTCTCTTTGATCAGCAACTTTTAAAAAGATATACTACCCCTGGAAAACAAATTATTAAGTAATATTTAATGTATTCTGGAAGCAGAATTATCCATCGATGTGGAGTACTTCTGGACAAATTCCTTTTAAATGTATTACATCTTTAATTAGCTTACTAGCGGGCCAATTTTCACAAGGATTCTCTGGATGGAGATAGAGACAGAGACCCACACTGGAGCACTGGACTGAGCTCCCAAGGTCCCAATGAGGAGCAGAAGAAGGGAGAACATGAGCAAGGAAGTCAGGACCACGAGGGGTGCACCCACCCACTGAGACAGTGGGGCTGATCTATTGGGAGCTCACCAAGGCCAGCTGGACTGTGACTGAAAAAGCATGGGATAAAACCGGACTCTCTGAACATGGCGGACAATGAGGGCTGCTGAGAAGCCAAGGACAATGGCACTGGGTTTTGATCCTACTTCTTGTTCTGGCTTTGTGGGGGCCTAGCCAGTTTGGATGTTCACCTTCCTAGACCAGGATGGAGGGGGGAGGACTTCGGACTTTCCACAGGGCAGGGAACCCTGACTGTTCTTCGGACTGTGTTCTTCGGACTGGAGAGGGAGGGAGAGAGGAGTGGGGGGAGGCGGAGGGAAATGGGAGGCTGGGAGGAGGCAGAATTTTTTTTCAATAAAAAATAAAAAAAAAATAAGTTAAACCAGAACAGGCAAATCCAAAAGTAGACGAGACATAGCAAAGTTTGGTATAAAGGATTCTGCTACGAAATGTTAGTAATCAGGGCATCTTACCCTCCATGAGGAGTGAGCAAGGCAGGGTAAGAAAATGTCAGGAGGATGACTAGAATCATGGCCAGAAGGACGTGACATTTTCTTTCCCTCCTCACTCCTCACAGCGATTCCAGCGACCAATCCATATGTGACTTTGCTGCTCTTCATCTGTTTAAGGAATCAGCTAATGGGTGGGTTTTGATAAAAGCCCACGCTAACTATGCATGTGCTCATTTTGAGAGCAGTGAACAATCACTAGGCTGGAATTATTACCTCTGCACGGGATGATTTCTCATCATGTAATGTTCACTGTTATCTTTTTCAATACTTCAGTCCATTTGGTCCTTTATTACTGTAATGACATCGGCTATCTTTGGGAAATGTTTTTGCCCAAAGTACATTTTTTTCAAGCCTCTAATCCTCTCTCTATCATTATATTTTTGTGTATAACTACATTTTTTTAAAACCTGATGTACATTCATTATTTTTATGATGTTCATTTCATTTTGAGATCACTGAATTATTTCCATGTGGCTTTAATATCTGATTTTGTGTTTTCAGTTTATCGGGCTCCTTTTGCTTATTCTGTCTTAATTTTCATTAGTTCTTTCTATATTTCCATTAGGTTGCATTAACCCTCTATTTTTAAATATGTGCATAATGTGTACATTCTATATTAATTCTTTAAGTGCTTAGCTTTGAATTTTTAATGTTCATTAAAACACAAAGCTGGACACTACTTAAAAGTTTATTAAGATTTCTTACTTCTTTTTATACCATACTGATACATTAGCATATTTGTGTTTTATGTGTGTGTATCAGGGGGTCACACACATTGTTGACATACATGCAGAGGCTAAATAAAAATAGGAGACAATCTCTTCTGTTACTCATTACACATTCCCTTGAGACAAGTCTCACAGAACCTCGAGCTTGAACCTGGAGCCTGCCATTTTTTACATAGGCCAGCTGGCCCCTGGGACCTAGGGCTCCTCCAGTCTGCCCCTCCACACCCTGGCCAAAGGCACATAGCCTCACATGGTGTTTTTCATGTTGGTGCCGTGAATCTGAACTTAGGTCCTTGAACTTGCACAGCAAGTGCACCTATCTACCGCTTTACCTCTCTAGCCCTGAGTTAGATACCCCAACAATTTTCAGGCACCCTGATTACAACTGTTACTATAGCCCTCATTTATTAATTGTTATAGCTCAACAACCATTAAAACACAGTGGCTTTCATGTTTGTCATTTAGTTTGGTCAGTGCAGTAGTTTGAATCAGAATGGCCCCCATAAACTCACATATTTAAAGGCTTGTTCCCTAATTGACAGAACTGTTTTGGGAAGGATTAGGAGGTGTGGGTGTGGCCTTGTTAAAGGAGTTTTGTCACTGGTGAGTGGGCTCTGATTAAGACCCAGTCTCTTCTCTCTCTCTCTCTCTCTCTCTCTCTCTCTCTCTCTCTCTCTCTCT
>NC_022019.1:28766099-28774932 GCF_000317375.1 Microtus ochrogaster
CCCTCTCTCTCTCTCTTTCTCTTCCTCTCTCTTCCTCTCTTCCCCGCCTCTCTCTCCTCCCTCCCTCCCTCCCGCCCTCCAACCTTTCTCTCTCCCCCTACAACTTGCAGATAAGATGTAAGCACTCAGGAGTTGTTGCAGTGCCATGACTGCCTGCCTGCTGTTATTCTTCCTACTGTGATGGTCATGGACTCACCCTCTGACATTGTAAACAAGGTCTCATTAAATGCTTTTTTATATTGGTTTTCTTGATCATGGTGTCTCTTCTCACAGATGGAAAATTAATAGAGACAGTCAGTAATATAATCTTCACCCAATTCTCTCTTGTTGTTTCTTGTGTTAAGCATATTCTTTAGTAATTAATTAAGAATCAAGTGGGAAGTGACAAAAAACACTGACACTTTTTTCAAAACATCCTTCTACCTTTTATTTAGTTTAAATTATCATAGAAACCAGTGATGACATTTCTCTGCTTTGGGGTTTAGAATGAATTAGTCTGCTTATTTTACCATCCATTGTTACTTTTTAAAGTTAATGTTTTATTCTTCTGACAGTAATCAGGGTTTTTTTCTGTTCACATTAAAAAATTAGCTTTGATAACACAGAAAGCCACTATACTCTGCTTAGGTAGTGAATTTTTGCTACTTTAATTTATAATATTGTTTTAAGTCAATATTGTCACAAAGGTAAATAAGGTATAACAAATATTTTTCTAATTGTATTAACATAACTGGTAGTATCAACCTTTATTTCTTAAAACAATTTTCAGCATCATTAGTAAGAATAAATTCCTACAACTAAATTCAGTATATAAGTGAAGATTATAATATAGCTAACAAATATACTTTGGTGTTTTATTAATAACCAGCTATACAAAAATGACTTCTATGAGATTCTACTAGAAAAATCATTCCAGAAGAAATTCACAATAAAGCTATTTATAAAAGAAACACCACAATGAAACTGTTTAAATTACATAGCTTCCACATCAGATGTATGTATGTGTGGTTGGTTTCTGATAAGATCCTCAGTCAGCACTAAGGCACACTTAAAGAGCTAGAAGGATGATTACTACAGAATGAAAGGTACCAGGAACAGAAAACCTCTCTGCGTGTTTGAATGATAGGTATCCTCCAGAGTCTCACGTATATGAACACTTGTTTCCCAGAGGGTGATGATCTTTTTGGAGGTTATGAAAGCTTTAGGCGATAGAATGTTGCTGGTGAGGTTTATCATGGAGGCTGGGCTTTGAGGGTTCAAAGCCTCACTCCGCTTTCAGTTTGTGGTCTCTGTTCTGCTTGTGTTGGAGGATGTGGTCTCTCTCCTTCCAACAAGGCTGCCTGTTGTCATATCTACTATGCAACTATGAACTTCCCATCTAGAACTCTGAACTATAATTACTCTTCCTTACGTAGATATTGGTCATGGTATTTGTGACAGCAACAAAAAAGTAACGAATGTAAAATAAAAATAACATTCTTTCTAAGGTCTGTCCTGAAGCAAAGTTACACTTACTTTTAAATAAGGGAACACTTGAACTAGGACAGTTTCATTAACTAGACTTTTTGCATACCAAGTAGGAAGCCCCTAAGTTGTATATCAGTTAGGCATGTTGAAGGGCTACAGAATTAGTAGACACCTCTGTATTCAACTATATTGTTATACTCTGATCATGGCCTCTATAGAAATGCCTAGGGAACTCTTGGGGGTGATTCGACATTGTGCTAAATACACCTGGTGTCTTAGTTGGGGTTTCTATTGCTCTGAAGAGACACCACGACCATAGCAACTCTTATGAAGGAAAATATTTAATTGAAGAGTCAGCTTACAATTTCAGAGGTTTAGTCCATTATCACCATGGTCGGGAGCATGGCTGATGCAAGCGGATATGGAGGTGGAGCAGGAGCTGAGAATCCTACATTTTAATCATCAGACAACAGGAAGTAAAACAAAACACTAGGCAGTATTTTCAGCACATATGAGTCTGCAAAGCCCGCCTTCACTGTGAAATACTCCATCTAATCCAACAATGGCATACCTCACTTCTTTTGGGCTTTGGGGGGCCATTTTCTTTGAAACCACCACACCTGGATTTTAAACAATTCACCTGCCATGTCACTAAGGAAGACGTTCTGCTCAAGTTACTTCCACAGGAAGATCAGGTTGGAAATCCTTAGCAACTTTGTCAATTTTTCTCACAATGTATGTATACGTACAAACATATAGTATCCATGGCTTCTTCATTCATAATTACTTCTCATTTTTATTTCACATTCTCAGTTGATTCAATATATTCTTAGTCTTTATAATAAAAGAAACAAGCTTAAGGAAGCATATTTTTATAATTTTATAATTTTCTTCCTTGAATTATAGTTCTCAATGTATTGATTCACAAAATTACTACTAGGAGCATACTATGTCAATACAAAAATTAATGATGGAATTACTACTTTCATAGGAATGTGGTAATATTTGATTGAGACAAAAAGATATTGCTAGCAATATATAAACTCTACCAAAATCCATTTTAATAGTTTTTATTTTTTTATTGATTTTTATTGAGCTCTACATGTTTCTCTGCTCCCTTTCTTGCCTCTCCCCTCCCTCCTTCAACCCTCCCCCAAGGTCCCCAGGGAGACTTACTCAGGAGATCTTGTCTTTTTCTACTTCCCATGTTTTTAATAAGTTGATCTACCTCATATTTTAACATGATTTCATATTAATGGCCACATAATGGCTAATAATTTTCACTAACATATACATTTTGTGAATAATTGTGTGCATATTTTCTTAATTATTCTCATAGACAAGGTTGAAAAATGAAGTTATTTTGTCTGTATAAATGTACATTTAAACAGTTTTAATAAATTTTGATAATTTTTCCAAAAGTCTCCCTGCCAATATATTCTGTTGTCCATGAACTGAACAAAATATAATTGACATCTCTCTATATAAAAAATATATTTATTTGTTTAAAGATAATTTATTAGTCTTAATTCAAATTTTTTCTTGTAATTACCCTTGGTTTTCTTTTACCATTATCCTATAAGAACATGTGTGGATTTTTGTATGGAATTCAAGAATTCTATGTTAAAGCCCTATTCACTCACTGAAGTATGTGGTATGTATTATCTCTAGTCCATAGTGTCCCTAGCTCTTATAATACTTATTTATATCATACAGAAATTCATTCTTTTGTAGAGTTAAAGTCATGAATATTTTCTTTATAAATCCTGCCTTAACAATCTATAGAACTGTTCCCCTGTTATAAATAAAGTACAAATGTATGCTTTTTTACCTTTTAATTGTTACTCTTTAATTTCTGGTCCTGTACAATGTTGTGATAAACTCTCTTTTCTCACCAAAAGAGCTCTCATCCCAAAGATTTTTAAATTCGGTCCTCTTGAAGAACAGCTGAAGTTACTTACTCACCCATGCTCCGGCAAAACCAGAACTTGCCTGTAAAGGCAATGCTATGAGTGTGTGTTCTCCTGAGCATGGTGCTAGACTTGATGAGTGGATCGTACTGATCTTCACTCGTGGCCAAGAGACCTTGAGTAAATAACAATTCCTACATCTGTTCCTAATCTTCAGAAGGGAAGGAAATAATTAAATTAAATGTGTTCTGGTGTGGGAAGGAGCTCATTATTCAATTACCATTACAGCAATATTCATTCAAGCCACACTGTACAACAGACAAGGTGCCATGATTTTATGACGATCCTTTCTAGAAAGAAATTACCTTGGTGCCGTGATCATCTTAGTGTTGAGTGCAAATAATGTTCTGTAGTTCTGCTTTCAACATTTCATTTTTCCTTTACCTTTCAACAATTTGGAGAAGGTTCCTGATGTTCAAGTTTTGTTCTTTTTGTTTTAGATTCACCAAACTGTGGTGTCGCTGTGAGTGTATACTATGCATGGAGACTATAGCACAGTCTCTAATAGATGGAGACGAGATTTGGGGAATAAGTAAACTAATTGGCAATATTGACAATTCAAGTCCCTGCAGTTTTCCTTCTTTCAAAGAACCTATCCTTAGGCACAGTCTTCATGGCTTAGTGAAACTGGAGAATTTTATGGGATGTAAATAGATGAAAGGGAGGTGTATACAGGAAAGCCTTAGTCCTCTTTGCTTCTCTGAAAAAGTGTCCCTGTTCATGATAAAGATGATCTGGAATCCTCCCCAAATCCTCAGGTCCCTGATCTATCTTCACCTGCCACATGTCCCTCACCTCTGAATATTTCATGTTGCTTAACTAACATAGAAAATTGGCACATGTCATTTCAAATCAGTCATTTCAAATGTCAAGGGAGATGACAACAAAATTGTCTCTTTTCTGTTCTCGGCAAAATTGTTGATGTGTTAATGTCTTTGTAAAGTCCAGAGAGTCTGTAGCATGGGACATCTGAACACATCCCAGGTCCACATGGGAATGTCAAAATCTACCATCACTGCTTTGAGCCCCTCTACTTCATCTACAAAAACTGCTAAACATTGCCTAACCTATGGGACTACTGGAGTCAGTATTTGTGAACTGCCATAGAAATTGTACTGCAACTGTCACTAAAGGAACTGGCACGCTTCAGCATCTCCTTTGGGGTGTCCATCTTTGCAAATTTAGTCCATCGTTTGTACAGCCTCCACAGTGCCACCTGTAAAAACAGTGCCCATGTTTTAAGACTGGGTTGAATTTTTCCAAAACACAACTCTTAATCATTCCCCAAGTAGACTGACAGACACTAGAGGAAGAGATATGCATAGATCAGTTCCTTTGTGTACTGCTATTATGTACAGAAGATTGTTCAAATCTTACTTTGTTTTTATTTAATCTATTAATGAAATAAATTCCAGAACAAAATTTTCTTTAACGAGTCTTTGGTTAAATTTGGCATACTTTCCAAACTTATTTAAATTTAAGAAAACAACCATTGTATCAAACAATTTTACTTTAGCTTTTCAGCATGATTTTATTTCTTTACAGATGACAACACCAGGCTGTGACTAGAATCGTAACTATAGCTGTAGGTAGCATCCTCACTTTTATTCAAAGGCCATAAACCTTAAGATTCTTACATTAATTAGTAGTACACATACCTCTGATATTAAACCAGGATGTTGGGTTGAAAGCAGTACAGCCCTCCTGATCTTGCCTGACTTGGAGACCGAATGCCACTCTGCTTGCAGGTGAGTGTAGATAGTAGTATTCTCAGAACCTAGATCAGGGCCTGGCTCCTGAAGAAAGGAATGAAGCACCAGCCTGGAAGACCTAAGATGGAAAAGCAATTCGTGAATCCAGTCCAAACACCAAATCACATTGCTTAAAAACAGAGGAGTATAGCCTGTAAATCTTCAATATATGTAGTTATCTTGGAGAGGGGGCATTTGTTCAAATTGCTTGGAGTCCTCTTAGCTCCTTATTAAACTCTAGCTCAGCAAGAGGCTTAAAACCATGACTAAAATATTCACATTCGACTCCTGTCCCTGTAAAAAATGAATCGCTAGTTTATTCATCTTGCCTAATGACACAGAAGGGCAAAACAAGTACCCAAACAATGAATAATAATGCCAGGACTCAGGCTGCAAAATCAATACAGCAGGTCTGCAGAGCTTGCTTTGTCTTAATGCTCGCATCCCTGAATGCAGTGGAGCTTACCTTCTGAATTATATATGGGTATTGACCTAATTACATAAATATTGACTTTTTCTTATATGAGGCCCTTTTCCTAGTCTCAGTGTAATTATGGTGCCAATACTTGTGCCTGTAGTAACACTGAGTTGAAATCTTTTCACTGTGACTGATAGCAGCATGCCATGACATAACTCAGAGTCGCGTAGCCTTAGAACACTGGAGACAATAGATAATGAGCAAGAGAACAGCAGCTCTCTGGGTGTATCACACTAACACCTACCACCTGAAGGAAATGATTGGTGTATTGTAAATCACCGAAAGACCGTTCTCTCCCAGCCTGTCAAATCCATAATGCACGGGAATGGTAATTAAAAAGCAGGATCACTTCACCTGTCTTTTATTTCTTTTATATTTAAATCAAGTGCTTCAGCTGGGTGGTGGTGGCACACCCCTTTCATCTCAGCAATTGGGAAGCAGAGGCAGGCAAATCTCTGTGAGTTTGAGGCCAGTTTGCTCTACAGAGCGAGTTCCAGGGAAGCTAGGACTGTTACACAGAGAAATCCTGTCTCAGAAAACCAATGAATAAACAAACCAATAATAAACCAAAGTCAAAAAATGAATAAATGAATAAGTGCTTCATCTTTATGCTCAATTGCCAGTGTTCTTCTGGATGAGGTCTCTTATATGGGGCAGATATCTATATTGCTACCTTCCTACCTCTCTGTGCACAAAAAGGCTGCACAACTCATTGATTGGGGGAGAGTATCACAATACTGTCCCTATCCCCAGTCTCATACATGAAATCGGAACAGTCTCATTCACAAAAGCAGAATGTAGAATGCTGCTTCCCAGGGACTTCTAGGCCTCCAGTTGGGGAAGAAGAGATGATGATCAGACAGGGTTTCAGAGAGGAAGTTGTGAAATTCAGTCAGGATGGACAAATTGTTTAGACACGGTACAAAACAATAAGTATTTTTCATAATATTTCTTCAAAATATTGTACATTTTGAAGTTGCTAGGTAAATGTTAAAGTCACAATACAAAATGAGTTATTTATTCCACATTGTGTTATATCATGACATCACGTTGTATTGCATAAATGTGATTTAATAGAAAAATCAATGGAACAATAAAATAACAAGCAAAAAAGTCCTATGATTAATTTATTCTGATAGAAGGCAATATTTAGAAACTCAACTTTAGGCAGTCTTATTTAATTGTTCCCTCTCACCTCGTTGATTTCTCATGAGAAAACTTGCTAGTTCTATAGTTGGTAGAATAAGAAAAAACATAATGGACTATCTCAGGATATTATAGCTCACTAAATTTCTTTGCTTCTTTACCACTTGATGACATTAGAAATATATCACCAGAGATTTATTTTTTTTTCCATTCAAACATTTACACTTCCTCCCCTCCACCTTCCAGCTCCCCCACTCATCCTCCTCCCTCCCCCTCCCTCCTTAAGAGAGGGCAGGGAACCCAGCCCTGTGGCAAGTCCAAGGCCCTCCCCCCCTACATCCAGGCCTAGGAAGCTTTGCATCCAAATAGACTAGGGTCTCAAAAAGCCAGTAAACAAGTCCCAGTGCCTTTATCAATGGCTTTTCAGTCAGCCCCCATTGTCAGCCACATTCAGAGAGTCCGGTTTGATCACATGCTCCATTCAGTCCCGGCCCAGCTGGTTTTGGTGAGCTCCCATTAGAACAGGCACACCGTTTCAGTGGGTGGACCAACCCCTCGCAGTCCAGACTTCCTTGCTCATCTTCTCCCTCCTTCTGCTCTTCAACTGGATCTTGGGGGCTCAGTCCGTTGCTCTGATGAGGGTCTCTGTCTCTATCTCCATTTGTCGAGGACGAAGATTCCCTCCGGAAGGACAGATCTTCTGGTACAGGATCCGGGCCACTTGCTGCCTGAGATTTATTTAAAAAAAAAAAAAAAAAAACTTTGCTTTGCTTTTAGAGCATTTCTGAGAATACTCATATATAAAGATGTCACTGCCCCATGAACTAGGGCAGAACTAAGTAATTATGAAGCACACAGCGCAGTATCTGGGTGAACACAGAGAAGACAAGAAAAGCAAGAAATAGGTGACATGGTTCTATCGGTTATTAGAACGATTCTAGGCTTTCATGTTGAGGAAGCCCGCATCACTCTGTGTTTTCTTATGTGTCCTCCAGGGATGCCGGACAACATGAACTTCAGTGATGTCAAGCAAGTCCACCGAGCAGACCATGGAAGTACTCTGGATATAACTGGTGCAGGATGTGCATCGGGCACTGAGTCCATGGTACTCACACTAATGGGGATGCTGGTGATTCATGGACTTTGGTAATGGAACTCTTCTGTCTGGACATACCATACAGGAGTCCTGTTTTATCCTATATCTCCTTATGCTTGAAATAGAAGATTTCTTTAAAAAGAATGATTGAATTTGGAACAAGTGTGTCATGCTAGCTTCTTAGAAGCCAACTTGAATGTCCACAGAGTACCTAGAAACCAAGATTCTGACAGACGGTTTCAAATTCCTGGCGTCTAACTTAAAACTTCGTAAATTCTAACATTAAATCTTAAACTGTGAAAAGCTCAGAAGTGACTTTGAATAAGAAGGATTTGGTATATCTTTAATTCTATTCTTCTCAATTTCAAACCCTTTCCTTTTAAAATTGAGAATGTCATCATTTGAAGAGTATGTTTGCCAGGCTCAGAAAACAACTAGTATTTCTTAAAGCACCGGGAATAGAAATAACATTAAGTCAAAACACACAATGGCGAGTATTATGCATGCGTTTTTAAGTGAGTCTTACATTTTTGCAAGTTACAGGAAAAAGTTACTAAAAGTCTGTGAGTTATAAAGTAGATTAGCAGGGTGATTTCACAAAAGTTTACTGAAGAGCTTGACAATGTTTGCCACTCTAGCTTCGCCAGTGAGCTTAGTAATTTAGGGGTACCTATTCTTTGTAGCATCAAGTCCCTGTCCCCTCCTTTCTTTTTACCTAAAAGATCTAGTTATGTCTGAAAGCACACTTGTTAACTCCAATAAAGCTGTTGATTATGTGATGAGAAATTTTGAAGACTATTATGGTCATCTTTCCTAATAAAAGTTTATTCCTAACTTATTTATTTTGAAAATGTTATTTGCTAGTTTTTTTTTTAATTTATTTATTTATTGAGGATTTCCGCCTCCTCCCCGCCACCGCCTCCCA
>NC_022019.1:28775032-28790917 GCF_000317375.1 Microtus ochrogaster
AGGGCTCCCTGACCTGTGGGAAGTCCAAGGACCGCCCACCTCCATCCAGGTTTAGTAAGTTGAGCATCCAAACCACCCAGGCCCCCCCAAAAGCACACAGTTGGCTATCCTTGCATAAGGTCTGATGAATATCTTGCTGTGGATAATAAGACAGAACATGCAGCATGCAAGTGTTTAGCTCTCTTCCTGTGTGGTCGGCAGGAAAGTTGCTTATCCACCATCCTAAATTTCTCAGCTGTGGTAAGTTGCAGAAACTGATAGGAGTCTTCTAAAGCTGCACTTGAGGAGGGAGAGTTTAGTCAATTTTTATTAAGAAGTATCACACCTGGATACGGCCAGGAAATCTAATGAATACGAAGCAAAGGAAAAGGAAAAGCAAATGCTGAACTTCTTAAGCAAATAATTCAGAAGGATTTAAAATGACCTGTGACAAGGGTCGTAAAGGACTCATTTTAACAGCCAACATGACAGAGGCAGAACTGATTTCCCCAATCAGGAAGTGGTATGTGATCAAACCTTATCTCTCTAAGGTTCCCAATCAGGTGTTTGGAGAGTTGTCAGTTTCAATTACAATATTTTTAACTGCTCAAATAGATTTTATTGTCTGTTCAAGCATGTCTTAATCCTGGAACCAGTATTTCACCTGCTGATACTCTGTGTAATTTTCTTAGGCTGCTACTCCAGGCAGAGATATAGGTAGCTCTTGACCCTTCAGCTACACTTAGACCAGCACACTTCACAAACTACAAACTTAAAAATTTTTTCTGGTTACTATCTCAGAAAAAAAATATATATATTCAGTCACTCATGCAATCTTGCCCCTGTCAAGGTTAGTTTCCTATAGAAAAATGCCTCGGTCCCTAAATTAGGGGAAATTCATTTTATAGTCTGAAAAGCACAGCTCAGGAGATTAAAATGTATGTTGACAAAATTAGTTGATTCAAGATAATTTGGGGGCATTGCTAAAAATGGATAAGAGCAGAGAACTAACAGAATCAATAGAATGAATGAGTGCATTTTGCAGACTATATTTTATGTTCTCAAGTGTGTGATGTCTCCCTCCAACTATGCATTTCGGATACTACATATGTCAGAACACTGCTGGGAGAGCTCAGAGCCCTAGGAGGTTTGCAGAATTTCTTTGAGTGCCTGGGGCATCATTTTTAGTATTCTTGGTGAGGGTATTCATCCTTTAACATGTCATTTGGTGACATTTTATATTTATATAGCATTTCATGATGTAAAAGGAAGGTTCTTTCAAATGAAACAAAGCATCTCACGTGACCTTCCTCACTCTCCAGGTTGACTTGATTTTTAGTCCCATAGAAACAATGACATCTATTTCTTTTATAATATGGCTCCAAATCTGCATCTTGGTGATTTCTAGAAATGATATCTAAGAGGGTTTAAACAAGAGTAAAATTATTTAAGCATACATCTCACTCCCATGATGACTTAAAAATATCAAAATATCACGTTTTTATGCATATCTTATATCGAATGATTTTATCCAAGTTGTTTCTGAGTCCTAAATGATTTTTATACACATTGAAGTGCTCACAAAGTTATTGCAGAGTTTGGGTGTATAGCTAAAAACTATATATAAAAAAAGAAACTGAAAAGAAAAGCCTACAAAAAAACCTGTAGTTCTTAGCTGAGTGTCTCGCATCTCTTGGGGGAGAGTAGGTGAAGAATCAGAGTGAGAATTTACTTGCCTGTTATTCTTCACAGACACAGTGATAAATGAGTTTATTGAATTTATGCACAACCTTTTTCAATCTTCCCAATAACATTATCACCTGTATTTTACCAGTGAGAGGAGTGAGGTTTAGGATACCATGAAATTTGTCTGATGCCATGCAGCTAATCATTATATAATTAGAGGGGTGTGGGGAGCCTTTGATAAAAAGCAATTTACATTAGTAGTTTAAAAGCAATAGTGTCTCACAGCGATAGAGAGAAACAATAGGTGTTAATATCAAAACTATCCAGATTTCTTCAACTCTCTAAGCTAGTACATGAATTGTCCTGGACTGCTGCTATTCAAGGCAAGTTGTATTGACTTCATAATTTCATAATTGTCAAACTACATGTCAATTTGCATATTGAAAGTGAGCAAGGAAAATGTGGACTTTTTGTTTTTGTTCTAACAGATGTTCATCTCTGACACATTCAAATCACACTCATATACAGCGGCTCCCAAATAAATCAGCTATCAAAAATGCAAAAGAAAACAGCACTTTTATAATTATCATGGAATCATGAAGTTACCTTTTGTTTCCTGTGCTACTGCTGGGGATAAAATTTCTAGGCCTGTAGAGCACAGGATAAAATTAGAGAAAGAATTTTAAAGAGAGAGAGCGAGGGGAGAGGAGAGAGGGAGGAGTGGAGGATTGGAGAAGGAAAGACAGGAGGAAAGATGGTAAAGAATACAGGAAGGGAGGGAGGGAGTCTGAGAGAGGCAAGTCAGTGACTGTGGGAGAATCCTCTTTATGCACCCTGGATTAGCCTTTAAATCTGCTGTTTGTTCAGGGGATGCTGGCCATTGGCTGTACTTTCTCCTCACTAAGGGCAGAAGTTAATGAGATATTTCCCCCAAACACTCTTGTCTTCTCAAGTGTTTGCTAAGGACACTTGGAAATGACTCAATTAGGCTATTGTTTTCAGACACTTACCTTACTGTTTTATCTCCAGAGCCCTTCAAGTACAAAAAACAATTGTTTCTTTCTTAGTACATGAATTTATTCTGGACTGCTGCTATCCTGTAAGAAATTCACCTTGTCCAAGGAAGTAAGTATTTTCTCAGATTGTCAATTGTGCATTCAAATAAAATTACATGGGCTATATGAAACAATAATTATATTGTTATGTATGTCTTTGGGCACATCAATATTTTAAAATCGTATTATTATATGGAATTCATTTCTAATTAAAATATCAATAAAGCACAATTTACTGATTGAAAGAGGTTTTGTTTTCTAAACTTAGTAATTTTTGCTGTTACCGTTAATTTTAAAATCAAGATTTAGTGAAAGACTATTTCTGAAACTTCCTTCATCTATAAAAGAATTTTAAAATGTTACATAGTATAACTAATTCATTCATAGTAGCACAATAAGTTATTTGGAATGGAGTGGGCAGTGAATATATTTGTACATATGTTTACAAAAGTGTTATTCAAGAGTCTCATCTTCTTTATGTAAATGTTCACTGGAATGTGTTTTGCCAAGAAGTTTAAAAGATTACCTATTGTGCCTTTCTGGTAAAGCTTTTCAGTGACTGTGGCAAAGTTCAGGGAGAAAGAGGTACTGCAATTTTCAACAAAATTTAAAACAGGACAGAAGATCTGCGAGAGTCAGAACTCCTGTAAAGAGGAGACATGTGTGAACCATCAGCATGGCTCTGATAATTGGGTGAGAAAAATGTGACTTTTGTCAGTTTTGTACCAAGCTTGAAACCCATTGGGCTAGGAGCAACGAAGGGTGGTAGACCAAAAGGAAGTCTTAGGTTTTCTCAAGACGACCTGTCTAAAACCACTAACATGAGGAAAAATAAATAAGTGACTACAGGCCAGGTTGCAAACAAATGCAGGAGCTTGCTTTGAGCTTTGAACAGTATAGTGTTTTCTACAAAGAAGCATTTCCACAGTGGTGATCAGGGAGTTCCGAGAGCCTCTTATCGCCCTTCTTCCTGTTCCCACATGCCTCCTCTTACCCTGACTTTCTTCCTTTTTGTGTCTAATATTGTTTTGTTCCTCTTCTGTAAAAATGGGGACAAACTACATCAAATCCATGAAATGACTAAGAGAAGAAACTAATGCACCATTTACTAGAAACACGCCTGTCCCCTGATGAGCAGTGATTCATATTCATCTCCCATGGTACCTCCTGCTGCAATGAACATATTCCTGAGATAGTATTATTTCCTCTGCAGCCTGCCTGTTGACAGCTGTTGACATGGGAAGAGAATGTGAAGGCAAGGGTATACAGGCATTTGAATATTATTTGGAAAGTGAGAAACATTGGACAAATGTATAGTTCTATGCCATTATACAGGGCGAGTTTTCTTCTTTCTTTTAGTGCATATAATATCATACTCATTCTGACTGAAGGTTTAACTCTAAATTGTTTCTCTAATATGACAGATTAGAATTCTGTTGGATAGTATTTTTGACTGGCCCATTCAGGCAGTTCTATCTGTTCGCTTATACTAGCAAGCATATCACAACCCCAGCAGGGTGAGAACCTATTATCGACAAAACAAAATAACAAATATAATAAAAATTAAAATGGTGCCCCCAATATTTCATGCTAAAGCTATTCTCACATGGGTATTTCTAAGAAATAAATCATTCTAGGTTTTTGCAGAGTTCCTGTTGCTAAGTGAGTATTTTAAGACAGCCAGGCTTTAAAATATTTCTTTTGTTTCTCTTCTCTGGATCTCATGGGTATGGACAAATCTTCGATAGTTCCAGTTATTTAACTTAAATACTCATAGTCACACACACACACACACACACACACACACACACACACACACAGATCTAGGACATTCACATACGTGCTTGTTCTTCATTCTTCTCGTTTGTCTTCCTTTCATATTAAATTTAGCTCTAACAACAAGGTTTAGCATCCTGAAAAGAATCCATATGCCACAAGCCTTAGCGAGGCCGTCTGATGGGCAGTCAGCGCCATCACTGATTTACAGCATAGAAATTTGCGGTAGGAAACAGAACGAGTATTGCAGATATTTCAGAAGCAATTTTCCATCTGACCTTGAGCATGACTATTACAGCTGCAGCCACCTTTCATAAAGTTGTGTCCTCAAGCCAAACAATCCCACATGGTCTTACTCGATTCCTAGATCTCAAAGCTAAACCTTGAAACATTACTGGTACAGTGGCAGAGAAAGTTTGCTCGCTTGATGGTTTCTGTTACTTAGCAGTGTTTGTACATACAAGGCACTAAAATGAAGACTAGATAGAGAAATGCCCAGTTTTTATTTATTGGAAAGGGCAGTGTTACAATCCTATCATTAATATTTAGTCAATAATATTTTTGGTTCTAAATAATTTTCAGGAATTGAGATCTATAGCCTTCTTAATTCAATTATGGCATATCATGATATCCAGATACAAATAGCACTTTGATTGGCCACTCTGAAAGATTAAACCCCAAAGGGCATGGTATTCATTGATAAGGCTATGCACATTGGTTTGGCAGTGTTTCTCTTTCTCATGGAGTTTTCGAAGAGACACTTCGAAATACACACAAACAAATGCTGCCACCTCCGGTAATTTATTGCAGATTAGGAAGGTGGAATAGAGAAGCTTATTTGCTGGGGTTCTGTAGTACAGAGTCTAATGTAGAAAACAGAGGAAGAATACCAGGGCAGCAGTGGAAGCCAATATTAGCATCATTCAAAAAATATGCAGATGGAGGCCAGTGTCACAGCTTCTATGACTTGCTTGTGAACATGTGGCATGTGTCTGAGACACAGCTCACCAAAGTATGCACATAAACATGGGACATATATAATTTTAGTTCTTGTTTCCCATTTATAAATTATTTTCAAAAAGAATCTGAGACTGTCATCAAATATAGTGAACTGAAACTAATAGATATCGGAAAACAATACTTGTCACACACATACAAGTTTAATTGGATTTATTCTGCACAAAAGATAGTGCTCTTTCCAGAAACCATCATTTGTCAAATAAAAGTCCCATGTTGGGTGTGAGATACCTTCACAGATTTGTTGACTAAGGGTGTCCTGAAGACACAAAAAGCAATAAAGGTTACTGGTATTTGTTGTGGCTTAAATTGGAAGTATCTGCTTAGGCTCAGGTATTTGAACATTTGGGACCCAGTTAATGGCCCTTTTGGGGGAGATATAGAACATTTAGAAGCTGCAGACTCACTACAGGAAGCTTGGTATTAGGAGAATAATTTGATGTTGATATAGAAGACAGACAGAGAAGGATATAATGATTATGTGTTAATGTAACTACTCAATATGTGATGATTCTGTGTTTGTTGTTTAATCTATATATGTAATTTCACAGTATATCTTGAATTTTTAGATCAATAAATACAATTTCAAAAATAATTGTAATTGATGTATAAAACTCTTCCTATTAATGTTACATAGTTTATTGAGTCAATCTTCTATTGAGAAACATTAAATATTTAATGATCTGCCATAAACAATGTTGTCACTAAAATCTTTATAAACTAGGTTTTACTCATCATGATTAGGTTGCCAAATTAGTTCTTTCTTAAGGGGAACAAGGGAAAGAAGTGTCTTACTCTACCTGGCTTGACCATAGTAACCAATGGAAAAGAAGCCAAGCAAGTCACAATAACGCTGACAAGTGAACTGGTGGCTATGATGTTTGTTTCTGCTTTGCTTTGTATTTGTCATTTCATAATCAGTGTGCTCACTGTGGTGACTTGAATGAGGAATTCCTCCTAGTCCCCATATGGTGGCAGTGGTTGGATTGATTTAGGATGTGTGACCATTTTGGAGGAAGTATGTCCCTGGAGGTATGCTTTGAGAGTTTAGGGACTCTGTGTTACTTCCTATTTCCTGTCTACTTCCTTTGCTTCCTGTTCCTGCTGCCATGCCTGACTCCTACTACCACAAAGTCTATTGTCATGCTTCTCTACCATTATGTACTCAAGACCTCTTGAGCTCAAACAAACTTTTCTTCCATAAATGCCCTCCATCATTTTATCCCTGCAACAGCAAAGTGATGAATATGGTTCACTCTGTGTCGTTGACTGCACCAGTTGGAAGGAAATTTTTCTATAATACAAATTTATGTTACTATGATTGCATATTTATCTTCCTTCCCTAAATAGACAAAAGGTTGCACAAGCTATTTGAATCCTTTGTGGTGGCAATGACCTTTACATTAGTAAAAGTCCAAATCAGTATTTTGAATCTAAACTAGCTATTATAATGAAAGAAAAATCCTGAAGAGATCCTAAATTTGAATAAAGAGAGGAAACAAAGCAAATGTGAGTTTACAACTGTAGATAAAACCAGCAAAAATATTTGACATTCAAGCCTTGACTTAAATTCCAATAGCCAACCAGGACTTTCACCTCACTGCCTTTCCAGATAAACTTGTGAGTTATCAACAAACAACCCCGAAGGGAACAGCCTTTCTCTTTATTGATCAACTCCCTAGTCTAAAGCCGTCCTCACTCTTCTCTGTCCAACAGGTTTAATCGATAGCCAGTGTTTCCTTTCCATCAGTAAGGAGTGCTTACAGCTTTGAGCTGATGTAAATAGTCTCGTGCTTCCTACTGCAGGTTTCAGACGGATATACCACAAAAATGCTCATTCCTTTCTTTGACTCATTTCTAGTCGCTCAATAGACCCTTTTATTTCAGAGATACATTGGGTTTTAAGTTTGTGTTTAACAATATCTATATTCCAAGAATTTTAATTTTTCAGTTTTCCTACAGTTGTTCCAATTAATCATTCTTACATATTTTTCCATCTCAAAGTATCCTTAAGACATTATAATGTTAACTGCCACCAATGTTAAAGGAAATTAGAATGAAAAGAAAATAAATCTTGATACGTAGAAACTATTTGCAAAAAATATTTTTACCTTAATTTCCTTTTCTGATGCCATGAAAATTATCCAGGTGAAAGTACCTTAAAGGAGATAAGCTTTCCTTGGCTTGCAATACCAGTTGACAGTCCATCATTGTAGAGAAGTCAAGGCACCAGGAACCTAAAACAGCTTCAGAAATTAGGAGCAGAAAGTAATGAATCAGCGCATCCATGCCCAGAAGCATCTTTCCCTCTCCATTTTTCTACATCCCAGATTGCCCTGCTCAGAGAATTTTCCCACCCATGGTTAAGATGGAACTTCCCACATTACTGAACTCAATCAACACAAGCCCCCGTAGAGAGTCTCAGAAGCTAACCTTAGTCCAGCAAATCCTTTACCTGGATGCACGGAGGTGTACCTCTTGGATATCAAGTAGATAATCAGTATTAGCCATTACTATTTGAAAATGGAAAACATCTAAAATACAGATTATCATAGTGTTAATGTTACACGCAAAATGCCTTCTTTCTGAGCCTATGCATTTGCAGCATTTCTGCATCTGATGTGATTGTACAGTGAAATGCATACTGAGAGCCATGAAATGTTGAAAACATCTGTAATAGGAGGTAGTTTGCTAGCGTCGCTGTGCTTGCCAAGACTTAGTCCCTTTGGAGGAGAACTAAAACACGATCCCTTTCCATTCACAACTGATTGGGGACAGGGACAGTGTGGAGCAACATTGTATAGAAGGAACGCCATGTGAGCACAGATGGTAGTTACAAGTTTCTAATAGGAGAATGGTGAAAATACATAGTTTTACCCAAATCTGTGACAAATATTACAGCTGCATCTCATAAACTATCTAACAACCTTCTGAGGCCTTCTTTCACTTTGATTCAGGTTTCTCATGGGCTTAATATTCATTTTTATTCAATAAAAGTTGAGTAGTCTTCCCTGGTTATAAATCTAAGGCCATAGAATGTTTATTAGCCCACAGTAATGTTATTTACATATTTTATCAAAATCTGTCCTAAGGACCTCTAGTGGTGATAAACTTCAGCTAAGGGATAGAAAGGGGAAGCTTCCAGAATGGTGGTTTTAAGAGCACAGCACATTTTGCCAAGGAGAGATACCTATAAGTTTAGTCAAAATAATTAAAGTCTTTTAAAAAATTCTCAATAAGATGATAAATTAAGGTGCATGCATTTATATATCAACATCTAAGAAGTCTTAAAGGCATGTGAAGCAGTGGCATCGGGATTATAGACAAGTCAGCCTGGGATAAAACATCTCCAGAGAGCTCCATGAGTGTGCAGCATCTCCCTTCTCACCGAGGTCACTGGGATGGAAGATCAAGTCCAGGTACATTTGGCAGTTGGCTGATTTTGTCAAACTACATCCTGACAGATTGTTCAGAAACTGCCTAGGAGACAATAGCAGCCAGAAATATGAGTTCCAGTCAAAGATTCATGCAGTCAAATGCTAAACAAAGAATAGCAACAACAAATAAATACCAATTACCTGTGGGGGAAAAATCAGTATTCAGCGTCAAAGAAAAATATCTTAATCTAAAGAGCAAGCACACCTACATACATATATACACATGTACACATGTACATAAACATACACACACAAACACAGAATGCACACATCCAATCATGTATCATCATACCCGATTGTTGATGAGTATGACTGAAGGTATCTAGGCAAAGAAAGGTAGCATCTATATCATTATTAATAACTGTATTGGAGATTCTCATAATTAAAAAAAATAAAAGAGGCATCATGGAAGCAAGAAGAAAGAAAAACTTCACAACATAAAAGGTTGGAATAATGCCACCTCTATATTTCATATAATAAAATTATATGCATGTAAGAATTATAAAATAATGGAACTAATAAACACATTCAATAAATAAGACCCTGATATAGGATTAGAACTCTGTTTAATAATAAAAGACAATTATATTCTCACATTTTAGCAACGGACCATCGAAAGGGGAAATTAAGGGAGAAAGCTCATTTACAATCAATCAAAAGGATCAACACTTACATATAAAAAACTTAAATACAAAATCGTATTTTTAAAAAATAAAGACAACCTAAATAAATGGAAAGAAATCCCACATCTTTGCATCAGAAACTTAATGATGTTTAAATGGCAATCATCTCAGAATTCATCTACATATCCAATTTATTCTCTAACAAAATCCCAGCTGGCATTTTTGGAGAAAATAACAAGAGAGTCATAAAATTCATATGCAAATACATGAGACTCAGAATAAACAAACAGCCTTAAAAAGAGAACAAATTTGGAAGATCCTCTCTACTTGACTTTAAAATTTACAGGGAGATAAAACCAAAGCACTGTGGAGCTGGAAAAAGAATAAATATCAGAAGAGGTCCCAGCGGAAGGATACAGGGTATCAACCCTAGCCAAAAGCCTGTATACACACCAGATGGGGTCCAGCAATGAGGAGGAAGTACAGACAGGATCCCAATACTAACAGAAAACCTATTTGCAATTGATACATGCTAACAAGGCAAAATCAACTTTCTCCAATGGAATGTCACTGGATATATCAACCATACTCCAGGGCCAGAGCTGTTGGTCATTCCCTTGAGTAGTTGGTCAATAAAGAACCAACTCCAGTTTTTGTGGGGTGAGAGAGAGAGAAGAAAGTTGCTTATCATTCTGGAATGTGTTGAGGGAGGAGGAACATGATCAAAATATTATACATATTTTATATTTTAATTAATTAATTTTAACAAGAATCTTTTTTTAAATTTTGCATACCAAATCCAGTTTCCACTCCCTCTCCCCTTCCCTCCCCTCCACGTAAATGCCCCTACCATATCCCCATCCACTCCCCAGAGAGAATAAGGCACATTGCTTTGGGGAAGGTCCAAGGCCCTCCCTACTATATCTAGGCTGAGCAAGGTATTCATTCCAAGAAAATAGGTTCCAAAAAGGCCAGTTCAAGCAGTAGGGATAAATCTAGTAGCCCCTCCAAACTACCCCAGCCATACTCAGAAGAACTAGTTTGGAACCATATTTTAAATAAAATAAAGTAAGAAAAAAGAATGCATGTACACAATCAATAGAGTAGAATTTTAAGGTCAGAACCTCACACCACCTGCAAAAGGTAGCTGAAAATATATCACAGCCCTAAATAAAATAGGATGTAATTATAAAAATTTCAGTGGAAAAATAATAAATTTTCATAAATTTTCATCTTTCAGTAATAATGGTTTCTTGCCCCAAACCAAAAAGACACGATGAAAACATGAGTGAATAGAGTAGGAGGGGGAGGGGCCGCATCCCACCGCCCGGCTGGCTTAACTCCCAAAATAACCACACAGAAACTGTATTAATTAAATCACTGCCTGGCCCATTATTTCTCACCTCTTATTGGCTAACTCTCACATATTAGTTTAACTCATCTCCATTAACGTGTATCACCACTTGACTGTGGCTTACTGGCATGAGTCTAACCAGCATCCGTCTTAAGCAGGAGAACCATGGCATCTCTCACACTGCCTTCTTCCTCCCAGAATTCAGTTCTGTTCTCCCCGCCTACCTAAGTTCTGCCCTATCAAAAAGCCAAGGCAGTTTCTTTATTCAACCAATGAAAGCAACACAGATACAGAAGGACCTCCTACACCAAGTGATGACAAGAAATTTGCTAGCAGTGAAGTTTCAAATATTTTATGTCTTCAAAGAAGATATTGTAAAGAGAATGAATGGAAGGAAAATTTGAAAATGTCAGATTTTTTGAAATATAGGCATTCAGACATTCAGAACCCTTTAGTCAATAATATAAACAAAACCAATAAAATATAGGCAAATGGTCTTTTAATTTTCTCCAAAGGATGCTCACAAATGACAGGTAGGGCATGACAAGAGCCTTAGCAATGTCTACTGTGGCCCAATCGGGAAAAGAAAGATTCCACTTATGGAAAGGGTAGAAAGCAACAAACGTTAGCGAACATGTAGAAAAAGTAGAGTCATCAAACCCTTATACTGAGAAGAGGCAATGGTATGTCCACTTGGGAAAGCAGCGTGCTACAATTTTTCAGCTATATAGCTGACATTTTTACAGTTGAATTTCATAGCAGTTCTGCTCTGGGTATATACTCTGGGAAAATACATTCATAATACTATACAGACACTGTTTGACAACAGAATGTATTGAAATACAAATAAACACTACACTACAGATGAGCAGTGAATGACCATGCCAAATAAGTCAATTAACAATGGTCATGCATTATGTGTGAATTCATTTTTTGTGGCATGTCCAGACCCAGCAAATCTATACACATAAAAAGTATTCTACAGGTTGACAAGACCTTGAAAAATACTCTTAGCAATTTTTTGTTGTTGTTATTATTTGTTTTGATTTTGGAGAGAGGGTCTTGTTAGTCTTAGATGGCCATGAACACAGAGATTGGCCTGCCTCTGCCTCCTGGGTGCAGGGAATAAAGCAAGGAGTCCAAGTTGTTGATGTGTATGAGAGGGTTGTCTTGCTTTTCTCTGCTTTGTGTTTGAGACCAATGAAATATTAGAAAATTATTAAAATAATTATTATTATAGAATTTCATGACTGCACGCAAAACACAGAACTGATCACATCAAAAAGTGAAATTTATTTTATATAAAATCATTCCTGTTAATGCTGTTTCCTTAAACAGCAAAGAGGCAGGATGATTTGTAGCTTTCCTTTGTTTTAACTCAAAACAAAGAAGAAATCAAGTCGCATCCTAATTCCTATTGTTAGCATTGAGAAATCATTCCATATATAAATAGTGTTCTCAAAGGCCAAACAAGGCCAGCAAGAAAGACAGATGGGATGTATATGTTTCTCGGGCTCTGAGTTGACAATTACTAAGAGACCCTGTGGAGAAATGTCAGCAAACGAGCTGAAAATTGAAAGCTTCAATCTGTCACAATACCCTTTCCTGGGCTACTCGTGGAGAAAGCTGATCCTCACTATAGAGTCTACAATGGCAAAGACAAGGAATGCACCAGCCGCGGATAGGGAAGAACTAGAGATTTCTTGCATATGTGCTATTGGGAATTTGCCCTTGAAGATTATGTCTCTGACTCAGGAACATTTCTTTGTTGCAGAGGCATTTCCTTGCCATAGATGATAGTTTTCAATATCCAGTGAGAGTCCAGAAGAGATAGCATCTTAGCAGAAATCACGGGAATTCTTTGATGAAGAATGACCCGAGAAAAGGAAAGTCCATTTCTACATGTTTCCTACTACTCGAGCTGTGTGCTCTTTGCAATGGACTGTGGAGGTCCTTCCTACCTTTATCTCTGGGGGTGGTTGGAAACCCATGGATGTATCTTGTCAAAGAAGCAAGTTCTCTCTCTCTCTCTCTCTCTCTCTCTCTCTCTCTCTCTTTCTCTCTTTCTCTCTCTCTCTCTCAGTTTTTTTTTTTTTGAGACAGGGTTTCTCTGTAGCTTTGGTGCCTGTCCCAGAACTAGCTCTTGTAGACCAGGCTGGCCTCGAACTCCCAGAGATCCGCCTGCCTCTGCCTCCCGAGTATGGGGATTTTCCAAGTTCTATCTTTTTAAAAAACCCTGTTCCAGCACTGGAAAAAAATACCAAAATTTTAAAATATTAACTATTTAAATGGTACAAATAGCTAGAAGGGAGATGAGTTACATATCTCACAATCGATGCACACAGTACAGGGTGGTGCTAATAATGCTATCTGCACCATAGCCTGAGATCTGCTTCTAAGATCCATATCTTGGTAGAAATGCTGGGCCATGGCTTCAAGTCATTACCACCCCAGTCAAGAGACATTTTACCTATGTTATAGTATCTGTTGTAGGACTCTTTGTCCCCATCCTGCTTTTTTATCATGGGATCTCCACACGAACTTCCTAGACAGACTATTCCCAGACAGCAGTTTTCCCATACTAATTCACAATTTTCCACCCCTTCCAAGGAAGTTATGCTTTTACATATAGACATCTTATGTTTCTAATTATAATTTCAGAGCAGGGACTGAAATACAAATGGAAACAATGTCTTATCAAACATCTATTAATTAATATGGTAGAAGAATTCTTCCCATCACAGTCTATACTATGGAATCACTCACTCTTTGAAACCAAGATAGACTGAACAAGTTATCCCTTACGTTCTGCAGCAGCCCAGGTATCCTAATAAAGACTTAATCTTCCTGCCCTAGGTATCAACCAAAAGCAATAGCAATTCAGTAATAGCCTATAATTAACTAGGAGTCTCTAGGACAATCCTGAGCAGGAAGGGCTTCTTATGCATGGTGGTTTTTTTCCCTAGATACATCACAAACAAAAAATATCAATATATGTACATATCAACACACACACATATAAACAATTAAAGGAAAAGAGGTCACAGTATTAAAGGAGAGTGGGGAGAGAGGTACTCATGAGCAGTTAGATGAAGAAAGTGGAAAAGTGGCATCAGTATCATTTATTCATACTATAAATTCAAAAATAAATTTAAATTAGACTGATGGGTGTATCCCAAGCACAGTCTTTCCTAAATAATTTAGTCATTCTGAATTTCAGGATTTACTTCTCTATCCTATGCATCTAAGAGACACAGATGCAATTGAAATCCAAAGTGGTTCAAGAACTTAGATCGTTTTATCTACTGTTACTCTTTGGTGACACTGAAGTTTGGAAGATGGTTCCATAATCAAAAGATGGTTTAATGATAAAAAAGTCTACAACAGAATTTCTCAAATTCTCTTACCTGTGGTTCTTTTTAAGGAATATGAGAAAATCTACTCAAGTATGGTTGTATCTCATTCACAGCTGGCTTTTCTAATAATTTTTCTGGAAAAGATATGTGTGTAGGGTGTTAGAAATGATATATTGCTACCAGAAAGGAATAATTTTTGAGCTTTATTTATTTAAATAGCTCCCTACATAGAAACAAGTGATGAATATTTCTTTTGTGCTCTTTACTAATCATCTCCTTTCACTATGTTGACAATTACTCACTTATGGTGTTCAAAATGATAAGGTGAAGATCCTTGTAGTCTTTCTGATAACTCTCATTCATTTCTTTATTTAATTGATTCCATTCATTTGAATGGCCACCAGATTTCATAGAGTGTTTCAACATTAACTCTTTATTGGTCGTTAGGCCTCATGAATAATGAATTGACAATTTTCAAGCAAGAGGTGGTGTTTTTAAATCGTTGTACATGAAATTATTCAGAAGGATAAGAGTGAGAAAGAGCCTACTTAAAATGGTGGCACAGGTGTAAATAGTAGATGAACTTCATAAGAAAACTCATTCTTATCTGCTATACCTAGAAGGAGCCCAAAACAATTCCATGTTTTAAAGAAACTGAGGTCACAAGACTCATCTCTTTTCCTTGGAGTTTTCTCACAAACACTCAGAAATCTTTTCACACAACTCCACTTTTGGATCATGTTCCAACATACCCCTCTTTTTAGTAGTTTTTAATAGCTGAATATCTGGAGTAGTTTTGATTTGAGATGCTGTAGATAAATCTCGTCATTTGATGCTAGCGGCAAACAAATTATAAAGACACTGAATAATGTTAGACTGGAGAAAGCTTTATGTGAATACTGGGCCACCAAGAACAGGGATTCAAACTATATCCAGTACATTATTATATTAATCATAAAATATAAAGAATAGCTTGAAAAGGGATCCATATGATTTATAATCCTAGTATCTTATAAAACATAAGCCCCATACTTGCCATTAGCAGTATACAGATGATATGACGTCCTATACAAACAGGAAGTGATTTAATGCCCAAGGAAAAAGTTAAAGTTTTACATTCTTCAGATGAATGAATGAGTTCGTTATGTTACCAATATTCAAGCATAAACACAGAATCATTAATAAAGTAATTTATCCCTTGGTGCATATGCTCTTAACTTGGTCCCAGGTGAGCAGATGACTTCTGATGATATAGCAAATTTCTTCTTCTGCCCTTTAGCTGGAGGTTTGCTGTCTTCCACTGTATTCTTTTTCTCCACCACCGCTGATGGCCCAGGGCTGGGGAAGCTGAAGAGGAATCATAGTGTTTCAGTAACTATATCTGCAATGACAGATGTACATGTCCTCCCAACTTTCTTCAGAAGTAAAAATGGGGAAGATTAATGCATCGTCTTGCTTATTTCGTTCTGCAATAAAGATTAGAGTATGCACAAATAATCCTTTAAGATAAGGATTAGAGTATGCACAAATAGTCCTTTAAGATAAGCAGAAACTGAAACAATATTTAAGGGTGTATGAAATAACCATAATAGAGAAATCAGA
>NC_022019.1:28791017-28796217 GCF_000317375.1 Microtus ochrogaster
GGATCTCTGTGAGTTCGAGACCAGCCTGGTCTACAAGAGCTAGTTCCAGGACTGGCTCCAAAACCACAGAGAAACCCTGTCTCGAAAAACAAACAAACAAAAAAAAAAGAATAAAGTGGTGGCACAGGTGTAAATAGTAGATGAACTTCATGCTCCAATGAGCTATATTGTAAAGAATGCTCTCCTTAAGTGATCTCTGTTCAAATTTCTTGTGTCAAATTTCAACCTAAAACAGAGACAAGCTTTTTTTCTTTGTATGACTTCAGTTGCACATTCTTCATTTAGTTTCCTATTTTATACTTAATTACAATGTCTTTTTTTTTCTTTAGTAGAATGGCCAACAATTAAATCTTTAGTATCATTGTGCTGTTTTCAAGAAAACATATTACAAAAAAAAATGTTGGAATTTAGATGCAAAATATCTCTTCAAAGTTCATGTGTAAGTTAAAGACATTGTGGCCAGCCCTTTGGAAATGATGAAATGTGGGATATGCCCATTGAGGGATAAAAAACAGAGAGAACTACCGAAGACTAGAAAGTGTAGAAGGTAGGATTACTTAGAGGAGGCAGGCCTCTAAGAAAGCTGGAGCTGGACTCTGGTGCTTCCTCTCTTTCTCCAGCCTGGCTGCCAGGAGGCAAGAGGCTGTACTCTGTACTCTCTCCACAATGCTGTTTTCTGCTTTACCTCACAGGAGCCCAGAAGCAATGGAACAGACGGCTTCAAAGCCACAAGTCCATGAAAGCCTCCCTCAAGTCATCTTCTCAGACGTTCTCATTGCAGCTATGTAATACTAAAACAACCATAATGTTATGCTCTATGCAAAAGCTCTAGTTTGAAATTTCTGGGGAGATACTTTAATATTTCCCACAAGTTTCTACTGCCTATCGGATGTGTTGTAACAAATAGCACTTTCTCATGCTGCATCGCTATACAGTAAAAGACCCATTTTAAGTAACCATTGCTTCAGCAAACTTTTACTTACAGTTGTTGTTAAGGTTTGATATAACAAAGCAAAGAAGAAAGATAAGAAGGAGAAGAAGACTCTGGATGGAGAAGAATGTCAATATGTTCCAGTATTTTCTAGAGTTGTCTGAGAAGGAACAGGGCTCCTGAAAACTGGCTTCATGGTGAGCTGCGTAAAGCCATTTTTTTCTATTCTTCCTGCCTTTCTGCCTCAAGATTTCTAGAACACTTGACTCTATCGCCTTCAGACACTTCTTTTCACGCGTCATTATCATTTTCTATCTGATAACTCCCAAGAGAACTCCAGGCATCCCTTTGCAGTCTGGACTCACAAACTTGAGTGGCTATGAGGATTTTGTTTTGTGTGAACACCTTGACAAAAGGAAGGAGCACTCAACAGGAGTCTTTCATGCTCAAACACTAGTGAGTCTTTTTCAAGTGGTTAGATCCTTGCTCGTGGCATCCTGGAGTTACAAGAAGAGAACAAAATTTCTTTAGTCAAATAGAAGGAAGAAGGAACAGAAATACAGCCAAAGACTATGGGAAAAAAGAAAGAGGAGTACAATACAGAGAATCAAAGAAAGTCAGCACACATGAAATGAACAGCTCTGTGCCTCAGGGACACAGAAATTCTGGGCACCTATGGTCACCCCTACAGAGATTTTGTTTCTGGATAACTGGATAGCTAAATAAATACCATTGTAATTATAGACAGCGTGTCCCCAAAATTATCCCATTCCCTTTGTCTTTGGCTATTCACCAAGGACACTCTCTAGTTTCCATTCCTCACATTCTTATTCCAGAAAGACAACAAAGTAAAAATGTTTGGAAACATGGAAAGCAAACTACAAATTTCACATTATGGATTCCTGTTTGTACACAAACGCCTTTGAATCTGAGGATTTGGGGTCAACCTACTCTATTAAATTGAATGCAGGTGTCCTGGCCAAAGGCAATATAGCGTGTGGGCTCCTCTGACCCCTGTTTATACCGTGAAGAAAACCTACTCTTGGCAATGCTATTGAATTGAGAGCATGCGTATCCATCTCATCACGCAACATAAAACATGCCGTGCATTTCCGTGCTGTCATTCTGCGCCTGGTCTAATCTTAGAAATGGAAACACTAGGTCCATAACTCTTCGCATTTGGAACCCATTCAGTTTGCTTTACCGAGTTGCTGAAAATACTGAAGTTAAGCTAGCTGCTTTCTCCTGCCCTCAAGTAAATCACTATCCAAGTGGGTCCTAAAGCTCCTAAAACAGAATGTGGTTCAAGTAACTGAGAGGCACCCAGTAGGACTGATAGAGCAGAAGCTGTTTTGTTGCAGGATATTTGATCATACTGCAAAATGGGGATTGCATTATTTAGATGATATCAAGCATAAGCCAAGAAGGCAGAACAAGCAGCCAGTTGATGGGAAGTAACCATAGATAATGAGAAGTCAGGAGAATCACAGGAGTAGACTGGAGGGACATCCAGTTGAAGGAATTTTATTTCAGACTGCACAGGAGAGAGCCCTCTTTCTGAGATGATTGCAGAGGAAGAAGGACAACAAGCCTTCTCTGCCTCTCTGAGCCAGCAGATTTTCATCCCTGCATCCAGTTCCCGGATATTTACTGGTAAAAATAAAAAGATAAAGACTAAGTTAAAACAACATTTGATTCCCAACGTGGAGGCAGCAGGACGTGAACGTTCCCTAGGCTGAGGCCTCAGCAGCAGGGCAACAGCAGCTGAGGAGAAACAGTCAGCAGCTGAGCCAGTAATAGGATCAGGTTCAGCCACTGTGACACTGATAAAAACCATTCGGAGCCCAATGTGGGGAGCAACCACATGAACAGAGAAACTGCACCAGTAGTGCACAAAGTGAGAAGCGGTTAGATTTGGTAGACACCTGAGAATTCTTTCAGGATGGAATTAAGTAATGTTAGAATATTTAAAGTAATATTCACAGTCTGGAATTTCTGTTACCTTCCTTATTACCTAAGGGATCGTCTGTTATAGTGATTGATTTAAAAGACAACTTTCTTACTATACCTTTAAGAGAACAGAATAAAGAAAAATTTGCCTTCACAGTGTCTACATATGATATTGCTCAACTTGTTAAAAAAGTATTAGTGCAAATTTTGTCCACTAGAATGTGAAATAGCCCCACCCTCTGTTATTATTTTATACCCTACCCATTGAAATAATTTATAACAGCTTCCTCATTCTAAAATTTATCATTATTTGGATGATATCTTACTTGTTGATGTAAATGCAGATACCTTAGAAGAAAATGTTTGATGAAGTAAAAAGAATTTTGCCTTGCTGGGGATTACAAATTGTTCCTCAAAAGTACAAAGAGGTGATTCTATCAATCATCAAGGATATACAAGAGGTTTACAGAAAATTCAACCACAGGAAGTATAAATCAGAAGAGATCAATTCCAAAATCTTAAGGCTGGGCGATATTAACTTGCTATGGCCCACAATTGGATTAACTTCTAAAAAGATAAATAATCTATTTCAAATGTAACAAGGTGATAAGGATGTAAAAGATCCAAGGAAGTTACCAGCTGAAGATAAAGTAGAATTGAATCTTGTAGAAAAAAACTACAGGATGTACATGTAGATCACTTGGATCCAAAACTTGGTTGTATTTTAGTTGTTTTGTTATCTATTTATGCTCCTACAGGAATTCTTATGCAGAAAGAAGACAATATCTTACAATGGGCTATTTTAGCACATAAATGGAGTAAAAAGATAAAAGACCTAAGTAGAAAATAAATGCTTCTGAATTGATTCTGAAAGGAAAAATAAAGTTTCATCAATTAGCGGAAATAGAATTATAGCGCCTTTTACTAATGTTGAAATTACCTCATTATGGGCAGAAAATGAACACTGGCAAACAGCTTGCACTAATTTGGGGGGTAGATTAGCAACAAATATCCCAAAAGCATGAGACTTCAGTTTATATAAATAATTCATTGGATTCTCCTTCATATAGTAAAATAGACAGCAATTTTTGGAACCTATACAGTCTATACTGATGCAAATAAATCAGGAAGAGTCAGAAAAAATAGAGTGGCTCAAAACTCTTATGATTCAGTTCAAAAGTCAGAGTTAGATGCTATTTTCATGGTATTATTAGAATTTCCAGAATCTCTTAATGTAGGTACTAACTCTTTTTATGCAGTAAACTGGCCAAATGGTAACATGCACCTCCAACCTTTTCTGCTCCCGGGTTCTATGAAAACAGTGAGATCCCCAAGAAGATGATAGGTCCCTGTAACAATGAATACATCAGGCTTATGATAACATCACTAAGCAGACAAACACCACACCAAGATCAGCTTCAAACTACAAACTGCTCAGGGCATTCTAAT
Organism: Microtus ochrogaster; assembly: GCF_000317375.1. Taxonomy (NCBI): domain Eukaryota; kingdom Metazoa; phylum Chordata; class Mammalia; order Rodentia; family Cricetidae; genus Microtus; species Microtus ochrogaster. The sequence continues at coordinate 28,795,348 of NC_022019.1, forward strand.
CACCAAGTTCATATGAGACTGAGAGGAACATTATAAAGAACACTGAACTCAAAACTGCTTAATCCTATGACTTCCAAATACAACCAAACTGGATGTTATAAAAACTTGGCAAAAATACCTTTATTATTGTAAATAGCTTTAGTGTTACAGTGATAAACTTTCCATTTTATTTAGATAAAAAGAGGGAAATGTTGTGGGATATTTGATTACAGTATAAACCCTGAGATCATGTTATTTAAAAAAAAAAAATCATCCATAGGTCAAGAAGCAGAGTAAGCAACCAGTTGACTGGAAGTAACCATAGAGAGTGAGGGTTGTCTGAGCTAGGGGAAGGATAGAAGAGAAGAACATCTGGTTGAAGGCAGTTTGTTTCCGACTGCATGGGAGAGAGTCCTCTTCCTGAGATGATGGTGGAAGAAAAGTGTCAACCAGCTCCTTTCTTTGCCTCTGAACTGGCAGGTTTTCACCCCAACATCTGACTCCCAAGTCTTTATTGATAAAATAAAAAAAGAGAGACTGACATAAAACAACATTTTCCTCCCTACACAAAGGCAGCTGAGGCGGAGTGGAGCATGAAGGCTCCCTGGGCCGAGGTCTCAGAAACAAGGCATCTATAAGGTCACTGCAGCCAACTCATATATATATATATAAAACAATACCATATCTCTGTTGGTTTTACATAGATCATACCAGAACTATAAAACCATACTAGAACTGCCACAACCAAATCTCTATAATATAGATTTGTTATCTTTTATGAGATAAATAATTTACAGCTCTGATTCTGCCACAATAGAGGCAGAACCATGTATTAAATATTAAATGACAATTTTGAAGTTGTGCTAATAAAGAAAGGTAGCTTCTGCATTT
>NC_022019.1:28796317-28808159 GCF_000317375.1 Microtus ochrogaster
TTTATTTATTTATTTATTTATTTATTTATTTATTTATTTTGGTTTTTCGAGACAGGGTTTCTCTGTGGCTTTGGAGCCTGTCCTGGAACTAGCTCTATAGACCAGGCTGGTCTTGAACTCACAGAGATCCACCTGCCTCTGCCTCCCTAGTGCTGGGATTAAAGGCGTGCGCCACCGTCGCCCGGCCTTCTTCATTTATTTTTGTGATTGTTTTTTAATTATTTTTCTCCCTTGCCTTTTGTCCTTCTAAACTCTCCTATATACATCTCCCCAGTCTTCTTCAGATCCATGATCACTTTTCTCATCACTTCTTAGTGAATGCATATTTGTATTTGTATATACATATACATACCCAAGTATAACCTGTTGAGTCTATATGATGCTACTATCATGTTTATTTCCAGAGCTAAACTGTTGGCATCAAAGATCATTTGGTATGTTTTTCCCTGAGGGGGAAGCCACCTCTCCTCTTCCCAGCCTTGTTCTGTGCTTGAGGTTCTTTGTCCACGGTTGAGGATCTGTGGGATTTCCTCTTGAAGTTTGGCATGATTATTGGTGTCCTCCTTTTTCAGTTCATGTTTGAGTAGCCATGCTACTTTTTAATAAATACGAATGTAGGGTGTCTTAAGGATCAGGGTCAGTGTGATTGAGATCTATGTTCTCAGCCGTCATTGACTTTATGTTATCATCCAAGGGCTTTGTCTCATTGATCACTGAAGCACTAGAAAGCCATGGGAAGGCAATTCTGTGGGTTTCATCATTAAATTTTCTTGTGAAGTTATCCCATGTACAAAACATTTTCAGAAAACCTGACAATTCAGGAGTAGGAAAAAATGTTATCTAATCAAGAGAAATAAGGCTGAGAAGATATCAAAACCACAACTTGGGAAATGCATCATTTGGTGGAGAGTTACCTTTAAGTTATAAGAAAAAATATAAAAAAATAAAACAAAACTGAAACTGGGTTAAGCTAATGAAGTTGTGTTTCTTTCATGGAAGATGGCAGATTGATGGAAGAGCAACAAGAAGGATCAGAGGAGCTAGGATACTTTGAGGACAGTTTTCTCACAACCCAAGTTTTGCTTCCATTGATGTAAACACAGAAATAGCTTGCTGATGTACTATCTCCTGCTAATTTTTGGTCAAGTAAGCATCATCATAACAAACTAAGGACTTAAGCAATCAAGAAAGTTATTTAATAATATTTTAATGTTAATTGGCAAAACCACCGTCTGGCATCCAGCATATGGTTCCCAAGTCCATCACTCTCCACTTACCACACAATCACTCTAAAACTTCATGAAAATATGTAGAGCCTACAGCAAGAACCACATTGAGGTCTCTAAATGCTCTCCTGCTTATAGAATAGTTATTAGAAGACATGACTATCTGGGCTAAATTCCTTCTAAAAATAGAATAGTACACCTTTATGTGTTGATTTTTTTCTTATAGTTACTTTATTCATAGGATCCTGTGTTTTAACATAGAAGCATTAAGCTATAAAAGACACAAAGATTAGCATGAAATGAGAACCAAATAAAATGATCAATGATTATTAAATATTCTATGCTCAACATCACAAATCTTCAAGGTCATTTTATAAATAATGGCTACATTACTGAGAGGTTGTGGCATTGAAGTATAAAGTGCAGATAGATTGGCTTCGAAACCTTTCTCTCCGTACTGTAAGGTGGTGCTGGATGTTTAGCTTAAATTCCAAAATTAAAATATAAAAATGGAAATCCTGATTCAGCACTCTAAGGACAATGGTTTCCTTCAGCCTGTATTGCATGCCTAAGCATTTGCAGTGCTTAAAGCATCGCTATTTTATGAATGAAACTGGAGGGTATAATTTCAATGAGGCAATCAACTCATTTTATCCTGTGACATCACTCATATCAACTGAATTTTCCTCTGGTTCTGAACAAACATAAATAACTGAGAATGTCAATGAGCTCATAGAGTGGGTATGATTTAAAGTAATGAAGTAATCCTTGATTATGGTATTGATTATAAACAAAATTTGTAATATATGCTTGCAAGTAGGATTTATTTTAGAATATTTATGCCTCCCTCTCAGCCATACAGAACTTGGCTTTTACCTAAATTCTTTTAGAGACCCTTAACTTAAAAAAAAAATTCTATTTCCATTGTGGTGGGGAAAAGACAGAAATCTTTAATAAATAAATAAATTAAAACAACAACAAAAAAAAAACTCTATGTATTTACCCTTTCCAATACCCATTTTCATCTGGAAGGTCATGACTGAAGAGTTAGGGAGGAAGTTTCCTTTTGGCTAATATGTAGATTATAGTAAGAATTAAAAGAAAAAGTATTTAGATTTAAAGCTAGAATAGGTACAGTTAACTCAGAGGACTAATGCTGCATATTAGGATGGCAGCTTGAGGGCTGGAGAGAGCATTCTTCCAGAGGACCTGAGCTCAGTTCCCAGCACCAACTTTACGGCTCACAACCATCTGTATCTGCAGTTCTGCGGGATCCAACAGCCCGCTCTGGCCTCCAAGTGTACCAGCCACGCACACCGTACACAGATGTACATGCAGGCCTCCAAGGGTACCAGCTATGTACAGAGTACACAGATGTACATGCAGGCAAAGCACCCTTGCACACAATTAAAAAGAAAAGAAATCTTTAACAATATTTTTGTTGTTAAGAATTTTGTAACCAGTATTTTTGTTGTTAGGAATTTTGTAACTCAAAATCAATGGGTTACAAAATGTTAATGAAACTGAACCGTTCTCTGGAAATTCACATGTGTTTGGCACACAGTAATGTTCATATCAAGGACGTGGGGAGAGACATGAAGGGAAGGAGCTCGCAAATAGTCTCCACCTTGACCAATAAAATGATTACACTCTTGCGTGGGCTGCATTTACTTTCTATTTACTCTTAAACTTCCACATAACTTTAACTACAGTAACAATCACAGAAAATGCCTGCTTATTCTTTTCTGTACCAGACACTACACTAAGTGTCTTGACTTAATCCTCATGGTGTCAATGTTCTTTCTATCTGCTCCATTTTACACTTGAAAGAACAGACACCAAGGAGCTCTGTAACTTGCTGGAGTTCACTGCAGTGCTGAGTCATCCACAAGGCTCAGATTTTGTGTGTTTTGTCGATATGCCATTATCTGGTCTTTACAGGTGACCTGGTGGCTCAGGTAGGAACTCCCTGTGGTCAGAAGCAAGCATAATCGGGGGTGGATTTTTTAAGGCATTTCAAAATGGTCCATGGGTTCAGATCTTTATGTTTCTGATAACAGCAAGAGAACTGGGATAGCTACCCCGTTTTCCTAAACTTGTATTTCTCCTTTTCAGCGTCACAAGACTAGTATACCATGCTATAAATAAGCATTTATTTCAGCTCTAAAAAAAAAAAAAGTCTTCATTGCTTTCTGTACTTAAATGTGGTGTTAAAAATAATAAAATTTAAAATTTGGTTAAGAAATAAAGCTTTAGTACCTTCTTTCTTTAATAATCTGCCATTGTTTTAAATATATATGTATCTGGCAAGCAAAGGTAATATTAACTCTTCAGAATGCTAAAATGAACTAATGTTCTCCTCTCCAAAGACCAAATCTCAGGTAGTTTCCTTTTACTCTGATCTAATTTCCAAGACCTATAGAAAACTGTTAATTCTTTTCACATATTTGTCCTCTAGTTGCCAAGAGCCCAGTGGGGAGCATAAAATGCTGAAAATAGCTGTATCATCAAAATAGAAAAGAAAGCAACATTCTTCTCCTTTTGCCATTTATTTGTGAAACTATAAGCACAGCCTGTGTATACCTCTTCCTGTGTCTTCTGAAATATTGGTTGATTGTCCACAAGATTTTCTATCTGGTAAACTCATTTCAAGAAGAAATCATAATCCCTTCATACCAGAGAGGAAAGTTCCTTTGGTCTTTCTGCTGGGCCCCTGTTTGAGTCTGAGCAGGTCACTGGAGCCTCAGAGTATTCTTCTGACTAGACAAGGCACCTGACAGTTGCTTCTGGCCTAACCAGGTTCCTAGCAGACTTCATTTGAAAGCTGCAGTTCTGCAATGTTGTCACAAGGTACCCAGTAACCAGTGACCTATGGAAACCCTGCTGTAGTAACAGCTTTGCCCCTTTGAACCCTGAGGAATGCAGCATCCCCAGTTTATTCAGTTTAGAGACCCCAGAGGAAATAAAACTGGTTCAGAGCAACTGCTCCATGTGCTGCCAGGAATGAGACTTGTTAGACTTTTGAAAATATTCCTTGGAAGAGAAAAGGGTGAGCACAAATATTTAGGCATGAATAGCTGTGTCCATAGCAGGCTCCTAATAGTCCATGGATAGCAATATGGTACATATATATATTAATTTCTAAGAATGCAAATTAAGGTATCTCAGTCCATATAAACCCCAGGATAAAATTATAGAAGGAAAATAAGTCATGGATTTTCAAATTCCTAAGAAAAACGTACATTCTACTTCATGGTGACAATCCCCTTTCCAAGGAACACTGATGATAGATGATAATATGGAATGTCCTCCAATTTTGAGAAGCCTCGGTGTCTTCCAATCAAAAGTCTCAAGACTGAGCTTACTACCAGAAGGTTTATTAACTGCCTGCAGAGGCTGAGTTATATTTTCCCATCACTCTTCATTACAGAAAGTGTAATTCTATTCTATCAGCTACTTAAAATGCAACAGCTTCATTGAACGTTTATCTGCTCGGAAGTTCAACTTACTACCCCACCAACTTAAAACACCATAGTATTTAAGATAAACACAAACACAGTTTAACTAAATCTCCGTGAAAGGTTTACCAGTCTATAATTAATTGTCCATCAATAACAAATCACCGGGGGGGACAGACAAATATATTACTAATATTTAAGGAACTCAAGGGCTTCTGGGGAGGAATAAAGTGATAAGCAATAAGCATCTAAATGGAAAGGCAAAATCTAATTGCAAAATTTCCAAGTGAATTGTCTGGTAGTCGCTTCAGGGAAAGAAGAGTTAATAGCTTGTCAACTTGAGACCATGGCATCTTTTCTGTAAATATCACCACGGAAAGATCAGTGATGCTCAAAGGGTAAACAAGGCACCCTCTACAGTACAAGATTTCTGTCAGAGACGCTATATTTATAGATGAAATCAGCCTGGCTACTGAGAGAAAATTTCCATTTTAAAACGTTAATGAGAAACTCTTCTTTGACTTGAACAGCATGCATTATCTAACATCATCATACTTCTGGGACTGTTTCTATGACATTTATTCAGCTTAATAATATTATCTAAAAATTAATCAAACAAGAAATTAAAACATTAGATATCATTTACCCATATAATTACTTTATAACTACTAAATTTCATCTTTGTAATATAGTCTAGAAATAAAGATAAGCAATTAGCTCATTATCACTTTATATGATTCTTAGGTTTGGCTGCTTATACCGATGAAATTAAGTGTTATTACCATTCACATGGAGATACCAAATATTTTAAAATCATAAACAACATTAGATTAATTTTACCTTTTTAAATTGGAAATGCCTTCAACTCAAAGAAAACAGGAATGAACAATATTAAAAATGAGTTTCGAATATATTTACTTATTGAATGTGTATGTGTGTGTGGCTGAGGGTTCATAAGTGTAATGTGTGTGCAGTAGCCCAAGGTCAGAACAGGGGCCAGGTTCCCTGGATCTGGAGTTGATAAAGTTATGAGCCACTATGTGGGTGCTTGGAACTGAACCTTGGTCCTCTGTAAGATCAATAATGCAATGAGGACACTAAGAGAGACATTCATAGATCTAATCTACATGGGAAATAGAAAAAGACAAGATCTCCTGAGTAAATTGGGAGCATGGGGTCCTTGGGGGGAGGGTTGAAAAGGGGAGGGGAGAGGCGAGGGGAGCAGAGAAAAATGTAGAGCTCAATAAAAACTTTTAAAAAATCAGTAAATGTTCTTAGCCACTGAGACACTACTTCGGGCACAATAACCATTTTTTTTATTTGAGAATACATGTTTGATATACTTTCATTCTTGAATATTTTTTTGTTATCTCCACCAATGAAGACATTTCTCATGCAACCTCAAAGTAATCATCAACAATAGAAAATTTACATCAACATATAAGGTTTATTGGTTTCACAGGTCCCATGGCGGGGAGTCCAGTGGTTCCACAGATAACCTTAGGAAGGAGCAATCACTGGTTTTCAGGCATTTCCCTCATGTCTCGTTGCAGACCCAGTCTCTCCTTAGCTCTCATGACAGTGGCATTTTGGACACTATGCTGCTGACCTTTCTCACGCACTCCTGGTTTCTGCTAAATACGTTCATCTTGATTCAGACTCTCTCATTTTAGCAGAATTATCACAAAGTGATGTGTACTACTCTCAAGATGTAACTTTTTAAACTCACCTACTCACTGAATTTTCATTTACAAAACATGGCTGGACATTCCTTTTAATAATGGCAGCTCCTGGACACAAGAACCTTGAATGCTTACCAAAAAAATAAAATAAAATAGGTAAAGAAGTTAGTATATAAACAATAAAGTATTTTCTTCTCATTTACTCAGAAAATGTGTTTAGATCTTTAAGTTTAGTTAATATACATATTTCACAATGACTACACCTAACACATTTGAAAGATTTGCAGACCTATCTTGCACGTGAGTAAAAAAGCAGCAGAAGAATTGCCACAAATCTTTCCCACAGAAGCCTTGGTGCGTGGAAGGCATGATGTTTTGCTAAAGGAAAGTGGTTCCCACGCAGCTATCTTCAACAGGAAGGAGAAATATTTTTTTTCCACTTTCTGGTATTCTAAACACCATACACGATGCCACTTTTCCATTTCCTTGAGTAATAGCTTTGAAAGGCATCACAAATCCCCTAGTTTGTATTTCCTGCGCCGGCTGTCTTAATAAAAGGCAGGAGCTCTGTGAAATAATGGGATGGGTTTCAGCCCTGTCCTCTGCTTCTCGCTCCCCCGCCACACTCACACTGTCTAGAGAGTTCTCTAAACAGGAGGGATAATGGAGGCCCTCTCTCTGATTGAAAACATATTGTGGCATAATGTACTACAAGGACACATATCATGGGTGACATTGGTGAAAAATCTTGCAGCAAGCTCTTCTTTCCCAGGGGAGTCGTCGGTGCCTGTGGGAGGGCTGGCCATCTCACTTCAATTCATTTCCTCGGCAGGGCTATGCTCGGCAGAAGAGCCAAGCTGCCATATGGCGTATTAAAGATCCCGCCTAATAAATCTAGCTAAGCAGGCCATGCCTTCAAGCTGCTTCTTTCCTATATATGTGTATAATACAGTTTATTGGTTGTTACCAACATCTGGGCTAGGGACGGAGGACAGTTCGTATCCCACACTGAGGATGCTGGTTCTCCATTATCTGCATCATTGACTTTGAATGTTAGGAGTATATTTTCCTGATGATGCATAGCTGTCTTTATGCGATCCTGTAGTAATACAATGTACAATGAAACGTGATGCTGACAAAATGGGAGAGGGTGTTTAACCTCTTTGCATTGTATTTTTATGTGTGTTTATATGGCTGGGCAATGTATGTTGTACAATCAGATATGAGGACGGGGAGATTTGTATGGTCTCAAGCATGAGTTGTTTTAGACTTTCCACAAAGTGGCACAAGGCCTGACTCTGTAGTTGACTAACACTGTGGCACATTTTTATATGGTTTCAAAAATACCACTTTATTCATTTCACATGCTTCCCCTGGTCATATCTGTCAGTACTGAAAAGAAGACAAAGGGATGCAGCTGAGCCACCCCATGCGGAATGAAGACTAAACCTTTCCCAAGATGGCACTTTGTCACGAAAGGAGAGGGACAAAGTGATGGCCATAGCTAAAAAGAAAAACTGTCATCGGAGACATGATTTTCCATGATGTTTCTGCAGCTATGGAAACAGAAAATTGCCAAGAAAAGGAGGACAGGAATTGCTGATTAGTTCATGCTGCTTCTGTGAGAACGCCGCTGTTGCCTTGAGGCAGACCTGAGCGGTGAGTACTCCAGCGCCCGCGTAGTTAATCTGTGACTGCATTCTTAAGAAAAGCACATAACCTTCTCTGTTTGATCGCCTCTTTGCTAAATTAAACCAGGAGAGCTACAGATATGTGTTCATTTATCAATTTTCCCATTGCTTCTCATATATTAATCTTCCTTAATGTCATGTGGCAGCCATTATTGGCTCCACTTTAGAAGTTAGAAACATTTTGTTATTATTTTATCTCTAGCATCCAAAATAAACTCTTACTTCGGTCATACCATGACAGTACTATCATCTTAAGGAATAGATTTATTCCTATATTTGATGTCGAAGCGTTTTTTGAAATCCACGAATTTGAATGATGGTCTTAAAGAATTTACAGCTCTGTCTATGTGGCAATCAAGTTATATTCAGAGGCATAAAGCCTGTCTCTGAATGGGCTGCATTGTACAGAAACATGAGTTTAGAGCTTTTGTGAGATCGTTCTCCAGCGGTACAAAAGTAAGACAGGAAGGAGAGAGATGAGGTCATCACCAGTACAGAAGCGGAGTGGGAAATTATTTTAGAATAAAAGTTTACTCTCCTCATCATGCAAAACCACCTGTCACTACTAACTCTTTCTAATCCCGAGAGCCAGCAAGGCCCTGTGAGCTTACCATCCTTGGCAGTGTCAATCACCCAGGGAGGTTAACTCACTTTAACCAGCAGGTGGCAATGACTCACCACCTTTTAGGGTATAAGCTTTAGCACGGCCATATTCTACCCTAATTCACAGAAAGTCCTCTGCCCACTAGTGTGATCTGGGGCACTCGTGAGTTGTCCTACCCAGAGGAGTGTCACTGTCTAGCAGTCACTACAATGGCTTTCTTCTGGACTCCAATGATGAAAGTTGCAGGTTTTTTTTTTTTTTCTGTCCAAGTAGATGCGTGGTACCAGTACTTAGGGCAGCGTTCAGAAAGAATAAATAATGTGAACAGCCCCATTTCTCTTTACTGACAGTAGTCCAGAGAGCTGCTTGAAGCCTTCACACCTGTAATGTACCACTTCCCTTTAACACCCATGAATCCAGAACGGGGGACTCTATGCTGGCTTTGGGATGTGTTAGAACAAGGAAACTTTAGGAAGAGAAGAAAGGAATATGCAAAGACCAAAGGAAAGGAAGCTGGTTTCCAAACAGCAGCATGACACACAGGCAGCACAGAGATTCTGTAACCTGGTTTGCTAAGATCAGGTCTGTTCTTATAGCCTGGAGAAAATGTCTTACAGTGTCTGGAGAAAGAGATGAAATCTCTGTGCTCCAATCCTTTTCGTCTTAAAGAAACCCCTGTGTCTCAATCACTTTGAACTGGGTTATATTTATGGACTTAAAAATCCAATACCCAAGTAAAAACCTTAGCATATTAAATTTGCCACATGGCTTTTTTAAAAAAAGATTTTATCTTAAATTATTTTATGTTTAATTATATGCATGTGCATAAGTCTATGTGTGAGTATGTGAGGCCAGAGGTGGCAGGATACCCTGTAGCTGGTGTTATAGGCAATGGTGGGCCTAAAAGCTGGGCCTGAAGACAGGACCCTGCAACAACAGTATGTACTCTTCACTGTTGAACAATGGCTGTAGTCCTGCTGTGTACCTACTCTTCAGTTCTTCAATATTTCACCTGTCTATTATAAATAACAAAGTTGAGAAGACCAGAAGAAAATGAATCCCTTCCCACTGACTGTGCTTATTGTGGTCACTGTGGTAAATAACTGTGGAAATATGTACAGATGTAGAAAACAGACCACCTCAACCAAATGCTTGAACACCTACCAAGGGAGAAAATTAAGAAATGTCACTGTCAATGTCAAATACATTTCCAAACTGATTTAAGCAAGTGAGGCAGCCTTATACCTTCCAGTATTTTCTGTATCAAACAGTTGTTTAGATGAAGCTTTATGCAAAATTGCTAGAAAATGTGCCCTTGCAGCTTGACTGACAATACCCAGCTTCCCAGAGATCTAATTGTTTATGCTCGTCTGTAGAGTCCCCTTATTTTCCTTATTATGAACCACTGTGCCGCCAGCGTCATCCTGTAGAGATATCTGGTAAACATTTTATGAGACAGGCGAAGCTTTTAGAATTCCTTTTGAGCTTTGTTAAATTGAACGTGTGAAAATAAAGTTGTCCAGTGTGAAAGAGAGACAGCATTTTTTAGTCTGCTTGGAGAGCTGAAATCATGCCGGGTGCAGGAGCTGGCAGGCCTGATTTAGTCACTGCCAAGCCCATCAGCATTGTTCATTCTGATTGATTAAGGAAAACATTCCGTTTATTTTCACGGAGAGACGCAGCTACATCTGGTGAGCTGTTGTATCCCATTGCAATTCATATGGGGTGTTTTATGATTATTTTTGTAGACTGGAGATGGTTCCTCCGCAAATAATAAGGCAATGATAAATAACTCAAGAGTTTTTTTTTCTTGGTTTTTGTTGGTGTTCTTTTTTTTATTATTATTATCTTGCAAGAGCAAAAGAGAATAAAATAACATAAAGAAAATGAAAGCCCCCATGCCCTGATCTTGCAAGGTTTGTGTAAGGCGTTTATATTGCAGTAGTGCTGTTGCTATCAGGTTAATGATAACACAGCTCTGTCAAGCTGTTCATGAGGTTTCTTATGTATATGTTTAGATGCTCGGGTCTCCATAGATAAAAGATGCTTTGTGATAAAAATGAATTCTTTTGAGAATTGAATTGCTCCTGTTGAATTATCACGAGCTGTGATCTAGTGTTTCTCAGACCTAGATTTTGTATGTTGTGCAAATCACAAAAGATATTTTCTTGGTGCTAAGCGTTCTACAGTTGTATGCATGCTCCCTTCATCCTGTTTTAGAATATAACTGATATCAAATACTGAATTAGGAGAGATCATGTCTAGAAACAACCTTTGTGGAATATTGGCCAGGTGATAAGGATTTTCGTGAACTCACTGAACTATCAATTATTTGTAAGGTTTCAGGGTTCAGTTGAAGGAAAAAAAAAAGAGTTACATTTAGGAAGACTCCATATCTCATCAAAACAACACTCCAATTGGCAAACTGTGAGTTTATAGGAAACCCCAACAGTATTTATAGGAAACACCCAGCCATTTTTCTTGACAGCTTGTGACATATAAGTACAGCAGAAGTCCAACCATACTTTCCATATCATGAGAGAAAAGCATTTAAAATGCATCCTCCTGTATCCTCTTTGTCTGCTGTCCTTGAAGGCTCGATATCCCAACCAGTACCCATTCAAAAGGGATTTCAAACAAAAGAGGACTTTGAAAATGTGAAGAGCTGGACTAGGTAGCAATTGTGCAAGACTGGGATTTCATGGAGCCTGTCCAGGTAACCCCCGGATGTGGGGACTAAGAGAAACACCTGGTTCTCAGGGAACCTGTATGTGAATTAGCAGAAGGTCCACTGGGCCGCTCAGGTGTGGCATGCTAACACACAGCTCAGAAGTATGAGAAGCCCTAGGGCTCCATGGCTTGGAGTTGGGCATAAGTCATTGTTGTTGTTGCCTGGATTGTTGCTCTTTTGACAAGAAAGTCCTTACATAGGAATCCATCTGGAATAGAAAACGTTTTTGCTTTTGTTTTCTTACCCTATGACCAATTCAAATCACCTAGGTAGGGAACTCTTCTGAAGACAGTCATAATGACAAAACCAACAGAACGTATTCATTTTTTTAAATTTTGTTTTTGTTGATTTCTTTAGGAAAGAATTTTCCAGAGTTAAAGGATGCCTGATGGAGGAAGGTCATTGGTTGATTTAATAAAGAAGCTGCTTGACCTGATAGGTTAGAACGTA
>NC_022019.1:28811189-28812745 GCF_000317375.1 Microtus ochrogaster
AAATGAACACAGTGTCCGTGTAATTATTTCGGGTAGAGCTAGCCATGTGGGCGGCCGGGTGCCGGGACGCAGCCCGCCGCTCCTATTTCTACAGATGCCAGGGTTCTATTGGTCACACTGGATCCTTACAACCAAAAACTAAGTTAATTCCAATAATGGTTTAACTTTTATCAATCAGTTTGTAGAATTAAGACAGCTAGCCCATTTTGTTAAGAGTGAAATATAATTCTGTAAATGTTATTAGAAAACTGTATTTACGGATTCAACATTAAAATAAAATGACTGTTCAGCAGTGAGACTATGAACACAAATTGGGGAAGCTTAGTGCTAGGTGTCATGGCATGAGCAATATTCTAATTAAATTAATGAGGCAAACCAGACAACATTTCCTTGTGCTTCTTGACTGTGGACATATTTTCCATGCTTGTATCTAAAACTATATAACATGCAATCGATAAAGAAACGTAGAATGTAGTTATAAAATGTATGTGCATGCTCTCACAGATATCACACAACCATGTAGGGTCTGGGGATATGGCTCAGTGGGTAAGGCATGGAGGAGGTGAGTTCAGATACCCAGAGCCAGTGTAAATACAGCACAGCAATTGTAACTGTTATTACAACACTTTTGGCATGGGAGATATTATAGACAGGAAAGTTCCTATAGGCTTTTGAAGCTTCCAGGCTGGCTAGTATGGCATATACTGCAGTGAGTAACCAAAGTGGGCAACTTGTCTCTAGTGAGGTGGAGGATGAGGACCGAAAGCTGAGGTTGACTCATTCAACATGTGTGCTTTTGCATATGTGTCCTTGAAGTCACACAAGAACACACAGGTATGTTTTTCTGCAGTTTTACTGATTTTTAATAATTTTATTAATTTTTGGAGAGTTTCGTGTGTTGTATTTTGATCATATGTACCTCACCCTCAAGTTCTCCCATGTGCCTACCTACCAAGTTTAATATATATTGCCTAATTATTCTTGGGATTGGGGCGTGCTCTGGGTGTCTGGTGGACCTAACAGGAAGAAACCTCCCTCTTCCTCCCTAAGTAGCTGCCAAATGCAAATCACTCCTCAGTCTTGGTGGGAGGGACATCATACCTCTCCAGTGCATGCTGGGATTTTATCTGGCTTGAGCTCTCTCAGGTTGTGGGCTTTCACAATAGCTGTGAGTTTGTACATGTGACAATCGTGTTTTGTTGGAATACACTATTTCTTTGTGGTCATCTATGGCCCCAGGCTCTCACAATATTCCCATCCTCTCTTCCTAAAAGACCCTGCTAGGAGGAGTATAATATATATATATACATCCCATCTGAAATTGAGAACCCAGTTTCTCATTCTCTGCAACTTGACCAGTTGTAGGTCTCTGATGAAGGTTGAGAGACATGAGACGCACTGGTTTTTTAATATTATGTTTATGTGGCAATTTGAACAAGAATGTCCCCCACTGTCTCATATATTCAAATACTTGGTTCCCAGTTAGTATACTCTTTCAGAAAGGCACAGTCTCTCTCTCTCTCTCTCTCTCTCTCTCTCTCTCTCTCTCTCTCTCT
>NC_022019.1:28812845-28815478 GCF_000317375.1 Microtus ochrogaster
CTCCCTCCCTCCTTCCCTCCCTCCCTCTCTATTTCTCTTCCTTCTTTCTCCTATTTGTGGATGTAAGCTCTCAGCTACTGCTGGGTTGCCATGTCTGCTTGTCCGCTGCCATCGTCCTCACAATGATGGTAATGGACTCACCTTCTGAAACCGTAAGCAAGCCCTAAATTAATGTTTTCCTTTACAAATTGCCTTGATCATGGTGTCTCTTTAGAGCAACAGAAAAGTAACTGAGACAGTTCACTTAGCCAAGTGATGAGAATAGGTTCCATTTGAGGCCTAGGACCAAACTTTATTGATCGTGGTGCCAACACAGACAATATCTCTTGGAGCAGACTACGAATCCAATCAGAGGATACAGGGCCACTCCCAGGACATTCCTACCACCATTGCACCAGTTTTTATGATGAAGAATTCATCATGGCAACAGATTCTGTATTTTATTGTTGCCTATAATCAACAAAGTTTTAGAAAGTCTTTGTAAAATACCCTTATGATTCCATAATTGTGTTAAATTTCTACATAAATATGTTTTTTAACTTAAGTCCCATTTTGCCTGAAATCACTTAGAAATTGTTGAAAAGTTTCCTCAAATTTCATGACAAAAGGAGTTTTCAATAAATGCTTACATGAATAACCTCATTGCAATACTTGCCAGTGGAAACAAAATTAGATAAATTCATATCCATCACATGAATTAAAATCAATTGAGAAATTCCCCAAACTTATAATTAAATTTGATAAATACTAAAAATAATTATGAGTAAAGACATGTCAGTTTTTGTTTTTTCTTTAGAATATTCCTCAAGTGGAAAACTGAAACTTTTAATGTGTTTAAATATAAAGTAGCATAGGGGACTGACCAGATGATCATTAGATATATATGCTGCTATCAGTCCTGTGAATCTGGAGGCAACCAGGAGATCCCTGGGAGCCACTTGGTGGAAGAAGACCAGGGCCAAAAAGTGTCTTCTGACCTCCATGCATGTATCATGAATGCATGGCAGACACATGCACAAAATATAAATATACTCAAAGGAGAGATAATAAAGAATATAGCTAAAATTATAAACAGCTTTCTGACTTTATAAGGCATATACCTCAGCAACTGAAAAAAAATAAATTCTATAATTGAGTGGGTTGGTGGTGACACACACTTTTAATCCTCATACCGAGGATGTAGAGGCAAGTGAGTTTGTGGCCAGTAGATAAAGCAGGTTCCAGGATGGCCAGCACTACTCAGAAAAACCCTGCCTCAAAAAAACAAAAAATAATCAATCAATCAATCTACAATTGAAGAAAATAACAAAATATGTCAACTATTTCAAATTTTGTTAAGCATGAAATGCAATTTTACAATACAACGCCATGAATTGTTTATTATGGAAAGTTACATTACTAAGAAAATACAGTCAGTAGAAAAATAACATTGACTTGGTATTAAAGACTGGATACAAAATCTATTGGAAATATATGGGAAGAGTAGTTACTTTTCGCTATTATTTATGATAAGTGAAGAGAATCTTTATTACTGATTGTGCTTCTTCAATTTGTTACATAATTCTAATTTTAAAATAAGCAATTTATAGCTAGTTTCATATTTTTTGTCGTTTCCTGGTATTCTGTTTGTTTGTTTGTTTGTTTTCTTTGCACTAGAGGCTAGAACTTATGACACCTGGGACATTAAGCAAGTGCTGTTTCACTGAACTATATTCCCAGCCCTTGTTTTGATTTTGGGGACATTCTTACTATGACGTTCTGACTGGCCTGGAGCTTGCAGTATAGCCCCGGGTGCCCTATTCACCTCCTCCTGACTCCTCCTCCCTCTTGCTGGTGGATAGGGAAAACTACCGTCCCAGGCTTTGCACATGTGTTCTGTATTGAATCCCTAGTGTACTCAAACCTACTTAATGCCAATTTATTTTTAGTCCTTTTTTTTACTGTATTAAAAAAAGTTTCAGGGCTAATTTTAAATTACATTTTACCAATAAGAAAAAATGTATTTTGAAATATAAAAAAAGCTCTATCTCCCACCTCCATTTTTCAGTAAAAAGTAGGAATTCATTATTCCAGTCACCTGTAGCAGAGACTGCATCTCAAATTTACTTCCAGAGATCGTAGGAACTCATGGAGCAAGTGAAGGAGGATGAGGTGGGACACAGGCACACACGCTAATTACTAATTTCTCTAATTGGTCACCATCTGTCAGCTGTTACCACTCTTGAGCTGCCAATATTGATGTTGTGCTATTTCAGATTGGCACTTAATGAATTTATGAAGTGTTTCCATATGTGACATTGTCCCTAAAGAGTGGTGATGATGTTGGCTCCATGTACCTCATTTATGACTTAGATTCTCCAGGATGCTATAATTGAGTTACCTCTGCTACCTGGCAGCATGCATTGTTTTATGAACAATCATGGCTTAATGCCCATAACTTTGGTGTCTTTGGGTTTTAGAAAGGTCATTTGCCTTGCTCTTACTTTACAAAGAAGTTGTACTTGATGAGACGCCTGATTTTGCCTCTTTATTTTTTTAGCATTAGAGAGCCTCAGCCCTGTTCATTTAAAATTAAGCTTTTTTTTTCCTTTATTTCTTTTTTTTTCTAATTTATTTATTTATTTTTTTTTTAA
>NC_022019.1:28816588-28835782 GCF_000317375.1 Microtus ochrogaster
CATTTGAACTTCTTCTGTTGAGAATTCTCTGTTCAGCTCAGTGCCCCATTTTATAATTGGGTTGGTTAGCCTTTTACGGTCTAGTTTCTTGAGTTGTCTGGCAACACAGTAACAATGTTAAATTATCTTTAAGTCAAGAAGAAGTCACATTACAAATGAGTCAGAATGTAACTGATAAAAAGTTGTTTAGGAAACAAATTTATTCAGTTTTATGAAATACATGAATTTTATCCTTATGATTTTTTTTTTGGGGGGGGGAAGTATGGTTTCTGTGTCTAAGCAGTTGGTGGTCTGGAATTTTATCTTTTTCCAGTTCCCGGGAACTTTCAATCTTACCTCAGCCTTCTAAATGCTGAGATTAGAGTCACAATTAACCATGAAGGCCTTTAGAGCTCTCTCTTTCTTTTCAAAACAAGGTAGATATATCTGTGGAAAATGCCAGAAAATATATTTGTTGGAACAATATTCAATTCATCTCTCAAGAAAGATCTTTTATATGCAGGGCTATGAGTTTGGAAATAATCTCAAAGTCACTTTTTTTTGTGAATTTCAGAAAACAAATCAGCTAATCAGGAAAATGGAAACCTCTTCAACGTGGTAAGATATCGCTATAAAAAGTGACAGGTAAAAATCACACTTGATACTGAGAAGCCAGCTGGTCTTCCTTGGTGAGGAAAACAACGCAAAATAACTTTGCTAATATTAATCATTGTGCCGGGCGGTGGTGGCACACGCCTTTAATCCCAGCACTCGGGAGGCAGAGGAAGGTGGATCTCTGTGAGTTCGAGACCAGCCTGGTCTACAAGAGCTAGTTCCAGGACAGGCTCCAAAGCCACAGAGAAACCCTGTCTCGAAAAACCAAAATATATATATATATATTTATCATTGTACTGAAAGTTTCTAATACAATATGACAAGAAAAGTACATGAAAGTGTGCACATCTGTATATATATGCATATGTATGTACACATTATATATGGAGGGAGCAAAGGCAACTATCTTTATTGGCTACATGGAGAATCCCATAAATCAAGAGGAAAAATATTTTAGAAATAATATATGTCAGCAGCAAGGATTTGGGATATAAAGATAACACTTGAAAGATGACTATTGCCTTATTTACTATCAACGAACAATTTTAATTTTAAAATAATAAACACAGTATTATTTATACAAACAGCAAAAGAGATGAGATGTTTATGTATAAATATGACAAAAATGTAGAGAAACCACATGAGGAAAGTTGCTGAATTTATGGCAATCAGAGATGACCTCAGTAAATAAAATCAGAACCCAAGTTCTGGAGAACACTCTGCATTTTCTGCACAGAATTCTCCCTCAGTCTAAAACCTGTCTAAAGTTATAGTCTATTAAGATGAAAAAATATGAGAGCAGTATTATTTTAAGCTTAAATATTTTTAAATAATTTATTATTGATAAATTAATTTATCTATTTTACATCCCTACCACAGTTTCTACCCCCCCCCCCAACACACACACCACACCACACCACTTTTCCTCCACTGCTCTGTCCTATCCACTCCTTTTCTGATTCTGTTCAGAAAAGGGCAGGGCAGGCCTGCCACGAGTATCAATAAAGCCTGCATATCAAGTTGCAGCAAGACTAAGCATCTCCCCTTGTATTAAGGCTGGGCAAGGCAATCCGGTGTGAGGAATGAGTTCCTAAGAACCACCCCAAGTGTTAGAGCCAGTCGCTGCTCCCACTGTTTGGAGTCCCACGAGTAGACAATCCTAAACAACTGTCACATACGTGTAAAGGACCTAGGTCAGGTCCCATGCAGAGTCCCTAGTTGTTGGCTTAGACTTTGAGTTTCCATGACCCCGGTCAGTTGTTTCTGAGGGTTTTCTTCTGATGTCCTTGAGCCCTCTGGCTCCTACAATTCTTCCTCGCTCTCTTCAACAGGATTCGCTGAGCTTAGCCTAATGTTTGACTGTGGGTCTCTGCATTTGATTCTCTCAGTTATTAAATGCAGCCTCTCTGCTGACAATTTGGGGTAGTCACGAATCTGCTCACTGGAGGTGGTCATTTCAGGCTACATATCCGCTATTGCTCGGAGTCTTAGCTGGGGCCATCCTTATAGATTCCTGGGAGTTTCCCTTGCAGCGGGTTTCTGCCTGACCCCAAAATGACCCCTTTCCAGTCATCTCTTCCAGTACTCTCACCTTCCACCCACCCTCTGCCTGTCCCTCATGTTCCCATTCCCGGCATGCTCTAGTCCACCCAGGAAATCCCGGCATGCTCTAGTCCACCCAGGAAATCTCTTCTATTTCCCCTTCCAAGGAAATCCGTGCGTCCTCCTTGTTATCTAGCCTCCCTGGGTCTGTAGATTGTAGCATGGTTATGCTTTATTTTACAGATAATATCCACTTATGAATGAGTACATAACATGCTAGTCTTTCTGTGTCTGGAAGAACTCAAGAAACGAGACACCAAAACCCGCAAATAATTCAATTAAAAATAGAGTATATATCTAAACAGAGAATTTTTCAACAGAAAAATCTCAAATGGCAAAGAAACACTTAAAGAAATGTTTACCACCCTTAGCCATAAGGGAAATACAAATCAAAATGACTCAAGATTCCGTATTATACCTGTCAGAATGTTTAAGATTAAAAGCACAAACGACAGCTTATGCTGGAGAGGATGTGGAGCAAGGAGAACACTGCTCCCCTGGTAGTAGTGCAAACATGTACAGCCTCTTAAGGAAAAATACGGCAGTATCTCAGAAAATTGGTAATGAATCTACTTCAAGATCTAGGTATATGCCACTCTTGGCATATACCCAAAGGTTCCAATCATACCACAAGGACATTTGCTCAACTATGTTCCTAGCAGTTTTAGCACAGTATCCAGAGCCTGAAAGCAACCTAGATGCCCCTCAACAAACTGAAGAATGGATAAAGAAAATGAGGTACATTTACAAAATGGAATATTATTCAGCTGTTAAAAACAGTGACATCAGGAGATTTGCAAGCAAATGGATGAAACTAGAAAGAAACAATCCTGAGGGAGGCAATATGTTTAAGGCAAGCAAAGGACTGAAAACTGATGTTCTGAATTACGTAATTTATAGGTAGCAAAATGATAGTTTTATATTCTTCAGTTTTACATTAAAAGTACATGTTATTTCATATGAAAATGCTAATTTATATAACCTTAAATTGTTACATTAATTTAAAGTTTTCAGTGATAGGCAAAATAGCTTTATTTCCCTACACACCATTTTGAAATATTTTACAAGACCACATGTTGTTAATTCTAATTCATAATGAAGGAATATATTTTGGAAAATTTTATTAAATGAATTTTTAACCCACATATATCATAAAAGATGATGATTAAGCCAAACTTTAAATAGAAATTTTAGGCATATGAGGGTATGAATGCCTTCAGTCACATATTTTGAAAAGCAAAACAACAATAGGAAATGTACTGTTTTTTAATATCCCATTGGCCAGGTTATAATTGAATTTTCAAATATTAGTGTGAAACTCATATATTGCCACATGCATTGCTGTATTTTGTTGGTGAAAGTAGAAAATAATTCCATTATTAAGAATAATTTAAAATTTTCTACCAATGATTCAGATATGTGGATTCAAAAGCAACAGGAAATGAAATATTGATGACATTATGAGTACATATGAGTCATATAGAGACACATCCTACAATTCAGATTTAAATAAAATGGCATTGGAAAGAGTTACTCATCTCCACATTCTTTGTAATGTCCAAGACTGGAAATGTGTCAGATGTTGATTAGTAAGGACATTGATGAAAACATGGAAATCAGGGCAGTATAACCTAAAATGTGAAAGGGGCAACATAAATTCTGGATAAGGAGGACACCAAGAAAACAGGATGCTCTAAAGCAGCATGAGCCATGCTCTGATGAGCTCACAGAGACTGAGAGAGCATGCACAGTGCCTGCGTGGGTCTGCACCGGGTCCTCTGTGTAAGTCTTATGACTTCCAGATTTGTTTTTTATGGGATTCCTGAGTTTGTGAATTTGTAGGTGTCTGATTATTGTTGATTTGTCTTTTCCAACTTCAATGTGATAGCTTTAAATTTATCTCAGTATATGTTGGTGGAAGCTGCTTGTTTGTTCCTGGCTGCTCAGCCCCGAAATAATCATACAGAAACCATATTATTTTCAATACTGACCAATAGCTTAAGCGTGTTTCTGGCGATTCTTATATCTTAAATTAACCCATTTCTATTAATGTGCTTATCACCATGTGGCTGTGGCTTACCTGGTAAAGTTCTGTCCCAGGCATCTGTCTCTGGAGGGCTGCTGCATGGCTTCTTCTGACTCTGCTTACTCTCTATATACTCTGGTAAGTCATTGGCCAGAAGCAGCTTTTTTATTAACCAATGACAATACAACATAGTCACAGCATACATCACCTCCAGGATCAAGTATATTTTATTTTATTCCATTTTATTATTCTTCTTTTAGAAGCCTGTTCTTACCTACTAAAGAAATGGAGTGGACACAGTTGAGAACGGCAGTGCGAGAAAATGGAAGAGTAAAGGGGAACAGAAATTGTATTCAGAATAAAGTATGTGAGAAAAGAATCTATTTCCCATGAAAGGAAAAAGAATAATGTTGTTTCCAAAGACTATAGTGAATAATTTTAGAATATATTGCCTACTGAAATGCATCAACAGAAAAATGGAAGTTTCAGGCTATGATGAAGAGGAAAAAGTGAAGGACAAACCACACACGCGCTGTTTGTTGGTTTCCAATGGAGTCTCAACATAAAGGAAAATTCTGCCAGCTGGAAGCGTGGCTGGTACACTCAGCAACGTGGCCATGTTTCTCACTGCACTGGACATGGTAAGGCCTTGGCTTTCACCCTCACCCATCCAGGACTGAACAGGTGTGGGCTTTGTTGCCATCTCCAACAGGGCTAGCCCAGGAAAGACCACAATTCAAACTGTAAAGTGTATTTTCTGATTGATGCTATTGATTGATGCTGCACCATCATTAAAAAAATGCAAGTCACAACCTAATCTGAGAATGACTTATTCTAATACTTGCATGAGCAAATACGGTAAAAAAAAAAAATAAAGAAAACCCTAGAATGTATTCTAAAATTAATACAAATTGTTACATGGAGCATATGGATAATGGAGAGATGTGGATGAAATACAGAGTTTATGAATGAGTTTGTACAAGTTTCATAGCTGCTGTTACGATAAAATATGCTTACAAAAGCATCTTTAAGGGCAAAATGATT
Organism: Microtus ochrogaster; assembly: GCF_000317375.1. Lineage (NCBI taxonomy): Eukaryota > Metazoa > Chordata > Mammalia > Rodentia > Cricetidae > Microtus > Microtus ochrogaster. The sequence continues at coordinate 28,821,855 of NC_022019.1, forward strand.
TATTCAGTTTACAATTTCAGATTACTGTCTATCACTGTGGAGTGATCAAGGCAGGAGCTTGGAGGATCTGGTCACATCTACATTCCAAAACATTGAGAAATGAACACATAAATGATTCTTTATCAGCCAAATTTTTATTCATATAATTCAGGGCCCAGTTTGGGAAACTGCCAGCATTCAGTATGGGTTTTCCCATCCCAATTAACACAGCTGTTAAAAATTCCGCTAAGGCATGCCTTGATGCCAACCTGACCTAGGCTGTCACTAATTGAAACCCTCTTCCCAGGGGGTTCTTCCTTGTGTCAGTTTGATATCTAAAAGTCACCATCAGAGGCCTCTTGCACATATCTCTTACTTAGAAACAACATTAATATTTTACATGCCATCTATATTAAAATTGAAAAAGTTTCACAACAGAAAAGAATGGCAAATTTGAAAACAAAATAACCCATTTCCATTGACAGTATTGAGTGACCTTTCCCCACAAGGGGAGTATGTGACAAGGTTATGGAACACAGGACCCTCTTAAGACTATTCTGGAATTATCACAGCTAATGTGGGTGTGGACATGAGCACCACTCTCTTAGAGAAAAATGAAAGAGATGGAATGACCGATCAATACCCTCATGGGGGAGTAGCAGGTGGAATTGGATCTATAGATGCACCTTCCCTAAAGCTAAACCCTGTGAAAGTTTTGGAACACTGAGCCTGGCCAATAGTGAAGGGACGTGTGATTGTATTTGTACTCCTTCATCCCCATAAATATCTATGTGGCTGGCATAGGGTCATGCAGAATTTTGTACCTGCACTATGCCTACAGCTAGAGCTCATGAATACTGAGTAACATAATAATTAGGAAGTAAACAAAGATCCCGTATAGATGCAGCTTTATTCACCTCTTACATACTATGCAGGTATGTAAGTGAGGTCTGTACGCTGACTCACTCACTCACGCAGACTCAAGAGCAACTCTCTGTCCCAATAGCCAGCTCACTAGAATTAACCCATGTTGTACAAGGGAGTTTCTAAGCAGAAATCAATGCATGTACTATGGCATAGGTTGAATAAGTCTCAGAAATGAAGGCAAAAGTTTCCACAAAGAGTTGTCTTACTCGTTGACTGATGACTGTCATTCTCATACAGCCAGAATGCTTCTCAGTGTGATTTGTGCAAAGTGTTTTAGGTGTTCATGGAAGTAAGATCATACTTTGAGAGGCCAGCCACCCAGAGCACTAACCATCAACAAAGTCTGGAAGTGGCTTCCCCGGGGAATTAGTGATATCTTCATTACTTTCCACTCAAGCAAGAAGATGGCAGCAGCACAAGAGATGCATCGAGGCTGGTTGACTCCAAGATGTCTCTGTTCTGAGTTCCTGCTGCGGCAGACACCCTACTTCCCAGCGTCAGCCCCAGCCAGATTAGCTGTGCTCAGAGTCAAGGGCAGGAATGAAAGGGGGAAGCTACAAATAATTGCTTTTATTTCAACTCATTGAAGAGATGAAATACAGGGCAGCTAAGATAATGCACATGCATCAAGAAGGATCATTTCCTGGTGATAAAGTGTGAATGGGTGGAAATAAAACAGGAGAGCAAACCTGTCTGTCTGCAAATCGGTCATAAGTATGAAAGAATTCCAATGGAAGAGCGGCAAATTCATCTTTTATAGTAGAAGGGTTCTCTAAAACATCTGAAATACCGTGGCTTTTGCAGGACAAAACAGAACCATAGAGATCACCTTTCTTTATTCTCACCATAAATTAGTCCTTCCTGGCTGCCATTCAGCAGGCACTCTCAGAATGGATGCAGAGCTAAAGGCCAAGTGTTTAAACTGCCCAGCATGGATTTCACTGTTCTTTAGATATTAACACAGTGGAAGTTATTTTTCCTTGATTCAAATAAAGCGAATATAAAAAAGAAAGAAAGGCACCCCAAAATCTGTCAATATAAAAGGGTCTACTCTGTAGTCATAACTGCTTCAAGCATTTGATGGCTTAGTAAGGAAATTCCACAGCCTCACATCAATGCAACTTCCAGAGAAAGTCCAATAGGCAAGTCCTCTTGCCAGACTAGAACAGCAATGAGCATTAAGACAAAATAAATTTAGCTAATGAGTTACCAAACACCCACCATGGAAACAAGATAAATTTATTATTTTTGAAAGGCCTAATCTGAAGATAATTGTTTTAGTAAGACTTCATATAACTTAAATAGTGTCATATAAACCGAGAAGTTCTAGATCAAAACCCTATGTGAAGTACTAAATCAAAACTACAGCATCTATCACTGTTTAAAAGCAAAGGGGCTAAAGCTGCATCTCTGTAGCGTTCCATGTCTCTTTACCATCCATGAGAAACTTTTGTTCTTACATACTATTGGTTTTGCTGAGTATTTTTTTCCTCGATCAAATATCTGAAGGTCATCATAGAAGCAGATAGACAAGTATTTCATCTAAGTAACAGTAAATTTGGACAACAGAATGGAAAACACTTCTGAATGTCCTCAGCACTCAACTGAGTTAAGCATCTGACGCGATATTGAGTCGTTATCCACACACAGACTCTCCACCAGTTAAATATGACTTGTAAAGTCTTCTAGTATAAAAGTGAAGACACTAAATCCTTAGATCCATGGGTTCTGTGCTGATTTTACCTTGAATTTGCAGTGTGACTGTGAGGTTGGGAATCATGACCCAGCTGTATTAGCAAACCCATAAGATCGCCTCTGTTTCTGAGGTTTCCACAACATTTATGTTTCCTGACAAACTGTTGATATTCAGTGCTGATTCACTTTCTGGGAATTTAGTGGTGGGCTGTGTACATGTTCCTGAAGCACGGGAATGGCTCAGCTTTGTGATGAACCCTGTGTTAGGACATACGCTGAGGCAGCTAATCCCAAGAACAAGATTGTGGAACACTAAGAAGGGTTTGCAAGCCCAACCGGGAAGGGAGTGAAAGTCAGGAACAAGATTCGAATGCAAACATTTCCAAAGTCTGTGTGATTGCCTCAGTAGGAAGCTCTAACGTACATTAATATTCCTCTGAAAAAGTGAAAGTGTGGTGAATGCCACTTTTGTTATTTCACTTTCTGTCAGGAGAAGGTCAAGTTTGACAGTTGTTTAAAGTTTCAAGTTCCTTTAAGACAACTCCTTGAATCAGCAGAGCCCTTGGTAGAAACTCACGTGAGAATTTTCAATAAATGCTAATAGAATGAATAATGCATCGATTGCCTTAGAAGTACAAGATAAATTAATGACTTAAAAGGTATCTAAAGATAAATGAATTCTTCAAATGATATATATTTGAATTTAAAATCTAATGAAATCATACAATTTAAATGTTCACTTGTTATTGTCGATAATTTTTCAAGATATATACTTCAATGGAGAAAACAAATTTAAAGAATATCATTTAACTATTTTCATTTTTTGGATTCAGAATTTTTCTGTATGACCTTGTCATCATCCTCCTTCCTCAATCTTTTTAGTTATATACTTCTACAGGTACCCTCTACAGGTATTCTCCAAGCATTCTCTACCATCTCCCACAATGGGATTATACAACAGAAAATTATAAGCTTTATACATTATGATTTAAATGTTATAATACTATGGAGTAATAGGATATGCACAAGCAGGGGCGGCCAAAGTTGCCACTGGAATGAAATTAGAAGTAGTTCATGTGAGAAGCCTATGTTGTACAAGTGAAGAGTATTCAGAGACACTGCATTCAGTGACAATGGCCATCACTTAATTCAAATATGTGTCTTCTATGTGAACCGCTGAGCTGCTCAAAAATTTGAATTAATAATGTGCTACGGGTATTGTAATAAGAGCGGCGGGCTGCGTCCCAGGCACCCGGCCGCCCGCACGGCTAGCTTATGCCCCGAAATAATTACACGAAAACTGTATTCTTTTAAACACTGCCTGGTCCATTAGTTTTAGCCTCTTGTTAGCTAGCTCTTACGTATTGATCTAACCCGTTTTTTATAATCTGTGTAGCCCACGAGGTGGCTTACCAGGGAAGATCTTAACCTGCGGCTGTGTAGGGTGGGAGAATCATGGTGACTCCTGACTTGGCTTCTTTCTCCCAGCATTCTGTTCTGTTTACTCCACCCACCTAAGGGTTGGCCTATCAAATGGGCCTAGGCAGTTTCTTTATTAATTAACCAATGACCTTCCTCCATCATACAGGCCTCAAAAGGCCATTTTCTTACTATGTTAATCTTTACTGAAAGACACATGTATATTAAGTTAATTTAAAATGATCAGTTTGGGGTTCAAGTGGTGTCTCAGCACTTATAAGTGATTGCTGCTCCTCCAGATGCCCAGAGCTTTGCTCCCAGCTCTTCTGCCTCTTAGAGGTGTGATACTATCCTCTGGCCTCTGCAGATATGACACCACAACCAAAATTCAAATATCAGTTTTTAAGCTGTTTTTTACATTATCATGCAAAACCAAAGTACACTCACGTGGCAATGCTGCTCAGAGAAAACTCAGCCACACAATAGATTTCTTCCCATTTTAGATCACCACTCATTTCATTTCCTATGGCCATTATAGCGCTGACTCAGAGTGAAGGTTATGCTCAAATTATTCTTGTCCAAGAAAATACAAATACTAAGAAATGTATTAAAGCATAAAGAATATTTGTAACAAGATATGAGGACTACTATTTCTATGAAATATGACTGGAACAAAAAGTTTAAACAACATTAAGAACACTAAACAGATATGCAATCTTCACATTGAAAAATAAGCTACCAGAAAAGAGCAAAAATTAATAGAAAAATCAGAATCAGGATTTAAAGGAATCTTCCAGGATTATAATGAAAAGATAAGACTATAAGAGGGATGAAAAGACAAAAACAAAACAAAGCAAGCAAGTCCCTAGTGAAAACTGGGAGATCTCGTGAAGACATTCAAAATAGTGCCCCAAATAAGCCCACAGCAAGATAGAAACCTACCGGTGAAATTCTAGACCAAAAGAAGCTCTTCTGGTATTCCAGGGGGGAAAAAAAAGACTTCAAAAGAAATAAGTGCAACCAAATTAGCACCAGGCCTTAGAGCACCTCAACATCAGGAGGGTCAACACGAGGGAAAATGAATAAGGAAAGTGTCACGCTGCATCCTGTTCAGCAGTCTGTTAGCCAAATATCCAAAGCACACTCATCAAAGCTTCCTGAAGAGATGCTGTGAGGAACTTTACCAACTATACTATCCTCTTCCGGAAGCTACATGCGATTGTAAAGGAAATAAACAACAGGGAAAGCCGAAAGAATTGCAACCCCGAGTATGCAGAACAGAGGTTCCCCTGGGAAAAACACAGGTATCCCTAAGTGAACGAAGTGGGGCCACAGCATGATGGTTCCCCCTTCATCCTGACTGGGATCTTCACGATTATTATCTGCAGAAGAGACCCAATTGACCCAATCAATACCTGATTCAAGTTTAAGTATGTTGAATCCATATTTGGAGTATTATATGAGCATGTAACTGGGAGATAGGTCATTCGTTAATTCATTGATATTCACTATTGAAGTGGCTTCTCACTCTGTAGCGTCAGGTAACACTCAAACATTTATTTCCTGACCTCAGCTTCCCCAGCATGGGAATTAAAAGAGTACACCAGCCTACAAAGTTTGGATTCATATTAAGCTCATAGGATACAAATTTTCTTTTTAGCCAGAAAATTTGCCCTAGAGAAAATAAAAACTTGTATAACAGAATAAAACAAAGACATTTCCTAACTGAAATGTAAGCAGCAGATGCAAATAGAACATTTATTTAATCCAAATTAAGACACAGGAGTAGAAGGATGGGAGATGGGTGGTTAGTGACATTTGACCTGAAAGTATGTTATATTATTCTACAACAAGGAGATACAACAAAACCCAACACAGTTTTGAATAGTTGAGAAATAATAATTATCTCTGAGAAATAAGAAAGTGACATTTGAAAGCGGGGTGGCCATGTGGACAGATATTTGTAACTACAAAATTTAACAACAGCGAAAAGAAAATAATGATAGTTTATTTTTCCTGCAGGGAACAATGATAAGATGATCTTAAGGAGCACACATATCCAGTTTTCAGGAGCGGTGTCTGCGCCCACATCACATATGTTCACATGTTACAGTAGATTCTATGCTCTTGAGATTTACTATTTCCTCTTCCTCTGACACAACATGGCTTTAGAGGAATGAACAATCAGCAAAGAATCAGTTCTCAACCAACTAAAGCATAATGTGAGCGTCCGTTGCTGTCTTCAGACTCATTCTCGAAGAGACATTTGTCACAAAAACCTGATTTGTTTTTTAGCAATTTGAATGTATTCAAATTATTATAGTTTTATTTCCGAGAGGCAATAATAGTCTGCTTTTTACTAAGGTAGCTACTTTTAATATAGGTTTAAGATTCAATTTTTAGAATCATAATTATTACTTAACAGCTGATAACTAATTAGGAGGTTATTAGACTATGGATGGGAAGATGCAGCAAAACATTTCTGCAGAAGGATCTTCTCTTGCTCTCATGAGCAAGAGTGGATCATGGCGTCTGTCTTCTTCATGGAGTGCTGTTCTCCAGCTCTGGAGAGATCCCAGAATATAAGTTTAAATTAACAATTTAACAATTACCTATATATTTGCTTTTCTAATTTTTCAAATTTCATTTTTGTTACTCTAAGTGTAATGAATAAATAAAGTATATTTACTTATATTGTGCACGTACATGCTTCCAAGTGTCACAGTACCCGTGACACAATGCATGTGGGACAGTCAGAGACTACGGAAGAAGTCTATTTTCTCCTCCCACCATCAAGGTCATGGAGATTGGATTCAGGTACACAAGGGTAGCAACAAGTACCTACACCTGCTGAGCCAAATCTTATGCATATATTTTCTTTCCCCTTGTTCCTCTCCTTTTTCATGCTTCAGGCTTCTCTCTTGTTACATAGTTATGCCTAATTTGTGTGGGATGGCAGCAGATCAACGTCAATATTGAGTTGCAAAATGATGCTAATACATTTGTCTACCAACAAATTATACAGATGCACACACACACACACACACACACACACACACACACACACACAATTCTCCACTTAAAAGCAGTGTTGTAAGCTACTGTGAAGCTGGATTCCAAAGGTCATCTACTCGGTTTCAGTACCCAGCTCCACCATGCTCTTCTCTTTGTTCTACACTTTCCAGATTCTTTAGTTGAGATTATTATAGTCTCTCCAAAAGTTGCTATGAGCATGAAATAATGTAATGTATACTAAGTTCTTGGAGTCACATCCAAAGCACAGCTGAAACACATTAACATTGGTTTATTTCTGGCCTCGAGGAGTAGCGTTGGTCACTATATTCCCAGAGCAAAAGGAGATGAGCAAGGTTTATAAAGAATATAGAATAAAATCGTTCTTTGTTGTGGAGGAAAGGTGCTGTATAAGAAAGCACAGGTTTGGCTATTTTTATAATATTAAGCTCCTAGCTCATTCACAAGAATTCATATATATCTGCTTGCTTAGTAAATAAGTTTAAAATGATGGTCTGTTAAGCCCTTACTTTGAAATATTTTAAATATATATTTTTCCTGCTCTTAACTTTCAGAATTTAGTTTTTACAGTGTAGAATATGAACATTTTGGAAATAACTACTACAGAAAGATATGATAATATAAAAGAGGACACTTAACAAAATGATCATGCCAATTGGCATGTCTTGGCCAGTATACTCTTAGAATCATTTAGGAAATCTCATTTGGTCTTTTCTTTCTGGACCTCCCGGAGAAGCCTTTGGGATAGTTGTAGACAGCTGTGTGCTATTTAAATACCTTCAAGCTTTCCCCACTGGCTATAGGAAATGGATGTTCCTTGCGCAGCCTCATATCGAAAACAAAGTGCAATGTGACACACAGTTTCTGCTGAGCACAAAATGATGGTTTTCTTGAATTTTCAAGCAACACCCCAGAGTATTTGCCTCCTCGTCAATCTGACCTGTACTGCCCACAATAGTCAGTGTTGCTATTATTACTCTACGTTTCCACTGCTCCCCAGCCCTCTCCATGAGAACTGACCTTTGTCTTTCCAATGTCCAGCCACAATATTTTACTTTTTAAATCATACGTCATGTATCCACAAGGCTGACTTTTTTACCCTCAAAACAACAAAATACCCTCATATTCATAATACTCTGGCCTTATTTTAGAACTATGCTTTAATTCTTGTTATAAAATGTTTCACATTATCTGGGCTTTCCTACTGTTATATGATAGGTCTGGGGAGGACAGACTCACTCCTCATAATTGTTTTCTTACCAAGATCACCCATGAAATTTGTACCAAGGGTATAAATAATGTCTAATACTTACTACATTGATTGAACTATATTGACCATGGAAGTATTCACTCATATCTTTTGTCTTAAAACTGTACATTGAAATTAATTTTCAGATTTTTCTCCCATACTATGAAACAAACATAATTGACTTTTTCCAGGAAAAGCTTAGAAAATATAATTGTGTGAGCGTGAAATCAACCCCACCACTCCCCATGCAAGCTTATGTATTAGAACATTTTATCCCTTGCTGGTGATGTCACTTTGGGAAGCACATACCCAGTCTTAAAACTATTGAGTTATATCATAGTTCTAGTTTTGATCTTTTGAAACACAATATAGTTCTCCAAAATAAACACATGCAAAAACGATAAAACTGGTCTATATTCTTCTTATGCCACCATGTCAATGGCTTCTTCTACATTCCCCTGTTTATAAGAATTCCTGTGGTAACTTTCAACCCTCTCCCATCTAGTATAAACTTTCTAACTGAAGTTTATCAGCTCAAATCTAAATTACATATACATCTTTAACACTCTTTGTCATATAGACTACCTAACATCCAGATTCTTGAGTTTGAGTTATGGTTACTTTTGACCGGACACTATTCGATTCATCATAGCTCATATTAAGGTTTAGGAAAATTTAAGCAAGGCAAGCAGTTAAGAGGAATAAGTAAAACAGAGCTAATTCTCAGGCACTAAAGTACCTCACTGAATCCATCCCATTTTAAATATGTATTCTGTCACCCATACAGAGGAACAGGTGGCCTACATAAGGTGTACAAATTACTTTCTCAGTAAGTGTTGAACACTTAGGTTATTAATCAACTGCATTTTATGATCATTAAGTCCAATCATTAAATGATCCACATGATATCCTACAGGGAAACTTGCTTCATAAATCCATATATTAGATTTGCTCACAATAAGCAAGCAGCCATACCTTCACAAGAGCATCGCAGTGCTGAGTACTTCCTGGCCATTATCATTAGTCTATTTATCAGGAGACACATCATTATCAACATGTTTACAAGTAAAGTTGATCTGATTATGTGTATTATTTCCTTGGGAAGCTCACTTTGTAATGGGAAGGAAATAGATAACATGCCAGCTGCTGTAAATGGTTTCCCTACAGTCACCGAGCAGAATCGGATGGCAGAAAGGACACAATCAAGCAAAGTTGCATTTGAAGAGCTCCAGGCATTAGAAGACATTTTTAGGAAATTGATGATAGGAGTAAGCGTTCTGTGTTGTGCTAAATAAAGGGTATTTAATAGTGAGGCACATGGGGAGTCATGGAAAGGTCACTTAGTTCAATAGCACTAGGAAGTCAAGCTTGTGAGGAAACAGAGAAAGCACACAAGCAAATTCCTTCCGGCAAGATAGAGGAGATGTAACTGGTAGTATCCAAAAGAAAATGCAGCGCACAGAAATTAAGGAAAGGAGAAAAAAGAATATGCGTTAAAGTGCAACCTTTCATAATCAATGAAGGGTAAATGTGCCAGATATTCTGCAATCATAAGAAAAACATGGAGGAATAAATAGAAACTTGGAAGAAGGGGCAAGAAATCATGATATTCATGGCGGAATATGTCACAGAGAAGTTATGACATCACCGAACCAGGGACTCACACATAGAGGGGGTTAGAAGACAGCACAAGCTTCAAAGATTGTCACCTGATGTTAATCTAGCCTCATGCATAAGGGTCAGCCACCACAAAAGAGAAAGCAAGCACACATGCACGCACAAGCACACACACACACACACACACACACACACACACACACACACATACACACACACCACACAAGAGAGACTGAGAGACAGAAAATAACCAAAAGAGAGTTCAATTATTTTTAAATTTAATTATAGTTCACTTAAAAAAATAGCACTCACATTCTCTGTGTACCATAAGAAATTGAGCAATGAAAATTCACCATCTATCCTAGAAATTTCTGTGGTAGAAGTAGTTACTTGACTCTAGGCCTGGATGTCACTGGCTACAGGAGGCCTTCTAAAATGATGCAACAATTCAGTTCTCAGAGTGGGGTCTCACAGAGATTTTAGAATCAGTTTACAAAGTGCCTCTAAATTTTTGTCACACAGTGAAAAGTACTTGATAGATGTTAGCTATTATCATTTATTTTTAATTATGAAGTATTAGCACTGTTAGAACACTATTATTACTTTGAAAGACCATAATTCACTTACGGAAAATACTATGTTTAAAAAACAGCCACATAGCTTATGCCCAATAAGAACCACTCTAACAAATGCTTTCCTACCATTAACACATTTTTAAAAATGGGAAGAATATACCTATGCAAGAAAAATTGTTCCAGTGGTTCTTGGCCAATTCACCAGGCTGAAAGGAACCACAGTGGATGCTGGGAAGCAGAAATGGATAAAAATCTGTGTGGCCACATCTTGGACAGGGGCACGAAGACTATCGAGGACTGGAAAGTCAACTTCAAGAGTGGGTCTTCTAGAAATGCCAGGGAAGTTATGTCATGATACTGTTACAGTATGATTGCGGAAATAAGATCTGGGCAATGAAAACACCATTAGACATGCTCATGGGGAAGGGAAAGAATCTCACTGAGCCTCATTCCTTCAACAAAGAATACAAGAAACTAATGATTTGTAAGAAAGGGAGAATTAATCTTCCCAGAGAGGAGGCCCCTAAGTAGTTATCCAGTACCAATTTGTCAGCTATATCATATAGACAAGGAAAACTAAGGAGACTCATCAGTGTATGTGTGTGTATATTTGATATGTGTGTTGTATATATAAAAGAAAAACAAGTAATGCATTTGAAAGGGGGATTAAAGAGGACATGGGAAGGTTGGAACAGATGTAAATACATGTTAATTTTAATTAAAATAAGGGAGTATGAAAGAAAATGGTCTCCAAAGGGAGTGACACTACGAGGAGTTGTGGCTTTTTTGGAGTAGGTATGGCAATATAAAGAGGAAGCAGGGGTGGGTTTTGAGGTCTCCTTTGCTCAAGCTATGCTCAGTGTGGTAGACAGTTCACTTCCTGTTGCCTGTGGATCAAGATATAGAATTCTCAGCTCCTTCTCCAGCACCATGACTGCCTGCTTGCAGTCATGTCCCTCCATGACAATAGTGGGCTAAATCTCCATGACAATACTGGACTAAATCTCTGAAACTGTAAGCTACCCAAGTAAATTTTCCCTTTGTAAGAGTTACCATTCTCCTGGTATCTCTTCACAGCAAAGAAATCCTAACTAAGACAGAAAGTAACTTAGAACTCAGCTTAAAAAAGGATTTAAATAAATTTAATTGTGTCAACAAAGAGGGAGACATAGACACTGCAATTTCTGGACAACTCCGTATTGAGGAGAAATAAAATCAGCCTACTTCAAGAAAATATAGCTGGTATGTTGAACCAGCCCTGCATCTCTGGGATGAAGCCTACTTGATCATAATGGATAATTTTTCTAATGTGTTCTTGGATTCGGTTTGCCAGTATTTTGTTGAGGATTTTTGCGTCGATATTCATGAGTGAGATTGGCCTGTAATTGTCTTTCTTGGTTGAGTCTTTGTGTGGTTTTGGTATCAGGGTAACTGTAGCTTCATAAAAGGAATTTGGCAATGACTCTTCTGTTTCTATATTGTGAAATACATTAAGGAGTATAGGTATTAGGTCTTCTTGGAAGTTCTGGTAGAATTCTGCATTGAAACCATCTGGTCCTGGGCTTTTTTGGGTAGGGAGGTTTTTGATAACAGCTTCTAATTCTTCACGACTAACAGGTCTATTTAGATTGTTCACCTGGTCCTGGTTTAACTTTGGTATATGGTATTTATCTAAAAAAGTGTTCATTTCTTTTACATTTTCCAGTTTTGTAACATACAGGCTTTTGTAGTAAGATCAAACGATTCTCTGAATTTTCTCTGTGTCTGTGGTTATGTCCCCCTTTTCATTTCTGATCCTATTGATTTGCATATTCTCTCTCTGCTGTCTAGCCATAAATAAGGGTCACGGAGTCTACAATTGGTGAACCTAAAGAAGCTAAATAAGAAGGTGAACCCAAGGAAAAACATATAGTTATCCTCTTGCCTATGGGAAGTAGACAAAATTGCCGGGGAGAAAATTGGGATCTTGGGGGTCGGGTGCGATGGGGGTAAGGGGAGATGGGGAGAGAAAAGGGAGAAGAGGAGGATGGGGGGAACTTGGGGAAACAGGATGATTGGGATAAAGGAAGGTTGGATAGGGGAGCACGGAAGCACAATTCTTAGTTAAGGGAGCCACCTTAGGGTTGGCAAGAGACTTGAACCTAGAGTGGCTCCCAGGAGCCCAAGGCTATGTCCCCAGTTAGTTCCTTGGGCAGCTGAGGATAGGGAACCTGAAATGACCCTATCCTATAGCAATATTAACGAATATCTTGCATATCACTATAGAACCTTCATCTGGTGATGGATGGAGATAGAGACAGAGACCCACACTGGAGCACTGGACTGAGCTCCCAAGGTCCCAATGAGAAGCGGAAGGAGGGAGAAGATGAGCAAGGAAGTCAGGACCACGAGGGGTGCATCCACCCACTGAGACAGTGGGGCTGATCTATTGGGAGCTCACCAAGGCCAGCTGGACTGGGACTGAAAAAGCATGGGATAAAACCGGACTCTCTGAAAATGTTGAGCAATAGGGCTGATGAGAAGCCAAGGACAATGGCACTGGGTTTTGATCCTACTTCATGTTCTGGCTTTGTGGGAGCCTAGCCAGTTTGGATGCTCACCTTCCTAGACCAGGATGGAGGGGGGAGGACCTTGGACTTTCCACAGGGCAGGGAACCCTGACTGCTCTTTGGACTGGAGAGGGAGGGAGAGAGGAGTGGGGGGAGGGGAAGAAGGGTGGGAGGAGGGGGAGAGAAATGGGAGGCTGGGAGGAGGCTGAAACTTTTTTTCCTTTTCTCAATAAAAAAAAAAAAGAAAATATAGCTGGGCTGCTGCATTGTGAGCAGCTTTCAGAATACTTCTCCCTCTGTGGCTGACCAAAATGGAGACAATTCAAAATACGTTGCATACTTTTCATCAACAGATCATACTAAATATTACTAAAAAATATTTTCCACTGCCTGAATTACAAGACACATTCAAATAGTATCTCAGGATAAAGAAGGAAAAGTGCACCTAGTGAAATTTAGATTCATCCCCACACTGACCAATGCAAAAATAGTATATATGTAGCTAAACATAAAATAAAGTTTTTATTAAAAGAATTGGTTTTTTTAACCACAAAATTAATAGTTGTATTTTCTGAAATTTATAATGAGTATAATATTTCAAATATATATGAGAGTGATAGAGATATACTTTAGGATAACTACATAACTGATAATATGACATTATTTGAATGAGTAATGTAATAATGTTATACTTGCATGGCACATGTGCATATAGAGAAATGAAACCAATAATAATCACTAGAAATAAAGAAACACGTATACAGAATGATGCAAAAATGGAAACAAGCTGAGATAACAACAACAAAAGAATCAACTACCCCGAAAGAAAGAAAGAAAGAAAGAAAGAAAGAAAGAAAGAAAGAAAGAAAGAAAGAAAGAAAGAGA
>NC_022019.1:28835882-28869038 GCF_000317375.1 Microtus ochrogaster
GGAGGGAGGGAGGGAGGGAGGGAGGGAGGGAGAGAGAGAGAGAGAGAGGTAAAAACTGGACAAACATCATATGAGAGAGTCCTAGACTACTGGGGCTACTATATCAAAATATCTCAGATTGGTCATTTGTAAAGAGCAAATATTTATTTGCCATATAACTGAGGATTTACAATTTAATTCACAGTGACAGTGTATGTAGCATTTTAGGGGATTTCTCAACTTCCAAAATCATACCTTTTTATTACACTCTCCCACATAAGGGCAAAAGTAGCTGGGTGATATGCTATCACATGCTCAGAAGACAAAAAGACTATGCATCTCTTCTGATGTTGGTTCTACGGAATCAGAATAACTCATTACCCCAGACCGTAATCATGAGCCAAGAAAGCTAAAGTTTGCCGTGCACATTTTGAACATATACAAGCTTTTAAGTAAAGCAGACCCAGAAAGGAGCAGATGAAAGGTTCAGACCATCCTCATCATGATGTACATTAAAGATTTGTTCCTTAGGTTTAAGTGAATGCTGGGTTCCTGATTTAGAATTAAAAGCAAGAATCAGTTACTATCTGCAAAGCAATACTGTAAATACAAACATACAGACCCAACAGCAAGCACATAGAGAGCAGGTACTTTTCTCATTGATGTGGCAAGTGACCTAAGAGAGCAGCTGAAGAGAGGAAGGATTCATTTAGGTTTATGGTCTGAGGGTATATTCTCTTCCATCATAATGGGGAAGATGTGTGAATGTGGATATATCTGTCATAGTGGGAGTATAAATCCCCTAGTTATCCTGCAGCCCAGGTTAGGAAGCTGAAAAAAAAGGATGCTGCTGCTTCTCTGGATCCTCCTCTTCTTTTTCCTCTCTCCACCTCTTTATCCCTCTCTCTCCTTTCTCCCTCCCTTTTACCCCCCTCCGAGCACACATGCATGTTCGGGGCATGTCTTCTAATTGATTTTAAGTCCCATAAATTTGACAATCAAGATCAACCATCTCAAATATCTTCTGCCCTTCACTGGTAACATATCTCACTTTTCTAAGAGGTGATAGTGAGATGGCAACTATCAACCAACTGAAAATAACTGATACCATAAAGTTCTGCTCCCAGCAGCAGCACACTGTTTGCTTGTTTCAAAAATGGATTATATGCTAGGTTCCTAAAGAAGTCACGATGCATTTATAAGAACTGAGTCATACAGACTACATTTTACGGACAAAAATCAGATTGATCCTGAAATTAATACCAGAAGACATTTGGAAAATTTGCAAATTAGCCAAAAAGAATAAATATAAGAAGAAATTATATGATAGATCATAAATTGCTTTTAAGCTGAATGAAATTTCAGGCATGACTGATTAAAACTGGAGTCAGTAGATAAGGAAATGAACCAAGGAGACTGTATAAAATCATGCGATTCTATTGGACAGAAAATGCCCAGTTAATAAAGGAAGCATCTACCTCAACCAGTTAGAAAATAAAGATGAAAAGAAGCAGAAATAAAAAAAAAACTTTCAAGATAACAGCACACATGAATAGCATAGAAACAATACGGGGACCACTGAGCCCAACACTGCTCATTTATCATAAGTAACTTACAGTGAAAATAAGTCATAAATAACAGTTAATGTTCTAGAGCTCAGTCTATAGAACCTAGAGTTGATTCTTCTCAAGACAATCAACATTACTAAAGACTTAGCCAGCCTACTGAGGAAAAGGGGTCTTAGACTAAGAAATTTGGTAACGAAAGCATACATACTTATAGGGAGAGATTAGATATTTTCTCAATCCAAAATCAATATTATATTGACCATGTACTATTATTGATTGTGAACAGCCTGAAAGAGTGGATAAGAGAAGAAAATGAAAGGAACTTAGTCAACGGTCAGTTTAGAAATGAAGAAATTATTTCTTTTCAGCAATGGCAATACTTATTATACATGAAAAATCCCAAGAAATACAGTTAAAAATATAACCAGGATTACTAAGAATAGATAAGTCAGGTCACTGGGCAAAAGATTATCATAAAAAATGAATAGTGTTTCTTTTACTAGAAATTAACAGTTCAAAACTGCAATTAAGAATAATTTCCAGTTATAAAATAAACCAAAACAGGGCCTGTAGAAATGACTCAGAACTTAAGAAAGTAGATGCTCTTTCAGAGAACCTGGATTCATTTCCCTACACCCACACGGCAGCTTATAACAGTCTGTCACTCTGTTTCCAAGGGATATAATTCCCTCTTCTGGCCTTCATGGACACCAGATATGCATGTGGTACTCAGACAAACATGCAGGCAAAATACTTGCATATACATGCATGCATTCAAAGTCATCATACTCTTTAAATAAAGTCTGTTGACTCTTCAATAATCATGCTACAATCTGCATAAGACTAAAGGTCATAGAGTAAAAGACTATGGAGAGGGAGAAGTAGCCTAGATAATTATGCATGTATGCGGGTGGGAGAGATTGAAATGAGAGACTCAAATGGAGGTGGAGAGGGAAGAGGTGCTAAGGGAGGGGCACCTAAAACTAAGGATCATTTGAGGGGTGATATGGAAGCCTAACTATCTATATATTTCTATCTGTCATCTATCTACCTATAACCTATTTATCTAGCTAGCTAGCAAGATCTAGGTATAGCAATAGATATAGATATTAAAAAAAAACTAAATAGAATCACCAAATAATGAAGGAGACAGAGCTCCTTGACAGAGCTCCTCCCGTGTCAGGAATGAGTTACAGCTACTCAAGCTATTTACCACAGGAACCTTGTAAAAACCCACAAACAACCCAAGTTATTGCCAAATAAATGAAATAAATGATAATTTACATTTGCTTACTGGAAAGCAGTAGAAAACAGAAAGAATGCAATTTTCAAATTTAGTGTGAAGCTTAATACTTTGCTTTATGTTTTAAAATTTCTGTCTCCCTCTCTCTGAAGAAAAAAATTATATTAATTATCCAACATATTTCAACTCACTTTAATTCATAGCTATTTCATCTATACACACATGCACGTGTTCACATGCACACCATGTGCACACACACACACACACACACACACACACAGAGCACACAATTAAGGTCTAAATTAACTCCAGGGGATATTTCACATGTTTCAACCATTGTTTTTGAAGCCTGAATAATAACCTGGAACCTTGAAAGTATTTCAAAGAGGAATTGTTAAAGTTTCAAAAAAAATCTCTGCTGAATATCCTATAAGATAAAGTGTGTTCCAGTGCTAATTAGCTTTCTAATGAATAACCTATGACCTTCGCTCTAGTGAGAAACTTATTGTACCAGAAGTTTTGTAGACATCCAGTCATGCAAGAAACAACCTTTTATTCTCTAGGCAATTAACTATACAATGTGTGGAGCCCCCGCCTTTACTCTGTTTGCATTGCAGAGACACAGCTGAGCATTGATCTGTGAATTCGAGCTGATGAAATCTAAGTAGATCGTTAGATATCATTTATGATTTAACACCCACTAAACTCTGTTCCCCACCACCTAACATATGTCCCACAGACTTTAAAATTCATATTTTCCCATCAAATTATTATTTAACACTACATTTCTTGAAAAATCAGAATCACCTTGAGTTATTTGCTCTAGGCAAAAAAATAAAACCTGCAAGCCATTATATATCTAAATGAAAATTAGTATGCAATATTAGCATACAGATAACACTTCAGTATACTAAACCGGCTATAAGATAAAAGAAATGCAGATTACTAGAACCCCTGGTTCATAGCCACGTGTGTAACTATAGTCCAGGTCTACCATCGCACCACTGCGAAATTGGAGACAGGAGAATCAGGAGTTCAAGGCCAGGCTCTGCAACTAGAGACTTCCTCTAGCAAACAGAAAAGCTAGTGATTCAAATATTGAGTTGTTGCCCACTTTCCCTAATCCAAGCTAACCCTTCCATAATGATGGTATTCTCAATATTAACTTTCACATTTGCTTAAAAGTCTCCCGCACATATACAAAACAATTCCTGGAAAATATCCAGGGTAATGTTATGGCCATTAGTGTACAAATCCTCTGCCCTCGAGTCTGTCACCTTCCACGAACTTGTCAGAAAACAAAGTTATAAAGGGCCAAGTGTTTGATCCTTTTGTGTTATTAAAGTTTGGTGCTTGTTTTTCACTTAATTAGATTTTGTTTCACAATATAATCAGAAGTACAATTCCTTTTTAGCACCTAATATTTTCTTTTCAGTTAATATACAATTATGTTTTTATTTTTTATAAGGTGTTCCTAAGGCCATTTAAAAAGACTAATCTCTCCCTGCAGGTCGTAGTTTTTAATGGTTTTAGTTATCAAGTGGAATGAGTTTGTCTTTTATTGTGTTACTAAGGCCTTTTGTGGTGACAGTATCAACGCATGTGATCTAATGGACAAGGAGTAGGCTTTCAAGGTCTCTCCTGTTGCTGCTCCATGTATGTCTCATTTGGGTACCCACATATTCTCAGGTGTGATGAAGCTGTTATTCTTTTATAAAGATTCACTGAGAATTTGCTTAGTCTATAATTTTAAAGGGGCTCTGTACCCAATAATGAATATTTTCCCTAATTACATCCCATGTAGCTTTTACCATATATAGTTATATATAAATACATGTATAACATATATAACACATATAGTATATATAACTTATACATGCTATATATGACATATATAACTATACACATATAAATAACTGTTATGCAGACTTGCCCAGAACATCTACATCTTTACATCAGTCATACATTCTTTTAGCATGAATTGAGAAGATGCTTGCTTTCACTGCCCTCAGAAATGAAAGCCATAATTAAAACAATTGAAGACAGTGTCTCTCTGTTCAGCTAAGATGGTTAGGGCCTGGATTCCACTAACCCTGTCCAGAAACATTTGGAGAATTGAACCTTGGTGAGAGGCACAGAAATAAATGCCGATAATATTGCCTGACTTCTTTCTTTTAATCTCCTCCATCTCTAGATTCTGTGATGGCCTCTCGAATTCAACCTAGGTTATTATTCTTTGTGCTGTAAGTACCTTAGGGTGTGCTTCAGGAACGTACACATTAGCTATACGTTTTAATAATTTATTTATATCAGTTATCGTTTAAAGAAATTTTATTTTTCTCTGATGTGATATGTCGGCACTCTTGTTCATGAGCGATTTTGATTAATTTTAGCACGTACTGCAAAGGTTTTAAGTCATGTGATGACACACATTATTCTGAAAAAATCTGGCCTTCACTCCGCTCCATCATCTTATCTACCACTAATTAATAGATAGTTGATGGGACAGCTTAGCATGTGTGTCCAAGTCAACTGGGTCTGTCCAAAGGAATGGCTTAGCAGATGAGACCCATTTACTGGTTTTATAATGGGGATTCGAGTTAATTTTGTTGGCAAATATTTCTGACTCTGAGTGTCAGGCTCTGTGGTATGACACAGAGATCAGACAGCAAATTAAACAGATGTCTTGCTGGTAATATATGGAATGAGAGACTCTGTCCTTAAGAGCAATTTTCAACTAGACTTAATCAGAAGTGCCTTTTCTTATTTGAATGCCATGTGTATCTCTGTTTCCTCTTTTCCATAGACAGAATACCTTAATTGTGTAGACATTTCACTTTTTTGAGAATTATAATATGTATGTACTTTCATACATCTACAGAGATCATTTTCTTAAAACTATTTTGTGTAAATATTTGTGTATAAATAATAATAGTATTTGTGTATTAATAATATTCTTTGATGACTAAAAATCAAATTAACTAGTTCTTCACTGATAGACATCTAGAGTTTTATGGCATTTGCTATTTAAAAACAATTACTACAATAAATAATTTTGTCATTTTTTACTTAATTGCAAATATTAGAGAGGCTGGATAGCTTGCTCTTTAGCTTTATTAAACCCTGTATAATTTTTAAAGCAGTTATCCACCCAACATGCATAATTCTGTGTTATTTATATTGTTTCACCTGAATAGACTAGCAGCTTGTGGAACTTTGGTGATCTGAAATGTGAAGAATGTTATCTCATGTAGATTTATCCTTTATTTTTGTTATCATGGCTGATGGTTGGTTGAAGATAATTCCACACATCTGAAATCCATAGTCTCTCCTTTATTGTCTTTACATAACCTTTAAACTTTCTTCTTAAATTGGCCTTTTTTTTCTTTTTTGAATTAATTTTTTTAATTTTGTTTATTTTCTTATCTTACATACCAACTACAGTTCCTTCTCCCACCCTCCTTCCCTCTCACTCCCCGACCTTCCCCACAACCAATCCCCCATCCACTCCTCCAAAATAATAAGGCCTACCATGGGGAGTCAAAAAACTCTGGCACATTAAGTTGAGGCAGCACCAAGCCCCTCCTCACTGCATCAAGGCTGAGCAAGGCATGCCACCATAGGGAATAGGCTTCAAAAAGCCCGCTCATGAACCTGATCCCAATGCCATGGGTCCCACAAACAGAATAAGCTACACAACTGTCACCCACATTAAGAGGGCCTAGACTGGTCCCATGCAGACTCCACAGCTGTCAATCTAGTGTTCATGAGCTCCCACGAGCTTGGATCAGCGCTCAATTTCTCCTTCATAGTCTTGACTACTCTTGCTCATATGTTGCCTCCTCCTTCTCTTCAACTGGACTCTTGGAGCTCTGACTGATACTTGGCTATGGCTCTCTGCATCTGCTTTAGTCAGTCACTGGATGAATACCTTAACTCTCATTTTAGGACCTTCATCCAGTAATGGAAGAATGTTACCTGCCGCGCATCACGGCCCCGGTCTGTGCTCTACGCACTAGAACCCAGTTTGCAGGCTTCGGGCAAGGGCCTGGAGGCTGAGAACACACACAAAGAGACAGACCGACACACAGACCTTCAAACATTGATACCAAATCCCCTCTTTAGTAACACCATGTAGGCTTAAATGCACTGCAGTCAATGGCCAACAGGTGAAAATCCCATCCTCTGATCCTCTAAGCTAGGCACAGCTTCTAGTAATTTTAATTAGACGGTTCTAGGAGGGAAGAGCAGCTGAAGGCCAGGACTCATTAGTCCCAATAGTTACCCATACTCTATATCCTCTCCAACATAAGCTGCCATAAGTGTTTTTGCTCTTAGTCATTCTGAGTTGTGTAAGATGGTATCAGCATTGTTTGGATTTGCACTTCCTTGATGCCTAAGGATGTTGAACAATTATTTAAATGTCTTTGGGCCATGAGATATTTTTTTTTTGCTGAGAATTCTCTGTTTAGATTGTATCCCATATTTAAATTGGATTATCTGGTGTTTTAATGTTTAGTGTCCTAGTCCTCTGTCAGATGTGAGGTTGGTCAATATCTTTTTCCATTCTGTAAGCTGCCCTTTTGTCTTATTCTTATATATTACATCCCAATTTCTGATGGCAGTTTCTCCTTCCTCCACCCCTCCAAATCCCTACTTCCTACCTCCCTCTCATCCAGAGCCACTCCTCTGTTTCCTCCTTCCTGTTTTCACCGTTGCACAATAAAACTAATCTACACAACCATAACATAGCAGAAAATCTAGGTCATACCCTTGCAATCTCCCTGATTGCTGGTTCAGTCTCTATGAGCCCTTATGGACCCAGGTTTCTATGGATTTTCTTTTGGTGTACTTGACCCCTCTGGCTCCTACTCTTTCACCTCCTCTTTTGCAGGATTTTCCCAGCTCCACCTAATGTTTGGATATGGGTCTCTAATTCCGTTTCCATCAGTTGCTGAATAAAAGCTCTCTGATGACAATTGTTCTAGGCTCTTGTCTATAAGTATAGCAGAATATCATTGGTAATCATTTCATTGATTTTTCTGGATATGGAGCCTGAAATGGCCATCTCCTGTAACTAGGCAGGACTTCTAGTTGATGAATTGGGACACCAACACAAGTACGTAACCTTCAAGCTACATTTTGATCTGCCTGTAAGATGTGCTGGGGTAAAGGTGTCACAGAAATTGTGGTCATGGCCAAGTAATGACTGCTCAAGCTTGAGACTCATACCAGATATGGAACCTACCTCTGACAATGCTTGACCCAGATAACCTAGCAATGACCAGAAAAAAAAAGGGACCTTTGTTTTTTCAAATTTTAGAAATGTTATTTGTGAAATATTTTTCCTGACTTATAATCTGTCTTTCCAGTTTTATTTTCATCAGTATTGAATATAAAGTTTCAAGGAATTGGTGTGCCTTTTACTATATGAGGGAGAGTACAATTAATTCTTTTTAATAACTGAAGTCTCTTGCTTGTGGGATATTTATTGCCAATCTCTCCCAAAAAATTACCTTAAGGTCTTTGCCAATACTCATTATTTTTTTCCATGATGAGGCAATTTCAGCATTAGTAAAATTTCTGCTAGGTTTATTCCAGCTGCATGATGAAGTCTCATTTTTTCGTTTTGGAATGCATTCAGAAACCTTTTATATAGAGGACTTTCATTTTATACTTTGTTTGCATGCTAAAAAGATCCATTCGAAGATTTTTTTCCTCTGCATAAGGATTCCTGTAAGAAAATGAATAGAAGGCAAAATAACTAAAATAAAATAGAGTTTTGGATACAAGCAATCAATATATGCAACATGTGATTTCTACAAGAACCTATTCTTTATCGGGCTCAGCTGATATTTATCTTGGACTATTTAACTCCTGGTAACCATGTAAGATTTGAAGTAAATTACTGAGTCCTTGAATAGTTGATCTAATTGTGAGCCATAGCAACTTAATATCTCCCAGAAATATTTGAAAATCATTAAGAGTTTGTAACTGATCTCTCCTGATTTGTACTTTCTGTGGTTGAATTTTCTGACAACCTAACTTATATCCTAAATAATTGATAGAATATCTTCTCTGTATTTTTTTTCAGGAGCAATTTGTATTTCCCAGAAAGGAAAATTCTCTTTATGTCATCAAACATTTTTTTTCTAATGTATCTGTGTCTGAATCAGCCAGTAAGATATCATCAATATAATGATAAATTTTTATTTGATAAAGTTATTTGTGAATTATTTCTAATAGATATTGTGCAAAATATTGACACATGGTAGGGCTGTTTAACATCCTTGTGGATGAATTTTCCACTGCTTCCTTTTAACAGGCTGAGCAATATTATAAATAGTAACTAGGAAGGCAAATTTTACTTTATCCTGTTCTTGTAAAGGTATGGTGAAAATTTGTCTTGTAAATCAATCACTGTATTAGGCCATCCCTTAGGTAATAAAGTAGGGAGGCTAATTCCACACTGTGAAGTTCCCATTGACTGAACCACCTTATTTATGTCTCTTAAATCTGTTAACATTCTCCATTTCTTATATTTCTTTTTAGTGACAAATATAAAAGAGTTCCAAGGACTGGTCAATTTTTCAATGTGTTTACCATGTAGCTGCTCCTGTACCAGCTGCTCTAGTGCCTGTAAATTTTCTAAGTCAAAGCCAATTGTTCCATCCACACAGGGTTGTCAGTTAACCATTTTAAAGTTTGGGTGGTTCGTACATTTGAAAGACCAACAGCTGTTGTGCCCCGTTTATGTACATCATGAACTGACTGTGACACCTCTTGATAATGTCTTTTAATATTTTTCTCAGAAGTATTCTTTATTTTATGGTTTGTTTCTGAGATTGGAGAAATGTTAATCTACATTTTTTATTACTGCAACAAATCACATCCCCATAAATTCATTGCTATATCAGCCACATATGGTTTTAATTTTCTTTTTTTTTTTTTTTTTTTGGTTTTTCGAGACAGGGTTTCTCTGTGGCTTTGGAGCCTGTCCTGGAACTCCCTTTGTAGACCAGGCTGGCCTCGAACTCACAGAGATCCACCTGCCTCTGCCTCCCGAGTGCTGGGATTAAATGCGTGCACCACCACCACCCAGCTTGGTTTTAATTTTATTTGTACTTTTGGCACATAACCCATCTTGCACTTTGTTTTACCTGAGATAAAGCTCCAGTCCCTGGAAGTTGAATATGTAGTGTCTGAAGAGGTCAATCTATTGCCAAGATTCTGGTCAAATTATTGTTACGTCTGCTCTTGTGTCTACTAAACCTTCGATTTTAATTCCATTTATTTGCATTTTTTTAACTTTGGCTTCTGATAACTTATAGTGCTTTGACAAAAGACTTGTTTTTTGTCCCCTACTGAACTTTTTGTTTTATCTATTGAAGTTGTTCTGTCATTTATTACATCCATAGCAGTAATGTTCTTAACAACAGGCATTAAATCACTTAACTGTTCTGTGAATGAGTTTCTCTGATGCTGACAGAGAATGACTGATTCAAATGTGATTTTGGGACCCATGGGAGGCCCCTTAAGGTATTTCCTGATGAATAGAATTACCTTATCTGTCCCTTGATGATCTGCATTCATTAGTCCAGTGCTAACCTTTCCCATATAATCTACATATGCCATAAAGGCTGGGGCCTCCTTTTTGGATTTGTTGGGGTAGGGGGAGTAACATTGTTTCTAGGAATTCCTTGCCTTTAATTCCATTTCAAATGTTCTTACTTGCCATAACTAAAACATCTGACATTTTTATTTTTCTTATCAGAGGATCATCAAAAACATATCAGCTATGTTTGTTATTTATATTTATTGGTGCTGACCATGCCTTTAAAGACCTAATCACCCTTTAGCATTCTAAATTAGCATCTTTTAGACCGGGCTTTGAATTAACATTTTTAAAAGCCAATGATTTGATAAATATTTTTCTAGCCTCTGAATCTGATACTCTTCTATTTACAGATAAAATCTGTCTTTGCAAATAAATCAGTGAAGTGTTCTTTGGGTCTTGTATAATTTTAGTAAATGACTTAGACCTCTGTCCTTATTTTTCAACCTTGTTCCAAGTATTTAAAGACACTAAATTACATTGTGCCAAAGTGTGATCATAAAATTCGAACTGCTTTTGTACCTAGCATCTTGACCTTCACCTAACAACTGATCTTGAGAAATACTAATACCTCTAGCCCTATTTCATTGTTCTATGACCCTAGCTTCCTTTTTCCACCATGTTCTTCATTTTAACTAAAGTCTAGCTTCCAAGGTTGCTGTTACCCAGTGTTTCCAGTTTGGGGGGATAATTCTCTTTTGAGTAGCCCATGAATTTAATATCTGCTTTACATAAAGTGAATGCATATCATAGGAAATGACCTATGACTTAAATCTCCTCAAATATAATATTGCTATAGAATTTCATTTAACTTTTTTGTAACCTTTGAGGTACCTATCATCTGCTGGCAGTGCTTTTATAGAAACTGGATAAACAAAGCTTGGTTTTCCAACAACCCTGGGCTGCCCCTCTTCAGTTTTATCATGAGATAGCATCATAAGTTCTTGTCAAAATTCCTCTGTCTGTGTCTGAATATTTTTCTTATTTGCAATTACAAGTGTTTCTAAGGTTTGTATTTTATCAATGCATTTGTCATTTTTGGCACAATTATCAAACTACTTTTTATAACTGGTACAAAAAAACACTACAGCAGTTATGGTTAAAATATGAATTATTAGAATGATAGTAATTATAATCAGTATTATGTCAATCTCAGTTAAAACATAAATGAAGTACCCTTTCACTTTCTGCTTCTAATTTTGAGCCGTTTAAGTAATACTATACAGGGTCCTAGCCCTCTCTTTTATGATATTTCCTATCCTTAACATTGTAAAGATTTTTTAAACTTTCTCCTTGAGGACTTGCCAGGTGTCTTACCAAATCTGATGGCTTCTGTTTGTCTGTGGCTGGTGTAATTTCTCTCTCCATGTGACCGTACCACATGTAAGAATACCAAATGTTGTTTTTAAAATAATCTCAATTTTTGGATTTTACCAATAAATACTCAGGAGCCAGAGCTGGGGTAAAATCTGCTAGCTCAGAGAGGCAGAGAGAGCGTACAGCTGGCACTCCTTTCTGCTGACATCCCAGAAATCTTCTCCTCTCTCCTACTGTTTCTAACATCTCAGTCTCAGTGTCCCTCCTTTCTACTTCCTGTGTGTCTCTCTGCTAGTCCTCCCGACTCTCTCTTACTCTCTGTGGTTTTTTCTTGTTCACTTCCTGTCAACTGATTGCTTTCTCTTGACCTGTGGTTGACTTTATTCAGTATGTTTACAATAAGCAGAAAGCTCTTGGATTAAAGGTGTGTGCTAGCACTATGTGCTCCCCAACTAGAAACATGTTTTCCCAGTAAGTGATGAGATCTTGGAGTTCCCAGTGTGATTAAATATACTACAACACTATCTGTGCTACTTTTCTAGTTTTGTTGTTGACGTTTTAAATTTTATTATGTTGATGAATTGACAAAAATTCCTTGTTTAATCTTCCAGTGTTTGACTTTTATTCTTTGTATACATAGATTTTTTTCTTACATAATTAGTCACTCATTTAATTAAGAAACATACTTATTCAAATCATAATTAAGAATCAAGTCAGTTTTTCCTTTTACCCCAGACTTCTTGCTATTAATCTTAACTTCTTTACAATGATAAGCAGCCTTAATGGTACCATGTTACCTTAAATATGGTTATATCTATAGATGCCTCTCAGCGTACAATGTGCTGATGACTAGACAGCCATCAGGAACTGAAAAATCATAAATTGTAAGGTAATTTAATATGTACATCCTATTTTTCTAGTCACACTTCTGTTGATTTGATAAAATACCTTAACCAAAAATAAACTTGGTAAGAAAGGGTTTACTTTGGATCATAATTCCAGGTTTCAGTCTGTTATTGCGAAGAGTTCAAAGTGGCAAAATATGGAGCAGCTAGTCATGTCACATGCACATTTGGGAGTGGAAAGAAATGAACACATGTACAGTTGCTTTCTTGTTTGTGCTGACATAGACTTTTTCCAAATTTTTTTTTAAATCGGTAAACTTTTTGTTGTTTTTATTGAGCTATATAATTTTTCTCCACTCCTTTCCCTGCTTTCCCCCTCCCCTTCTATCCTCTTTCATGGTTCCCATGCTACCAATTTACTCAAGAGATCTTGTCTTTTTCTACTTCCCATGTAGATTAGATTCATATATGTCTCTCTTCGGGTCCTCTTTGTTGTCTAGGTTCTCTGGAGTTGTGAGCTGTAGCCTGGTTTTCTTTGATTTATGTCTAAAAGCCACTTATGAGTGAGTTCATATGATATTTGTCTTTCTGAGTCTGGGCTATATTACTCAGTATAATGTTTTCTAGCTCCATCCACTTGCCTGCAAATTTCAAGATGTCATTATTTTTTTCTGCTGTGTAGTACTCTGTTGTGTAAATGTACTACATTTTCCTTATCCATTCTTTGGTCAAGGGGCATTTAGCAGAGAACTCTCAACAGAGGAATCTAAAATGGCTGAAAGACATTTAAGGTTTTTTCCATTCTTACACAGCTGAATTGTTCCTGCTGAATTAGATGATGTCACCCACCGTGGACTGGGTCTTCCCACATCAATTTAATTAAGACAGCTTCACTAAGACAATTCCCCATGTCTACGGGCAAACCTCATTGTCAAAATTCTTCAATGAGACTCTCTGGCCATGTTATCCTAGGTTGTGTCAAACTGACTATTAAAGCTAAGCATCACACTCACCAAAAAATCACAAGGTAGTAAGTAACATCATACACCGGAGAGTACTGATTGTTTATATTTTTGACTACATGGCTAGCTAGGAGCTACAGCTCACTGCCACTCCCAAAATTCCAAGAGTGCATTGCCCTATATATGAACAGATAAGAAAAAAATCAAAATTTTAAGAACAGTCTGTACTAAATGCATATTGCAACATCATAAAGTTAAAATATCATATCAAATCATACGTCAGGAACCATATGTACATCTATTTCTAGATTACTAAGCCTGTTTCCTTTAATTTCCATTTAATAGCAATAAATAAAGAAATATGTATATTTATTCTACATCCTGCCTTCTGTTCCCCTTCCTTCAAAATTTATTTTTGCATTTAATTTCATCAAACACATGTATCCTAATTTTTCCTCCATATCCCCATATATTTTTGTGTCACTAAATCAATTAAATTGTAAGTTGAATTTACATGAGCCCACTTATATCTTCATTTTTAGTATTAATCAACAAGTTCAGTTTTAATGACTTGTTTTCATTTTATCCGGGCTCATACCAAACAATAAGCTAAATTTTCAGCTCTCTTATAGCTAGATGGGAATTCTTAGCCTCGAACTCATGAGATAGAAACTATAATAATTTTTAATGTTATTTCAGGACATTTCTTAAGAGAAATAGCTTGGCCTTGGTTGCAAATTTTCCCAGGAGCTCAGAATGTAGATGCACCATACTTATTCATGGAGAGCAATTTTCTATCCCAGGTCATGGCAAACAACTGAGACAAAGGGAATTCCATCTTGATCAATTCATGACATGCTGAAATAAAGACGTTCTTCTATTTAGGGTTCTGTCTTCATATCAGTGTAAACAATGGCTTAGTCTCTCTAGTAACATCATAGTTTGTCCCTTTTCCTTAAGCTGTATTTTTTCCTATCATCTCTTGATAAGCTAAAGTTTGTCCTTCAGAAAATCCTTAATAATGAGTGTGTGGGGAAAGTATCCTCTAAGTATGTACATTGTCAAAGTGTGGCAAGCTTCTTAGTCCAACCTCTGGTTTAGAGAAAATAGAATGGATAAAGGAGTAGATTAGGCAGCTTCCCCAAAACAAAATCAGACAGATGTGAGGTAAATACACAATTAAATTGCCGTGAGTATTTCAAAAAAATAAATATTATCAAATGTAAATTTAATGTAAAAGGAAGGAGATCCAGTTTCTAGAGGAAACTGAATAGACAAAAGTCAAGAGTAAAAAGGATAAACCTGAACTGTATTTCCAGTGGTTGGTTTTAGTTTTCAATTTGACACAATATATAATGCTTGGGTGAGGATGGTCTAGGTTAAGTTGGCCTGAGGTCCTGTCTGTGTTGGATTATCTTGGTTACATCAACTAAGGTGAGAATACCTACCTCCTGGGCAGGGAGTTCTGAACTGCATAAGGGAGGAGAAATTGGGCAAGCACTAGCAAGCATGCATCAATCCATCCCTTCCTGCTTCTTGACTGTGGCTGCAATGTGAGGCGTTGTTTCAAGTTCCTGCTGTCTTGATTGATGCTAACCTGTAAATTCGAACCATGAAGCAAATCAACCCTTTATCCCTTAAGCTGATTCTTCAGGGGTGTTTTATCATAGCATTGATAGGCCCCTCCTCCCAATGCTTATAAAAAATATTATCATATCAAATACAAATATTTTTTATCTAGACTGGTAATTAAAGGAGGCTGAGTTCCTCTACTTGTGTTAGTTGTGACAACTGCATTTTTTGCTATTATTATTTCTCAGTTTATGATGCACACGCATACACACACACTCACACACACGCCAAAGGAAGGAGCAGGGGAGGCAGAAGGAAGAAAGCCTAAGGAAGGGAAGCAAAAGGAAGTAAAGAAAGAATGGAAAGGCGTAAGGTGATACTGAAAAGAACCAATAGCTGAAACTAACAAATATTGAATTTAGCAGTTTTTGAGAGGTATAAAATCAGAATTAAGTTAGTGAACAAAAAAATAACCCCACTTAAAACTACTCAGAAAGCAAACGTCAGCACCTTCATGCATGTGTGGCTATTTGTGTGACAGGAGAGTTCCTGGGTCTGTTTTCCTTCACGCCATAATCTGCAACCACTGCTGTACTGACTGCTCAGATTGAAAGCTGCAGAGAAGTGCAAGCTGATGTGATTTATACAGTTGGCTGTTTTATAATTTTATCTGGTTGCCAAGTAATTTATTCTTTTACGTGGAAAGACGAATAACTTGTCTGCACTATGTCTTATTGTTAATCTTTCTTGGTCATTTTTCACTAGGAACAATACAGCCTGCCCTTTTGGTTTGTAAGTTTGGGTTTTCATAGTCTCAAAATAGTTTATTACTTATGTATAAATATTTGCTGTTGTTATTTTCCCTATTCCATAGGTTTACATGTATTCATATTGCTTCCAAATCAGTCAGCGTTTATGGCCATTTTTCTCAAAGATAAAACTACAGAATGGGAAAAGGTCTTTACCAACCCCACATCAGACAGAGTTCTGAACTCCAAAATATACAAAGAACTCAAGATATTGGTCATCAAAAGAACAAATAATCCAATAAAAAATGGAGAACTCTCAACAGAGAACTCTAATGGCTGAAAGAAACTTAAGGAAATGTTAAACATTCTTAGTCATCAGAGAAATGCAAATCAAAACAACTCTGAGATTCCATCTTACACCCATAAGAATGGCCAAGATCAAAAACACTGATGACAACTTATGCTGGAGAGTTTGTGGAGTAAAGCGAACACTTCTGCATTGCTGGTGAGAATGCAAGCTGGTACAACCCCTTTGGATGTCAGTGTGGCGATTTCTCAGAAAATTAGGAAACAGCCACTTTTGCGTATATATCCAAAGAGTGCTCAATCATACCACAAGGACATGTGTTCAGCTATGTTCATTGCAGCATTGTTTGTCATAGCCAAAACCTGGGAACAACCTAAATGTCCCTTGACTGAAGAATGGATAAGGACAATGTGGTACATATATACAATGGAGTACTACAAAGCAGAAAAAAATAAGGACATCTTGAATTTTGCAGGCAAATGGATGGAGCTAGAAAAAATTATTTTGAGTGAGGTAACCCAGGCCCAGAAAGACAGTTATCACATGTACTCACTCATAAGTGGTTTTTAAACATAAAGCAAAGAAAACCAGCCTACAAATCACAATCCCAGAGAACTTAGACAACAATAAAGGCCCTAAGAGAGACATACATAGATCTAATCTACATGGGAAGTAGAAAAAGACAAGATCTCCTGAGTAAATTGGTAGCATAGGGACCTTGGGGGAGGGTTGAAGGGGAGGGGAGAGGCAGGGAGGGGAGGAGATAAAAATGTAGAGCTCAATAAAAATCAATAAAAAATTATTGTATTAACATAATTTTCCAAACTATTTCCACTTACATTTTCTTTTGCATCTTTTGTTTTCAGATTGGCTTTTCAAAAAATTAACTTCTTAACAATTTGCTTTTAATTTGTTTAATGGTTTTTGTGGTATTTTCATTTCTGCCCTGAACTCTTCTAACAGATAACTGCTACTGTCTCTGTATACCTTTTCAATAATGTGCTTTTAAAAAAAATAATAACCTTACAAGGTAGAAATGATTCCTGCACACTTTATTTTAACTCATAAAAATAGCATCTCTATAATTTTCTTTGTATGACAAATAACCTGGTGCCCTCGTGTGTCATCAGTGGAGAAGATGATTTCATTCTGTACTACATATTCTTTTACAGAGAATAAAAACATCACCAAATGTACATTGATCTTTGAGGATAGGGACACCAAAGAACACTTTCTTAATTCAAATACTTTCCTTCTCCTGAAGTAGAGAAAGTGTTGCCTACACACAACCATGAAGAACCCATGTGATTTCTAATTCAGTCTCAACTCTTCTGCTTCCAGGAAATAAACTAAATAAAACCCAAAGCAGGTGTAATGCTCCCTTCTGCTGCTAACACGAAGGAACTTGGTTGACTTCAGTATGGCCTTCATTTCACATACTGTGCTTTCCCCCCGGATCATACTCTGAGCTGAAGCTCTAATGGCAGGTATCCCCGTGTCTTCTCTTCCTCCTTCTTATTATGTTTTTCAGCTCCATCTCTAACTGAATAAAACTGGTAACTCTATTTTTAACTGGCTGCTACTCTTTGGTTTTTGAGTGACAGATAAAAGTTATGGAGAGATGCTGATTTTGTAGTCTAATA
The DNA here is from genome assembly GCF_000317375.1 of Microtus ochrogaster. Classification (NCBI taxonomy): domain Eukaryota; kingdom Metazoa; phylum Chordata; class Mammalia; order Rodentia; family Cricetidae; genus Microtus; species Microtus ochrogaster. The sequence goes on from NC_022019.1 coordinate 28,853,683, forward strand.
TTCAAATAAAAAGACTAGCTAATTGTTTTTACTTTCGTTTTTTGGTTCATTTACATGTAATGAGGCTAGAATATTTACTCGGGATATTTTCATAATAGTTGCCAAAAGACATGTTCCATGAGCTTTTGCATATTTAAATTTTTTTACTATTATTCTTATATATGACTACATGTAACTTCTATCAGACAACCTATCAGTTATTGGGAAAGAAAGCTTACTATGATGTTTCCAAACAGTTCTTTAGGGACCTTTTGCTCTACCTGATTAAATCCTTACTAGACACAAAGTAGTCCTTTTTATTGTTAAAGCTCCTTGGACAATGAGTGAAGCCAATTTATAGGCTGGATTAACAAACTCAGCTGCCTAATAGGTCCAACCCCGGAGAACTAACGACTATGGCTGCCGATATTACAGCCCAGACACTAGGTGATCAGATTAGAAAAATTCCTGGGGATTTCAAGGGCTGCCTGACTGTCAGCAGCTAGCAAAATCTTTGGCTGTGAACAGCAGCTATCGACAGCAGCAGTCAGAAGGAGTTAGTGTGAGCGTTTGTGAGCTGTGGCCGTCAGGACCCTTGGCTTTGACAGTACCTGCTCCTGGAACTCTCTTCCAGCTACACTGGACAGAACTCCGTCACTCTCTGCCTTCTGCAGTCTTGGCTTTTTAAAGTCTCTTTGTTTTCAGCACATTATGCCATGGCTATTGTCATGCTACCCATTGCTTCTGACCCTGGCACTCTCATGAACTCGCCAACTGCCCTCTCACTGCTATGGATGGTCCGTTCTGGACAGCCCACTCCACATTACCCATCAGTCAACTCAACTGTTGACAAATATAGCAAGCAAGTAAATGTCAATCAGGAGCAAATATCACAACATCACGGCTTAACACAGGAGTGCATCTCTATACCTGCACGTGCAAAATGATCAGATCCTTATATAGTCAGAGGAAGACGGCACATGAAGGAAGGGCTGTATGGCCACCAATCTCAATAGAGCATCAACCATACCTCACCAACCACAGGCACCACATAGGGTCAATCCCAAACCTCCCATGAAGATGAGTCCCTCATCGTATCCCCAGTCATTGACTTCTTGCTGGATCACCAGAAGACGTACCCCCTCCTAATTTGTGGGGAGAATGGCTACAGAACCATCTATCACATCCATTTGACATACTTTTCTTATAATGTGACGTTGTCATTCATTAAGAATAGCCCAAAATGTGGGACTGGGGAGATGGTTCAGTCCACAAAGGGCTTACCACACAAGCATGAAGACCTCAGTTCAGATATCCGGGGGTCACACTTAAGTATGACTAAAGCAACGGGCCTGTCATTCCAGGGGCAAGTGTGGAGATAGTGCAGTTCCTGAGGCTTGCTGGTCAGTCTCACCAAACCACCAAACCAATGATCCCTGGATTCAGCGAGAGACCCTGCCTTGAAAACCAAAGTGGAGTGTATTTGGTAAAGACATCTGACACCAACTTCTAGCATCCATCTGTGCAAATGTACCCATACTGTCATGCGTACATACACACACGAGCATGTAATCACACACAACCACAAAAAATAATAATAAACAGCCACATCAAATGCGAGCTTGCTGTCATGCAGAAAACATGTGACCCTCATTTCATTTGAGGGTACCTCATAAAAATGTTTTGTCCACCCAACCCTCACCAATTGCAGCAACCAGGAGAATGGAGCACTAAGTGAGAGATACATAGCTGGTATATTGCCTCCCTCGGCCAAGGTGTAGTGTGTGGGATGAGGGAAAACTGCCCCGCCCTCCCCTTTGCCCCTACTGCCTCCAGTTTGTGAGGGAGCTGAGCCATTTACCAGCTGCAACACTCAGGATAGTAGTCCCTGAGCCTCTTTGCAGCAGCACAGCAGAGATGACCCTGTTGTTGAGGCTACGGGTGAGCTGGCTGTGAGCATGAGAGGCCTGGCACTTCCACATCAGCCATAGGGCTGCGTGAGTGGGAGAGAGATGCCCTCCCCCTATTAACGCCTGCTGTAGGTGTCTAAGGCAGTTGGGAGAACAGGCCCTAAGGTCAGAAGGCAGGAGAGCTGACACTGCGCACTACTAGCTGCCATGTGCCACCACTGCCTGGCTAATATAAAGAAAGTTTTAAACAATGCCCTCTCCCTTGCCTAGTTCTCTTACATTAGCTCTTGTAACCTGAACCTCTTAGAGTCAGCAGTCCAGAAGTCCCCAACCCCAGTGCTCTGAGGAGCAAGGCTCCATGCAGAGGCACCGAAGTATCCTACGAAGATCAGGAAAGGTCCACCCAGCTCCAGTTCTTCCAAGACCATGAGCCAGAACCACCTGGCAAACCAAGCAGGACTTTGAAAGAGCTTTTGTTGTTTTAATCCTTTAGTGTTGGGGTACATTTCTTATGCAGAATTAGACAAGAAAGTTCCATTCTTCACATCTTACATATTTTTATCCAAGCCAAGCTTTCTTCTTGAGAAATCCTAATTATCTACATTTTGTAGAGATATGCTACCATTCTCCAGTGCCTATAATCTTCTCGCTAATCATTTTGTTTCTTCTAGTTTTCCATTTGCAACATGTAGACTCATCCATGACTCTTTGGGCTAATAGTATCAGGCAATTTCTTATTTTTTTTCCACATAAGGCTTCAATGTTTGATACTCATATTTGAACAATTGTAGAACCTTCTGTTCTTGAAATGGGCAGGAAAACAATGTATATATTCTTATCATATAGCCTCATTCCCAATGAGCTGTCCTTGGAACTGAGTCCATGACTCCACCTAGAGCACTAAGTGCTGTGATTTTTTTTCCTTTTTGTTTTGTTGATTATTTTCATTCACCATTAAGCTTCTTATGAGCACTGAAAGCACAAGACAGAGGAATCCATGATTGGGGAGGTAAATGGCTCATAGATGAACATCTATGTTTGTTTCAAATCTACACCCTCTTCTTTGCGGACACACTTTCTCAGGACTATATGACAGGTTTCCTCGTTCAGTCATCACACTTCTCAGTTCTTCTGACAGCTCCATCTTTTCCAGTGTCTTAATGTTATTTTTTTTTTTACCAAGCTCTGTCTCTCCATGCTTTGCTTTCCTTAAGGTATTATTTGCTGCTGGGTCAGCTCAGCTGAAGAAACCCTGTGAAGGCAACATAGCAAGAAATCACAGTATTTTTCAAGGTCCCAGTGAGGGCTCTGGCAGTGAAGAGGCCTTGAGAAACTGAGGGTACTACATTTTACTTGGGCTACCCATGTCCACATTCCTTATCTCTCAGACAAAAGCACTCTCTGATCAGAATGGTTCACTCCTCTGCCATTTACCATATGCTAAACAACATCATAGTCTCTGTTCTACAGAAATTATTGACTCTCAGGATCTTTCTTTTCACTTAACATTTCTGTGTAACTGAGAGGTAAGCCTCAACATTCACATCAAGACCTTGCTAGAGATCTGTGTTCCTATTGGAAATTATTTTCCCCTGTTTCACACAGTGTGATTATTTGGAGGAACTTAAGAAAAGGAAAGCAGAGAAAAATGTAGAGCTCAATAAAAATCAGTTTTAAAAAAGAAAAGGAAAGCTTTGCCAGTGTTCAGCAGCTATTCCATTGTCCTAAGAAAACCCCAAACCACGCTTTTCGATGTGACAGATTTGTGATTATTCCATTCTCTTAAACTCGCATATGCTGTCAAGAAGCTCACAGGCTTCCAGGAATTTGTATTAAGATTTTCAGATATTCCTGAAAGGAATTCTGTCTCTGCTGATAAGATCAAGTGTGTAATTAGAGCTAAACGTGCTTCGTTTCCTGCTAGTTTCCTTCTATGCGGAGAAATGGCTAATCTTCATTAGTGGTCAAACAGACAACGCAATAGGATCATTCTGCCTCTGTTCTCCCACTAGCCTGCCAGTGTCGAAGGGAGAGCACAGCCTTTCTGGAGCGATGGATGTCAACAGTCACGAGTCTCATGTATAATGACAAGTGAGACTGTGACTGTTGGGTCTCAAAGGAAAAATATCTTCTGCAGATTTTACTGCAGTAAATGCAGTGGTCACCCTTCCACGCTGTGACCTGTCTCTGCCCTTAAGAGTCTGCGTTAAGACAGGCTGTCAAAGACAAGACAAGGTGCGAGAGAGGCCCTCCAGCAGGGCGCTTCAGGTAAGCCCTCTGAGCTTGATGTCTCCTGACACCTGATTGCCTTCCAGCACAATGAAGTAGTGTCTGCTTATCTCTAAAATGACACTTCCACCTGGGAGAAACAAGAGTTCAGTGCCTTAATTGGTGCCAATTTTACATGGAACAATTTTCTGGAACGTACTTAGTTCTGACTTCCTAAGTCTGTAAGAATTATACAAGTCTTACCTTTCTGGGTAAAGAGTTATCTGTGTACCCATGATAGGATGACATATAGCCTTGGACTCTGCATAACAGCAAAGAGGTAAGACTGGCCTTTCCTTTTCCTTCCTGTTTACAAAGCAATTGGATCAGTACTCCAGAAGTAAAATGAATGTCACTGCATTAAACTAATGCGATGATCAGCAGTGGGCAAATGGATGATGAGAAGGGAGAAATAGATGAGGGAGGATGAGGCGGGAGACAAATCACATGATGAGCAGACCGAAAGGATGGATCGTCCTGCTTTTCATTTTCCTTCTTTCCGCAGATGGTCTCATATGTTTTCCTCCTATGCACATATCACTCCTTGAAATATAATATTGCTTATTTATATCTCTTTTCTAAAGCAGTTTCTCTTCTACATTGCTCAGTCTTGATGTTGAGTAATATTACAGCAGTGCCCCAAGGATTACCTGTCAATCACAAATATCTATTGAATACACAGTATGTGGTGACGATCAGACCATCCATTTGAGGTAGTTCAGGGGAGACGGGATACCCAGCTACAGACCTTGTTAAAAATCTAAGAACAAAAGGATGAGATAGAACCCAGAGAAGGACGTGATTCCCTAGGACGTCCAAGGTTCATCCCGGGTTTGTCTTCATTGCTCTCCTTTCCCTCCTTCTGAGGAGCTTCATCTGTTCACAGAGTCATTTTAGTTCTTGTTTTATACAAATAGAAACTGTTTATTTCTAATGTGTCATATACTGGGCAAGAAGCCAACAGTGCGAAGAACAAAACTTATCGGTCTGCAAAGAGCTGGTAGTAGAGGCGGAGATAAACATATACAGCCATTAAACAGCACATGCATTAATTTCAAGTTCAAAGCAGGGCAGAGTGGTGCATGCCTCTACTCCCAGAACTTGGGAGAGAGGGGCAAGGCAACCAAGTACTGAAAACCAGCCTAGGGACATGGTAAGTTAAGTAGTCAGTGGGCAAAGGAGGAAAGGCAGAAGTCACTTAAGTATTCAGTGCTGCTGAAGCCAAACGTGAAGGTGAACTCTGAGGGGGTCAATACAGGAACCTGATTTTCATGGTAAGACATGTAGTCTGCGGTGGGAGGATGTGGGCAGGGAAAAGTGTCGTCTCTTACCAATAGGCAATGGTAGCTACTCACTATTTTAAAAGACTGAATGGCTGATGGGCCCACATTTTTATTTATCATCAATCTAATCATTCGGTGGCAGACTGATAAGAAGTTAGAAAAAAATTGCTTAATAAACAGTTTCAGTGGTCAGGTCTCAGGATGATGAGGTTGTCATACAAATGAATACTTACAGATGGAGAGAAGACATATTTGAAAGAACTTAGGCAAATATGGCATTGGAATGAAGGAGAGGACAAACAGAAGAAAAAGCAAGCTGTCTTAGGGGACTCTGCAAAAGTTGCTGCTGTCACCCAAAGTTCCAGCTCTTTGCACTGAATGAGGACAGCTGTCCTTCTCTGTGAACATCTCAGAGGTGTCTAGATATGTGTGAAAATCATTCCTGTATGTTTTCAAAGTCTTCCCAACACTTCATTGACATGGAATTTGAGGAAGAACCATTGTAAATTTCTTGGGGAATATTATTTTCAGGTGTGTGGCTTTGGCTTATGCTGCATTTGTTTAAACCTGTGAAGTTATGTTATTGTGACTGTCTGAAACACCTGATGGCCCTAATAAAGAGATGAATGGCTAATAGGGAGGCAGGAGCAAGGATAGGTGGGACTAGCAGGCAGAGAATTAAAGAGAAGGAGAACTGAGAACAGAGAAAGCAAGAGGAGCAATAAGAGAACAGGGAGAGGAGACATCAGGGGCCAGCCATCCAGTTACACAGCCTTTGCAAGGAGAGCCCACTTGTTTGACACAGCCACCCTGCTAGCTTAGCCCCAAAATAACCACACAGAAACTGTATTAATTAAATCACTGCTTGGCCCATTAGCTCTAGCTTCTTATTAGCTAAGTCTTACATCTTAATTTAACCCATTTCCTTAATCTGTGTATCACCATGCGGCAGTGGCTTACCGGAAAAATATGTCTATCTCCAGTGGCGAATTCATGGTGTCTCTTGACTCCACCCTTCTTCCTGCCAGCATTCAGTCCAGTCTTCTCCACCTACCTAAGTTCTACCCTATCATGCCAAAGCACTTTTTTTTTATTCATTAACCAATACAAGCAACACATATACAAAAGAACCTCCCACACCACACAGCAAGTCATGGAGAAAGACGTAAAGAAAAGTATACAGAAATAAAAAAAAAAGATAAAAGCCCAATGGGAAAAGGTAGACAGGTTAACATAAGATAAGAAAAGCTGGAAAGGAACAAGCCAAGCTAAGGCCAGGCATACATAATGAAGAATAAGCCTTTGTGTGTGATTTATTTGGGAGCTGGGTAACTGGCCCCTCAAAAAGTCAAAAGAGAAAAAACATACACAACATAAATATTTAGGCCCGTGTTCCTTGCTGTTTCTAAAATACTCTTGACGTTATGACCCAGCACTCTTCATCCATACCCAACCAGGGATCCTCTGTATACATGCCTGAAGAACAGAGGTGGTTCACAGACATACAACAGATTTGATTTGCATATGTGTATGGCTGTGTGCATCTTCCTGTGTCCTCTTCCATTATCCTGTTCATTTACTTCATGTTAGCATGTGTGTATGAAGAGAAAAGGGAATCTGAACTTGCCCCAGTTGAGCCAATGGCAATTACTGCACACAACTACTTTATTATAACACAAAGGAAATGACAACAATTCACTCAAAACAGACTGAGCACATGAATATTAAATGTACCAAGCTCCTCCCTACTTATGCCAAAGCTTCATTTCTTCACTAGATGAAAGACAAGAGAGTATTTCTTCAACATGAGTTGCCTTTAAGAAAATAGTCTCTATACTTTTCAGTGTATTGCTGATTCTTTAATATACTGTGAACAATATTAATAATCATCCTATTTCATGGCTAGAAAATACACTTGCAAAGTTTCAGATGATGAATTAAGGGATAGCTCCTCCAATAGAAAATGTCTGTAACCTTTAAAAATATCATTAGCAAAATATAGACAAGAGTCTCAGACAAAAGTAATAAAGCATCCTTAATACAGAGAGATGACATAAATCGGGTCAAGTAATTAGAGTCCAGTCAATAAAGCTGTAAGAAGAGTTAACTGAACACGGAGCAGAACTTCAAATACTTGTTTAGGAAAATAGAAAATTCCTTTTAAGAGAGATTCTCAAAGCCACCGTGCGATGGGAGTGTCATTTACTTCATGTTAACATGTGTGTATGAAGAGAAAAGGGACTCTGAACTTGCCCCAGTTGAGCCAATGGCAATTACTGCAGACAAATTCAAATACAGCAAAAGGGAAAGTGAGACTGGCAACAGAGAACCAAAGCAAATGCAACAAATGCTAAGGCAACAAAAGCCACAGCTAAGAAAATGGTTTCTGTAATAGACTCGCAAGCAGAATTTTAAGAGGAAAATGATGGCGCTATCTTGCAAATTAAGTAAACATGGCTACTTGTGCGGCACTAAAACTCATCATACACACAGCATGCTTTCACGTTTGTATCTTGGTGATTGCTGAGCTATTGTAAACAAGTGTGCCAGGAAATGCATGCCGAGAAGGATGTACTCATCTTGTACAGCTAACCAAGAAAACATGTTGCTAATGAAAATAACATTGCAAAGAGGCCAATTTATTTCCCCATCGATATGTTGATGGGCTGTGTTTATAGCATTTTAAGCCGTTCTTTAGCATCACCATTTAAACAGGCAGCCCTTCCTACCCAGCTCTTCTTCTCACCTGTTAAGATTTTTATTAACACTGGGAAGGAGGAGCTGGCCCCTGACTATGTGACCTACAAAAACCAAAATAACACTCATTTGGGTCAATACTATACATAAAAATATCTCCAGCCATGATTCAAGTACATTGAGAATATTTGGCTCGTGCAAAACCAAGTGACATTTTACTGAGTTTCTCCTTTGTTCTTTTTCTGTTTGTAGTGTGTGTGTGTGTGTGTGTGTGTGTGTGTGTGTGTGTGTGTGTGCGCGCGCGCACATGCTCACGTGTATGTTTGTGAGGGGAAAAGAGAGTGTGTCTGTGTATGATTGTGTGTAGGTCTCTGTGTTTGTGCATGTGTGTGTATGTGTGTGAATGTGTGTCTCTGTGAGTTTTTGTTTTTCCATGTGCGTGTGTGTGTGTAAAATGTCTATTTGATCTTGGCATCTTTCATTCTTTCCCTGCTTTCAAACAATGTTCAGGAAATGTAGGAAATGTAGACGTTACAATGAAGAATGTTCCTTACTCAGTCAGCAGCAAGAATTAATACAACTTACATAGCAAAACTTAGTATTAATTTACCTTGAAGAATCTTATTGTCTAGATTTCTTCTGTGTGGGAACTTGATAATCTTTGTAGCTTCCACTAATTCCACTAATGTTATACATAGGAACCTAATCATGAAATTTTTTTCTCTGGCTAGAAGCACTCACTCATTCTTATCCTCTTTAGTTGCCCCAGAAAAAATATGGGGTAAACAAGGCACGTTATGTGGCCGTTATTCAACTTCCATCTGGATTCTTGTGTCTTTTGTGTCTCTTCTATGGCTACTGTGTGATTCCTGAGATAACATGAGGCTGCTGAGCTGGAAGCAGCATTTGCACATAAAGGGCCTGCCGAGAGTACTCCTAGCTGGGAAAAATGCAGTTAATAGAGAAAATACGAGCATTGTAAAGAACATTCAAGAATAAATACCTTTAACCATAAAGATCATTTAAGGACATCTGCAGTATTGAAGACAACAAATGGGGTTTCATTTACAAGTCTCTCCCTCGATTCAGTTCTTAGAATCTAATACTGGCTCCGTTTTGTGTATCAAAACCCTATATGATATAGATCTCTTTATGGACACACTTTGCCTAGCCCTTCCTCCCCTAGACAACAGTTCTTCCATAACACTGGCTTTTCATGTGTCCAGCATGCACGCCAACTCAAGATTTTATACAAGTGTTCTAGAATATTCTTATCCATATGTTTTTTTTTTTCATTTTCTTTCCTAATGGCCTTCTCTGACCTGACTTACTGATATGTCTTTGCTTTTATGCCTTTAGTGCTGTACAATCACTGGGAATTTCCTATTAGAAGTTAAACTTATTCTTATAAGTTAATACGGTAGATTATCATAACGGTTATAACCTCTTCTCCATATGCTCATCCTCCTTTTGGTTGTAGCTTCTTAGCATGTTCTACTAAGAATAGATGCTAATTTTTCAACCTTCCAGTTCACGTTTATTCCATAAAATGCACACAAATTGTGCTTGTTGGCATTTTGGTTCTAAGCTTGAAAGACTGAACTATTTTATACATTTTCCAGAATTCTTCCTAGCTTTAGACTAAGAAGGCTTTGAGAGGATTTCTAGTTTATCATCTTCTATTGAGGCTACAGCCATGTGAAAATATTCAATCCGCAACAGCTAAGCTACCTATCTTCTTTACTAAACACAGTGCCTACGAGATTCCAGGTAAGACAAACCCAATGTGATTCAGATCTTCTGAAATGTTCATCTGACCTACAAACTTGTACTAATCCTCTGTTAATAGTAAATACCACTAAGTAAATATTCAATCCGATTTTTTAAATCTGCCTACTGTCCATAAATCAGGGCTACAACTGGTACAACAGCTTACAGCTAGCCTGAGCAGTCAGGACGTCCCCCAGAGTTCCTCTCTCGGGTTCTAGACTATGGTGTTCGTATTCTCTTCATGTTCTATTGAGTTGTTTATTTTATTCTAAGGGCTGTCATTTTCCCATTTCTTTCTTCACTCCACAGTACTGACTTTGAGGTTTCTTGTGTTTGAAATTGTACTGGAAACATCTCCCATGTGCCCAGAGCCAGTTTTAATCCCCAGAATCTCAAAATCTTGCTTTATCTGAATTGTCCCAACATTCTTCTCTTGATAAAGGCCCAAGACTCTCAGGCTCCTCTGTTGGGCAATTGTTGACCTACAGCCTTAACTTCTCTTTTCTCGCAAACTTTAGTTTCTCTCTTCTTTATGAATGCTTCCTGCTATTGACTATATTGTATATGGAATAGTAGTAAATTATCATCTCATGTAAATCTCTTCAGCTCAGTGTGTGGGCTTTTATAAGGGAGAAAAAAGGCATCTAATTCTTCTAGATAAAAAGCTCTACAGTGAACATAAAATTTTCATTTATTTGTCCTTAAATATTCATTTAATTTGGCCATTGGTGTCTTACTTTAAGGGGTGATAATCACATTTATTCTTAAACTTGTATTTTTCAACATCATCAGCATTCATGTTGTGCTACTGATTGTGCTTTTCAAAGAAGATGGAATAACGATAGCTCTCATTCTGCGTATTCTCATCCTAATGTGGGCTTTCTGTATCTCCATCGAAAAATGACATCCATTGCCTTTCCCTTAAGCTTAAACAGAACTTTGTGACTATCTTGATGCACAGAATAAATCAGAATTAGTACTGTGTGATCTTTCCAGACAGATTATAGAGTGCAACTACAGAACAGAACCATGACACAGATAATCATAGCCACTAAGAGAATTACAGTAATGAAATAAAAAATCAATATTGATTTTCTTCTCTATCTTACATTTCTTTCATGTTTTTTTTTTTTAAAAACTTGCACTTCCACCTATTTTGTGGGTGAGAAGCACAGGCCATGACAAATGTATGGAGATCAGAGGGCAAATTTCAGAATTTGGTTCTCACCTTCCAGCATATGCCAAGTGTATTATAGGAAAGAAACATAGAAAGTGAAATTGAACATGAAGAGTTGGTATAGTAACATTCGTGACCTTAGGACATAGTTCCTCATTCAGGAAATGGGGTGGGGACTGAAAGAATTGCATCCTGACTAATGTCAAATTATGTTGCAGCTGCTGGTCCGGGACCTACACTTTGAGCAACATTAATGAATGGAAACATGAATTGGTACAAGAATCTAAAAATAAAAGGAAATTGGTTAAAATACAAGTTTTTTTTTTTTTTTTTTGGCTGGGTTCCTCTACCACCACAGAAAACTAGAAAAAAAAATGAGCCAAAAGTACATTAAATAGTAGCCAGGAAGGCTTCGCAGTTGTCTTTAATTACTCTGTAAGCTTCCACCAACAAACCCAACTGCAAGCGGCATTTCAATTAGCCACATACTTAAAAATCACCTTGAGGTCATCAATACTTCAAATGAGAACAGGACTTCAAACAAAATTGGTAATTTCAAAACTGATAAAGAATAAATATAAAGCAATGGAAGGCAGCAATGACCAGGTCATTTCAAATGCAGACACGTGTGGAAAGGCACCTTTGTAGTGTTTCTAAATTGTAATGTATTGCAATTACCCTTGGGTTTGGAAATTTAAAGAATTGCAACCTCAGCCTCATGATTGACAGCCTAAGTTCTCATTGATGAGCAAAAGCTAAGACCATTCACTCCCACAGTCATGGGCAAAGCCCCTGGCAGGCTACCACAGGGGTCTTCTACACAGCTAATGAGGAAGGCATGAGCATGTGTTGCCTGAGGGGTTAGAAAACAGAATTATTTTTCCCTCTGTGCTTCCCATGAAAATTTTTTCAATAAGTGGAGACCATCACAAATATGCTGCAGTGAAATGAAACACTGTCATTTTAAATGCCAGGCCCTTTTCCACACCGGGAAGGTGCCCATGGCAACTTTGCTGGTTATTATTCTCCATGCAGAGTACTCGTAAGGATCAAAATGTTGGCCTCCTCGTGCGCCTTTCACAAATTTGCTTTCCTCCTTCCCACTGGCTCTCAACAGCAACTCGGCTGATTTTTCTATTTCCCATGGGAAACTATGGAATCGAAACAAAGCCAATGACTCAAACACACCACGGCAATAGAAAGACACGGAGTATATTTTTCATTATTTCTAATTACACAGGTTAAAAAAAAGTGTCTATAAACCTACAAAACATCAATTACCCAAAAAAGTGGCAAAGTTTTCTCAAATATGTAACATCGGAGACAATATAAAGCCCAGTATTTGTTATCTGTGCAACAATTTTATGATACGGGTGAGTGAAAGATTCTGGAAACCCCTCCAAACCATAGAGTAAAAATCATGATTTCGTAGTGGACTTTTTTTTGTATGGCAAAAAAATAAAATAAAAAACAAACCAAAAGAAAGTTTTCTTAGAGCTGGCATGCTAAAATGCAGAATGTTAACAGGAACTGTTGGGTTCAGCATGCCTCAGTGCCGGATAACCAGAAAGGATTCAGTATATGATAACAATAAAGTATCATAAGCCAGCCTACATTTCACAGTCCCAGAGAACATAGACAACAAAGAGCAGCCTAAGAGAGCCATACATGCATCTAAGCTACATTGGAAGTAGAAAAATATAAGATCTCTTGAGTAAATTGAGTGCGTGGGGATCATGGGAGAGGGCAGAAGGGAGGGGGTAGGAAAGGAGGAGAATGGAGAAAAATTTATTGCTCAATAAAAACAAGAAAAACAGAAATGAAAAAATAAAAAATTAAAAAATAAGGTATCACTTTTTTCTTTTAAAGCCTTAGATATTAATGTAAATAAGAAAATAATTAGATAGATAGATAGATAGATAGATAGATAGATAGATAGATAGATAGATAGATGGAGAGTGTCATTTTATTTCCATGTAGTGAGTAGTAGCTTAATAAATTAATTTTGATTTGGAAGAGGAAAATTTTTGCAGGGGTTTCACATTTAAATGCTTAGATATTTGCCTATTAGTAAATACAGTGGAGGACTAACAAGGAGAAATAAGACGGAGATATATTGGGCAGCCTAACAATTTCTGGAACTTTTACAATCATTGAGAGTGAAACACCATCACTTCCGTGCCAGGAGCGGGAACTGTGGGAGAAATCTGTACCATGGATCATGACAGAATTGCATGTTGCCTTCAATTTCACCGTTGACATCAGCAAGATCCCACCAAGGAGTATCAGCATCTATTGCCACTTAGATTAATTTATTTTCATTATTCCACTAAAGAATGTAAGATCCTCTGGAGTTGGAACTATGGCATAGCAAATCCCACAGCACTGACTTGGTCTTGAGCCTCCAGCCGCCTCTGTAACAGGATGTAGGGGCAGCCCAGCCCACGTTCTCCAGCACTAGCTGAGGACCAGGAGAGAAGCAGTCTGACTGCTATATGAATTAGTACCAACATGTATTTAGATTAAATAAGACACTTATGGTACATTGAAAACAAAGTGATTAAAAACACATTTTCACAGATCTCGTTTGAGTATATAGGAGGGCTAGGGTTGGCAGTTGTGTGATCTTAACAAATATGGTTTTAATAATGATTAAGGTTTAATTTATGGACTTTCCTTATTGGATTGTTTAGAAATTAGGGCTCATTTGGGAATGATCCCGTTGCATGGAAATGAGTGTGTGGGGACTGGGATAAGGTTAATGGGTTTGGGTGTTTAGAACACATTCATTCGCTCAGTTCATCAGCAAGGCAGCCCGAGGCCTGAAAAGTCAAACCGTCACCATCTGCAGCAACAGTTAGTGATCACCAAAATATTTAGGCAAAGAAAGACTAGTTCAAAGTCTTATTGAGTCTATAAAGAGGGTCTGGCAGACCCTGAGAAAAATTGCCTACATCAAAACTGAAGGCGGAAGAGGTTAACTGTTCTAATGTAAATTTGTAGTACAAGCAAAGCCAGAACTAAGGCCAGCGCTCCTGGCTCTGAACATAGCTGTCCTCATCTGGACTGCGGGGTCTCCAATTCTGTGACTACTCCTTCTGTAAAGAGGCTTGAGTCATGAGCTTATGAAGTTCATATCTGAACAGAACCTCCCTTAACGCGGAAGACTTGACCTTTCTGGTCAAGGGATGCTACCGTTCAGAACCAAACTTCTACTTTGTCACCTATAGCCCAGAAAATTGGGTGAAGTTTCATCTGTGGTCATGTGAATTCGGAAAGCCCAAGGATGACAGCAATTCCCAGACACTGGTAGGCATGCAGGCAGACTGTCAACAACTACCAAAATAAAGCTAGCAACAAAGAGAGAGCAAACAAAGGACAGGGAACCCCGGGAGCCCGCACCACGCTTGCTTATTGGTTTCCAGTTCCCCGTGGTTTCCATGTCAAAGCTCATCTCTCCTGTCCAGTCTCACACTGTGTGTCATAGTTCTAAGCTCACACCATAAATCCATAAAGCTATGTCTCAAGGGACGGATGAAGGGAAGGTATGAAGCTGTGAGGGTTCACCATGCCTGAGTGTGGAGCTGGTGGTGACAGGAAGGATATTGGTAGAATGTTTGGAGGAGCTTGGTAAGTATATAATGTATTCTCCTGCACGGTGAGACTGGAAAAAAACAAAATCTGTTCTTGATTCTACATTAAAAGAAGAAAAGACGATGATGTATTACATCACAGTGGATAATATCTAGGAGAAGAGAATTATTTCTAAAATTTTATTCTTTGCTCCTGTGCCATCAGGAATAGTACAACTGACACCAAAAGAATCAAAATTTCCAAAGTTTCGCAAACAGAGCATTCATTTGTCACTCAAGCAAATCTTCTGTTTAAGCAGCTGCCTTAGACAGGCTTCCGACAAATAAAAATGCAATAGCTCAGGCACCAAGCTTCAATCATCAGTGGCTCATGCTGCCATAGCTTTTTAATTCCCTGACCGAATCCTCTGCATCTGGACAATAGATTGAGACAGAAAGGAAACCCAGATATTCGCAGCAATTCACATTAAAGCCCTGCTTGCTTCTGACACCAAGAAAGAACAGTTGAGGCTGGAAAAGACATTAAGCTCCTTAGCCTCGCGCTCCCAGCAGATTCCAAGCTGAAGCATTCTGTCTACTGTTTCAGATGCTGTTAGAGCAAGCGGCAGAGCCATGAAAGGAAGGAAGGAAGAGAAAACAAGGTTAAGGCAAGTTCTCTCTCTCTCTTTTTTTTTTTTTT
>NC_022019.1:28869306-28878076 GCF_000317375.1 Microtus ochrogaster
GTTTGGACTTCCCACAGGTCAGGGAACCCTGATTGCTCTTCAAGCTGATGAGGGAGAGGGACTTAATCGGGGGAGGGGGAGGGAAATGGGAGGCGGTGGTGGGGAGAAGGCAGAAATCCTTAATTAAATGAATAAATTTAAAAAAAGGTAACAAGTAATAAAAAAAAACAAAAAAAATAAAAATAAAGAAAAAAAAGACTGGGCTGTGGTCTGTAGCATGTGAAGCCTTCTGCAAACTGGTCTTTCAAAGTTTCACCAGCAGGAGGCAGGTTCTAAAAGGTCCATGCCCCGGGATAAAGATGGACATGGAGTAACGAAAGGCAGTTTCTCCCAGGATGTAAAACCTGGCCCTAGGAAAAAAAAATAAACCAAGTATTATTGCTCAAAGAACAGAATTAGGTTCCTAAACTCTGCACAAGGTTTTGTGACTTTCCTGAGCTGATTATGAGCCAAGTGAGTGTTACCTAATAATTTCTAAATTAGTTGGGCCATGGGATTGGAGGGATGGCTCCACAGTTAAGAGCATGGCATTCTCAAGAGGACCTGCATTTGGTTAGCACATTATGGCTCACAGACATTCCTAAGCATAACTCCTGCAGGGGATTCCAATGCTGTTTCTGACCTCAGTGGGTACCATACATACATGTGTGGCACATGTATACAAGAAAAACATTCATACACATGAAACAAAATGAATTAAAGTAAATAATTATTAAAAATTATTTCAAGTTAGTTGGGTCATGATGAGTAACAACTAGAAATACTCAATATGGAGCAATTGCTATATGTGATCAAACTCTAGCTCATCCCCGCATGTGGAAGGAAAGAGTTGAAACACAGGCGAAGTTAACTTCATCTCTTCCAAGGCACGCGGCTCGGCCTTTCCCGCCTAGCAGATAACCAAGTGAACGTTCCATTGTCTGGCCTTGACAGTCTCAAACCCTTGTAACCAAGAGTCGAGCTCATCCTCATTGATTGCCTGGATGTGGGAAACCAGAAGGCTCTGTGGAGACAGTGTTCATGATGGCACAAGTCGTCCTAAATCCTTGAATGCCTGTCCTCCTGGTGGTAGCCATCCAGGCTCTCTGGGAGTTAGATATGTTACTGTGACAAACTGATTAAGAAGTGTGTGTGTGCATATGTGTGTGCATGCACATGTGTGTACACATGTGTGTATGTGTGTGTAATTATCTGCAGTAATAAACCTCCCTCTTCCTTCATATCAAAATGTATGTGTGCCCCTTGAAAGATCATTTTTCACAGCAACTAGTATAGAAGAAATAGCTAAGAAAATTCAACTGTGGACCCAACATTACTCATGCCTTTCCTAGAATCTAAAGATAATTTGTCCACAGCCTTGTTCCAAAAGAACAAAAATAATTCATAGAATAAGAAAAAAAACAAAACACCTTTATTTTTATCTCTAAAGACAGCATGTAAATAGGTCCTCAACTATCTCCTTGTCCCCATTCCCAGTGTCCCAAGGTTAGATAGAATGGGATAACAAAGTTGAAGGAGTCACCATCTTACTGCTAATATCCTAAAATTTTATAACCGACGACCCAAGTATACTGTGTAATTAAACAAGCAAAAATTTCCAGAATGCTTTGTTGGGGGGGGGGTACCTGTTTCCTTATAAATTAAGGACTCCAAAACCAAACTTGAGGTTGCTATGACAGCAGTAGTACTAGGAGAAATGGAAATCCCATCCTTACAAAAGCATACCCCATAGACAATCAGATTCTATCAGGTCACGTTTGGGAGTAGCCACTAAAGTTCACAGAAGTGTTCTTAGGCACAGACCATGCCCCTAAAGTCCACAGAATGCCCTGGAGATTTAAACTAAAACAGACAAACAAGAGGAGACAAACAGACCCTGTGAACAGAGAACCACAGAATCGTATCAGTCAGGTCCTTGGGGCACTTATCCGGCATCTCAATCTGCAGTTAATCCTTTCATCTCCAACCTGGGCCTGACTGGGGAGGTTTCCATCCTCTCAAGACTCAGCTTCACCTACTATTGGGGAGGGCTGTTCCCTGTCAGTTTGCTTGGCAGGATTTTTTTCTCAGCACATGACAGTTTTTTTCTCTTCTAGATTCTGCAAGACTGAGATCTGGCTAGGTTTCTGTGTGGCCGTGCATTGAACAATGCTTGCCATGAATTTAAGAACACTGTGATTATTGGGAAGGCTAAAATCTCTCTATGGAGTAGTACAATGGTAAAATGACACCTTCAAAGGGTCCTGCAGTCTCTCATAGCGTTTGTTTGTTTGCTTGGAAAGAAATTGAGTCATCTCACTTATTGAGGCGAGCAATGTTTCCTGCATCCAATGTCCTATATTGAGTAGAATTGATAGATTGAAATGGGAAAAGCATCAAAACTAGATAATTAAATCAGATTTCCTGGAAAGAAATTTATATTTTATATAGTCGGTTATTTCCGGTCAGCCTAGGAGTCAGCTTCCTGGAAGTGATGCAAAGCCAAGAGGGGCATGGCCAGAAGCTCCCAGGAAGATCAAGAGCTTAGAGGAAATGCTGCTGCCAAGGGCTGGGCACAAGGCAAAAGGACAAGTGGAGGCGGGAGGCAAGGAGAAAAAAGGAGAAGGGGAGCAAGTGTGACTACAAGGGCTTCTGGACCCCTAATTCTACTACATTCAGGTTTGTAAGATGGCCCTGTGTGTTTCTAAAATTGTATTCTGTCTTACTATTACTCGACTTGATGTGGCTTCCTAATGTCAGTGCATAGATGAGCAGCTACCTACAGCTTTGAGGACAGCCCCGGGTACAATTAATCCCTTAAACTCAGCTGTCCTCGGCTCACTGACTTCACCATGCCCACTGCTGAGGTGTTAAGCATGACCCCTGAGGAAGTCTTACCCTGACATCAAATGATTCATGGTGGCCTCATGAAGCAGCCTTTTCCTTTCTTCCCTTCATTTTGCTGGCAGCAAGGTTTTGTTTCTCTTAAACTCAAATTTTAAATCTGAAAGGATTATGTTTTTAAATACCACTCTTCTGGTATTTGCTCTATTTATCTTTAATATACTCACATTTAGATTTACTTACAGGGCTAATACTTCATATTGTCTCATCAGAAAATGAGGACATTTAATTGTCATCGTTTGCTTTTAATATATTTAATCAACAATGTGTTTAGTTCAGGCTTACTATCTCGTTAAATAGGTGAATCTAACCAGAGTCTTCTACTGGGATTTGTATTTACCTTCTAAGCCTATTTACAATATTTTTTCATCTTAACACAAACTGTCACCAGGGAAAGGGCAACCTAAACTAATGAATTTCCTACATTATAGGACTGGTCAGTGGGCATGTTTGTGGAGCATTTTCTTGATTGAGGATTGATGTGGAGACCCCAGCCCACTATGGGCCATACCATCCCGGCAGTTGAGCCTTAATGCATAAGAAAGCAACCAAAGAAAGCCTTAGGGAGCAAGCCAGTAAGCAGTGTTTCTTCCATAGCCTCTTCCTCAGGTCCTGTATCCCTGGTCTTTCCTTGACCTCCTGCCCTGGTTTCTCTCAATGTTGGATTGCGGCATAGAAGATAAATAAAATAAACCTTTTCTTTCCAAGATGCTTTTAGTCATGGATTTTTAGCACAGTAACAAAAACCAAGCTAGAACAATAGGTTACAATTAAGCAAGTGCATTGCCCATGGTCGTCCATAACAGCATTGGTAGGCGCAGGCAGGTCTCATCTCCTCTGAGTACACCATGCTGACTCTTTCTCCTAATTTTCATATGGCAATGACTCTTTTATTCTTTCCCATTCAACTACTTAAAGACATTTTGCTCTACTTCTAATTTAAAATAATTACTGCTAGGGGAAACTAATACCAAGGAATGATGTCTTTTAAGAAACAAAGATTTTTATCTTTAATTTTCATTCTTTTGAAATCGCCCCCTCTTTTTCTTTCACAGCTTAGGAGTCAATTATGTAATCACACCAAATTCACACCAAAATTCATCTCTTGGTCTGTGCTACCTAAAACACAAGGTACTTAATATCTGACGACATTTGTTCTGTGGTAAACTAGACATGTATCAAAGCCAATTTGGTTTTGTTGTGGCTATTGTTGCTGTCTTGTTTTACTTTGCTTTGCTTTATATATTTATTTTGGTCCTGCACTCTTGAATGCTTTGGTACAAATTCAATTTACAATTCAAGTAGCAGTTTCAGACTTTCCTAAATACTTTTAACATAGCCTCTATGACCTATGTTATGATACTTCCCAGATTTCCTGGCATAAATCATTTTATTGGCCAACGTGAGGAAATACTGGTATAAATTGCTTCTGCAAGATGTGTAGAGCTCAGATGAGCATCCCTTTTCAGGTAGCTCTGCTCAAGCTGTCTCACCCTCCTCCATGTACCAGGAAATCAACTTGGGTGTGACCTGCTCATGGTGAACAAGCCACATGGGCAATTCTCAGTATCCACTCAAGTTTTGACACTGGCAAACCGTAATTTATTCCTTTACTCACTGACTAAATAAATGCCCTGAGCTAATATGTATGACAGAAACTGGGGAAATGGGTGTGGAATTCAGGGTAATAACTTGAAAGATCAAACAATTCAAGGAATCCATCGAGGTCAGGAATAAGCATGGATAAGCCAGAAGTGAACAACAATAAACAGAAGCCCGAGAAAACACAAATGGCTACTGAAACAATGAAGACAATGGAGGATATGCAAACTCGATTCAATAAAGGGATAGAAATACTGGGGAAACTGAAACTGAAGTGAAGGTGGCCATGGGAAATTCCATCAGTCTGAAAGGAAACTACCATTCAGTGGGAAGTATCACACACACAGTACAAGATGCAGAGGGTGGAATATCAGGACTGAAAATAAACGAGAGGAATCGGATCATTCCACCAAAGGGAAAAAACGTGCAGGAACTTTGGAACACCATGAAAATATAAAGTCTACAAATCACAAGACTGTAAGAGGAAGAATCTCCAGGTCAAAGGAACTGAACATAGTTTCAATAAGATCACAGAAGTTTCCCAAATATAGGAAAAGAGGTGCTCATTCAGATTCTAAGAGGCAGACAGAATACAAGAACAGAAAGAAAAACATGATGCTATGGCTAATATCCTGGTTCCCATGTCTTTACATGTGATGTGGGCCTTCTTTCTTGAATCAGAACAACAGGCTTTTTAGTCATAACTACGAAGACCAGAAGATCTTAGAGCAACAGGGTAAAAGTTCTGAAAGATCACAGGTGTCAAACAAAACCAAATTACTTGGAGAAAGTATCCAGCATAATTGAATGGAAAAAAATTCCACGATAAAAAAAAAGCTAAAGTATTGTATGACTACAAAACCAGACTTACAGGCTTCATTTTGATATCGTGATGCTGAGGAGAGATTTGACATCAGTATAATCCATTATGATATTAAAGGGCTCAGTTTCAATGTCACAATGCTTCTTTTTGCCATCCCAGTTTTGTGTTGTGATATTTAGAGATTAGCAATTGTGCTATCACAGTGTTGAATTGTGATGTGACAGTGGATTAATTTGCCATTACAGTGCTCCATTTTTGTCATCATAATGGTGAATTCAAGACCTCAGATTGCTCAACTACACCATGACAATGCTTTATTTTTGTATCCCAGTGCCGAATCACGGCATCACAATGGTTAACTATGAGAATAGTACTGCCCATGTGCACATGGTATAGGGATGCTCTTAGGCACAGCAACATCTCGGAGAGCTCATCTCCAAAGAAACTGAGTTTCCGTCCTTCCGCAGTCATTTATTCTATGTGCATCTTCTGTGAGAGGCAGAGTCTTATGCACACACTTCCATGAAAGGTGCATCGCTGCAGTTTTGCATAAGGCATGTGCAACCACTCATGCTGTTGAGAGCTCATGGGTGCACCAGCTCTGCCACATCCTGAGACAAGATTTCAAAACTGTCCTCTGCATCCTCTTCCTCCTAGAGTCTTCTTGCCTCTTCTTTAGATGGTCCTTGAGCCTTGTGTTATAGACTTTCCATTGTATCACAGGGTCTTCTTTAAAATGGTTTTATTAGTATAATTTAAATATATTAATTTTATTTTGTTTTTACCTAAAAAATGTAATCTCAGAATATATAATTCAGTTATTACTTATATAAGTTTGATTTCCCTCTTTATATAATCTCTATTTCTCACCTCACCATTGTCATATTTTCTTCATTTAGTTGAATATATCTATAATAATCCAGCTTTGCTGCCATGCCTTTTGTCATATGTGGATCTATTTTTAATAATTGATATTATTTTGATTTTGTATTATATTTTTGGCACAACTATTAATTGCTAATTGGATGTCAGACATTAAAACTTTTTTGTTTATTATTTTCAGTGTCTAGTTTTTCCTTACTTCCTTTAAATGGCATAGATCTTTTCTGGTACTAAGCATGTGAGTCTTAAATTTGATCCTTTTAAAGCT
Organism: Microtus ochrogaster; assembly: GCF_000317375.1. NCBI lineage: Eukaryota > Metazoa > Chordata > Mammalia > Rodentia > Cricetidae > Microtus > Microtus ochrogaster. Next base: position 28,875,765 of record NC_022019.1, read on the forward strand.
TTACTTAAATTTGTTAGAATACATCTATATTAACTTGGACTCTGGGATTGTTTGGTCCCATAATTACAGCATAATCTTAGCCAAAATCTACTGAATACCCTATGCCACCTATGTCTCAATCCCCTTCAGTGGCATGCAAATGTCAGCCAATGATATTGCGCTAAGCCTATAAAGCGCTGAACTCACAGCTAACTTGAGCTTTTTTTCTTTGAACTTGTGGGTTTTAATACCCACAATGTTCAACCTAATGTTCAGAAAACACTCCATAGGGCACCTATGCATACTTGCATGTATCCTGTTTCAAAACCTACCCCTGCAGCTTCCAGGCACAGTTAGATTGAGAGCTGCCTTCCTTTTTAGGTCTCAAATTTGCCCCCAAGGATGAAGAAAATGTTATTGAAGAACTAGTATTTTTGTTGTTATTATTAACCTTCCCTAAAGGGCCATAATTTTGTACTGTGCATTCCAGTATTGAAAATACTCACTTTGGTTTCTTTTCTGTTTTTTAGTAGCCTATAGTGTGAAGACACCTACTGTCCTTGTCATACTATTGTGGCCAAAGCAAAAATGTCATCATTTGTTACCCGAGCAGTGGGCAAACAGTTGAACACAAGAAATTGCTGGCTGGCACCACAGTTACTTCCTAACACCCAGCAAGGGAAATAGCAGCCTCTTTGTAATTCCTCCTAAACAAAATTCAATGAAGCATTACATAGCAGGCCAAGCCTATCATTATCATATAACAGGCTTTGCAGTAAAAACCCCATGGTAGAATGAAGCCATTAAAAAAAAATCTAAGAGCCTTTCTCTAATTCAAAATTATTTGATAATAATTTGGAAAAGTAGTTCTTAACACAGATGATTCTGGAAGAATAAATAATTTACTGCCCAAATTGCCATTTCAAAGGATAACAAAGCTGCCTGGGCTGAATAAATAATAAAAACTTTCAATATCAAAATCTGTTTAAGTTTTATGAGAAGAATATGAGTAGTAATAAGGTGGGATGTGTAATATATCAGGAGAGAACCTCTACTATTATGAAATTCGTTAAAAAATAAGCAAATATTAAACAATAGAGAAATTTCAAGTGGGGATGAGGAGGAAAAGTACACCGTGTGAAAAGGTAGCTTGGGATCACACTTTTGAGATTTGCTTCACTATACCAGAAAACAGAATAGAATTCAGTCTTGAAGCAACAAAGAGTAGATACTGGAACAAAGCCTGCAGTGTGAGTTGTTAGTTAAGAAAATAGAGTGCACCCGTGAGCAACTCAGAAAGACGAACAATGGCTAGCGTTCAATGCAAACCTAAATTTGAAAATTAATACAGCAAAGAACATACATAGGAAGAATCCTACTCGTCTAAAAGAAAATGATGAAAAGTGCAGAAACTGTAGGAAAGGCAATGGACACAGAAGGAACACGAGCTTATGTATCTAAGGAGGATATGATGAACAAAGAAAACAGACATGGGCCATAGGAAAGAAACAGAAAAGGATGAATCCACAACTGACCAGGACATCACTGTTCCAGAAAGAGTAGATGTCAACAAATACCAACTTTATTTTGATAATGGTACTCAGGAAATGTCAAGAAACTTTAACAGGCTGACAGAGGAAGGGTTATTATCTTCTAATGAGATAAGAAAAATATTGCTTTGCTGAGCCTTCTCAATAAGCTTGATTACAGAAAAGCACCGTTCATGAAGTCTGGGAGACAGGATTCATGGGAAAATTATGCATTCATTTATTAATCATGTACAGATGAATTAAATTGACACACTGGATATTTAGGGACTATATGAATAATATTATACCTTCGTGCACATACACACGTGTGCACACACATACTCACATGTGCGCACACACACACACACACACACACACACATTCAACCAACCTAGGAAAATAGCACACATGAATACTGTATTGGATGAGGAAATTAATGAGAAACTGAGTATAAACACAAGGAGAGATTTAATTTGTAAAGACTGGTAGCACTTTGATTTATTAAACTACTGTTGAAGTTTGAAGGGTGTTGTGAGGAAAGATGTTAAGCAAGGGTATAAAGTTGAAGAACTGATTACCATCAGAGCTTTGGGTGTGAACACACTGGAAGAACTGAAGTAGAAGTTTCATCATCTTTAAGAGGGACAGAGAAACTCTGTATCTCTTCTTTAATCACAGAGGTTAATAAATTTGAAGGCATGTAAAAAATCCATTGAGCTAATTATTTGAAAATGTACAAGTGGTGGCTATTGAACTAAAGATATGCAGTGTCACTATTAAAATATTAATACTGAAGTATAGAGA
>NC_022019.1:28879186-28912429 GCF_000317375.1 Microtus ochrogaster
TAGAGAATAGGCATACAGTCTTAGACAGAGAACACAGTCTAGAGAATAGGCATACAGTCTTAGGCAGAGAACACAGTCTAGAGAATAGGCATACAATATCGAGACTGAGAAAATAGTATGAAATAGTCATGCAGTATAGACTGAATATACGGTATAAAAACTAGACACACAATATAGGGGCTTTGAACACAATTTAAAAACTAAACACAGTACAAATATAATTTAGTAAATTTTAAAAAGTACTTGCATCAAGCAGAAAGTTGAGAGAAAAATAAATGTCTTGGAAAGATATAGAATTTTCTACTATATTAATAATGCCTTTGAACAATAAATATAAAATGACTTGAACTCTGTGATAATAATTACAGTAATTTGAGATTCTTATATATGCCACTCAGTGGAGCTAAATATAACAAATTAGACCCAGTTCACATATTATTTTTCACAGTGTTCAGGAAACGGGGCAAATATTTGCGGTTGTGTGTCTGCACTGAGGAGAAAGACAGAGAAACTGTAGCAGTGAGATCTGCAGAGGCCTCGGGACCCGGTAAGGTGCCTCCAAAAATTCACGAGCAAACTCGGATTGGATGGAACGGGCATTGTTGGACTAACTAGAGCAAAGAAAATAAAACAGATGCTGAAAACACTCTCCAGAAATCACGAAAGGGAACCAAGGCTTGGGAGAACTTCAGCATGTCCCATCACTGGCAAAAAACAAGGAAAGGTTTATGTCACAAATCTGGCACGGGAGGCAGAGAAACTAACTCAAGATTTTGGAATGCAACGTGAAAAACGGTGAGAAGACCAGAGGATGTCAACTGAGCGCTTGGCCTCCTCAGATCTGCATGCCTATAAAATAACTCTGGACTCGGTTATGAGAAAGAGTCGTGTGAGTGGTTCTCACCCCAAGTACTACTGGCACTGGGGACAAACAAAGCCTTGCTATGACATGTCTAAGACTTACCAGATGCTCGGCAGTATCTTCAGGTTGTACCCAGCAGGGGTCTGTAGTACCCAGAACCATTACAAAGCTGAAAGGTCAAGCAAATACTTCTTGGGTAGCAAAGTCACTCTAGTTGTAACAATCCAAAGGACTAGAAGGAATCAAAAAGGTGTGGGGATGCCTGCTAAGAGGATTCTGAAAGATAATGTTTGTTTAGGAGGTAATGCATGCTTACATTAGAAGGCAGGAGTGTGAACAGAAGCAGAAGAAGCCTACTTTTGGAAACCAGAGGGAAGGACGAATTAATCATAGGCCCTGGCTGTGTTATAGTTAATACTTCTGAAATGAAAGATAAAGGAAAGTAAATAGGCTAATGGAGGAAACGCTAGACTTTGCAGTGAAAAGCTTGAGTAATATTTATATAATATTTAATATTCATAAAGTATTTATGAAACACTCAAGGAACGAGAGACAAAAATGATGGTTTTCTCCAAGAGTTTGGTATGTTGAATTTCTTTCTTTTCCTATTCCCTGTACTGTTTTCTTCAGCAAAGTGCTAACTATCTGAGTATGTGTGTGTAAACTATAATCACAAATTCATTACTGATATTTTAAATGTTTGAAAATGCTAGTATATGATTCTTCTTGCAGCCATAAAAATATTATTTTCAAGATATCGCCTCCTTAAGCATGACTTGCATATTTGATTTAGTTTGCTAGATAGTAAAGTATATTTTGCTTTTCTAGAGTAATTTGGCAGACATTGTAGAGCAAGTGCACTCACCTTTACCATTTTCTAAAAGACTTATGTTATCACCCTACACTGGTATTAATGGCTACATAATAAAAAAACATCACTAAAACTGGTCAGCATAGGCCCTCACAACAGATGTGTTGGTTCTAACCCTTTTTTATTATTAATTCATCCACATTAGATGAAAATTTTCAATCTTCAGTTCATTGGACAAAAAAAATACAATCCATGTATTTCTGTGATTGACTATAGAAAACAAATTCTTTCATTTTTTTTTTTACAAGAAAGGAGAAAAATGAAAAACAAGGGTTAGCCTTTCCAGGGTCCTGCCGCATGCAGCACTACAGCACCACTGTTCTCCTGTTCTGCATAAGCTAAGACTGAAGGGTTGAGAAGGAAATAAATTCCCGGGTCAGCAATTCAAACCCCTTTGGATTTTCTGCCTGTAGAGGATGAGAATCTCCAGTCAGAAAGGTCCATATTTTTCCTTGACTTCCTTTATTTCAGCTCGGCTTAGGTGGGCAGTAAATAATTCTGACAAGGACTGAGTTGGCAAACGCTTTGTAGATGTCCCCATTATTTTTCCCTTTAATGGGTAGATGAACTCTTTCGGGTTATGAGGGTCTACATCAGTGACAACAAAATTAATGAAAAGTCAGCCAGCCGTGGAAAGGTCCAGAAAGGTCAACAAGCCAATAGTCCCCACCTGCCATTCTGCACTCCTTCCCAAGACATCCCTGCTTTAATTGGGAACTAATTCAGCCTGGCACCCGGGGAACTGGTCGCTCACTAACGGTCTTCCCTACTTCTATACCCTGCACGTCCTGCCACATTTGGGCAACTGGTCATTGCACTAATGGTCTCTCTCCTCCTTTACTCTGCACTTCCTCCGACATTTCTCTTCCTTTAGCAGCTGATTGTGCACATTTTGCTCAAGCTGCAAATCCCAGAACTATTGCTAGATAACTTTTCAGACATCCTCCCTGCTCTGGCCGGCTCGAATGGGCACATGTGCAGTGAAGACATGTGTCCTCTAAGGGGTATGTCTTTTCGTCAAGCCTGAGTTCATCTTTGGTTTCGACATGTGCACAGAAGTCCCATTAAGTGTACTGATAACTAAAGGGAGGGTCTGGGGAGAGAGCTGACTCTGTCAAATTTAATATCATTGAACTAAACATTTAAGCATAAGCAAAATCTCTGTGACCCAAATTAACTTTTAATTTTTAAATGGAATATGGGGGGGGGAGAAGAACAAACAAGAAAATAAAACAAAAGAACAGAAAAGGGAGGAATGAGGAGTGAGATGCATATAGGAAAGAGGGCATAGAAAATTAAATCAAATACTTATACTTGGTGCTGAGATACAGACTTTTTTTTTTAGTTTTTTAAGACAGGGTTTCTCTGTAGCTTTGAAGCCTGTTCTCGGCCACACTCTGTAGACCAGGCTGGCCTCAAACTCACAGAGATCTGCCAGTCTCTTCCTCCAGAACGCTGGGATTAAAAGCTTGTACCACCACTACCCAGCAAAATTTTAAACATAAGAAATTATGTTGCCTATAGAAAGAAAAACCTTAACATCCATGCTTAGTTCCTCTGCAATAGTCGCTAAGCATACATAGTGTTAGAAATAAAATGTGGCTTTATTTTATTTTCCCAGAACTAGGCACAGTGACTTTTGCGGCTAATATCTACAGAGCTTACTGTATGGAAATTGATGTGGTAGGGCAGGAGTATGTGGCACTGCATCCCCCCTCATGGAATTTATATTCCTTCAGTGGAGAAAGATATGTGCAGGTTAGTTACATATTTGCAAAATGCCCAGAGAAATCTTTCTGCTTAGTCAAATTGCTCTTTGATGCTTACAGAGAATCTAGAGTTAAATGGAAAGCCCTAATAGTTGCTCACTTTGGTAACTCCAGCATACTTCAGTGTAGCACCGGTATAGAATTGATGCTAATCCAACGATTATTTAATAAACAAATGTGTAACACCTGCGTCTGCGTTACTCTCGGTACAGTTCGCACACCACTGTACCATTTGCCAGCAGGGCAAGGGCCTAGAGATTGAAAGAGCACACAAGAGACCTGGGTCATTGGAAAGGAGATCAGCCGAATGCGTTTATTCAAACTTAAGGAAAACCTTAAATACCTAGCTGCTGCACAATGGAATACCCTTCAGGCAGGTGGGAAATTACCACACCCAAGATGGAGTAAACAATGGTCCTATAGGGGGGCAGAGGGAGCACAGGAACAAACATGATATTAAGCTGGCTGGCCAGAAACTGTCCTCAAGATAAACCAGGGGAGCAGGGGTAGACCCATGAACCCTATACAAATGACTAATGAATTTCTAAATGATTCTAATTTTTTCTTTGAACTATCATTTCTAAATGATCACAAAATATCTTCTTATATTGGTCTAAGATTCGAATGCCTACCATTAGTACCTCCTGCTTCTAAAGACAATGCCAGAAAATAATTCATCTTCACTAAGTTATTAGTTCAAATAATGAATAATCATAATTATCCAATAAGATAACAATTTTCTTGAAAAATAAGCATCTCGGTATTCAGAAAGAAGCCAGGCAAGCTTAAGGAAGTGTGTGAAGGGGGAAGCAGCAGAGATGGGCAAATCACGTGTAAGTGCAAAAATCACTTCTTTTAGGGTGGACCATCTTTGTAAAATTAGATTGTTAAGTTATTGTTAATAATAATTACACAAATGGTTCTTTTTAATAATGTCTCTTTAAGTGAAATTTAAGAAAAGATGGAAAGTACGTGCCTAGAGCCATTCGGCATACCCACCGGCACCTGTGTTTCCATTCCCTTTATGTGTCAAGCCACATATTATTATTAATGCAAAATCTAAGAAATCAATGTAACATTTACATATGTCTAAAAATGTCTGAAATTGCAGCTATAGTCAATTTTTTTAATTAGTTCATAAAATCTTGATGGTCTCCAGACTTATATCAATGCTAATTATTATTGGGACAATGTCTTTGAACTTCAATTTTGCACTCACATTAGTATTTTCATAAGCACAGCATAAATGCAAAGTTAGATATACATTACTATTTCCTTTTATTTTTTTTTAATGTATATATATTTTATTTTATTTTTTTTAAATTTATTTATTTATCAAGGATTTCTGCCTCTTCCCCGCCACCGCCTCCCATTTCCCTCCCCCTCCCCAGATCAAGTCCCTCTCCCTCATCAGCTGGGAGAGCAATCAGGGTTCCCTGACCTGTGGGAAGTCCAAGGACCGCCCACCTCCATCCAGGTTTAGTAAGTTGAGCATCCAAACTGCCTAGGCTCCCCCAAAGCCAGTATGTGCAGTAGGATCAAAAACCCATTGCCATTGTTCTTGAGTTCTCAGTAGTCCTCATTGTCTGCTATGTAAGTCCGGTTTTATCCCATGCTTTTTCAGACCCAGGCTAGCTGGTCTTGGTGAATTCCTGAAAGATCATCCCCATTGTCTCAGTGTGTGGGTGTACCCCTCACGGTCCTGAGTTCCTTGCTCGTGCTCCCCCTCCTTCTGCTCCTGATTTGGACCTTGAGATTTCTGTCCGGTGCTCCAATGTGGGTCTCTGTCTCCTTTCATCTCCTGATGAAGGTTAATATTCAGGAGGATGCCTATATGTTTGTCTTTGGATTCACCTTCTTATTTAGCTTCTCTAGGATCGTGAATTATAAGCTCACTGTCCTTTATTTATGGCTAGAAACCAAATATGGGTGAGTACATCCCATGTTCCTCTTTTTGGGTCTGGCTTACCTCACTCAGGATAGTGTTTTCTATTTCCATCCATTTGTACGCAAACTTCAAGAATTCCTTGTTTTTTATTGCTGAGTAATACTCTAATATGTATATATTCCATACTTTCTTCATCCATTCTTCCATTGAAGGGCATCTAGGTTGTTTCCAGGTTCTGGCTATTACAAACAATGCTGCTATGAACATAATTGAGCATATACTTTTGTTGTATGGTAGGGCCTCTCTTGGGTATATTCCCAAGAGCGGTATTGCTAGGTCCAGGGGTAGGTTGATCCCGAATTTCCTGAGGAACCTCCACACTGCTTTCCAAAGTGGTTGCACGAGTTTGCATTCCCACCAGCAATGAGTGTACTCCTTTCTCCACACCCTCTCCAGCAAAGGCTATCATTGGTGTTTTTCATTTTAGCCATTCTGACAGGTGTATCTTAAAGTTGTCTTGATTTGCATTTCCCTGATCGCTAAGGAAGTTGAGCATGACCTTAAGTGTCTTTTGGCCATTTGAACTACTATTTCCTTTTAAAATTGCAACTTTCTAACTGGTAAGAGAAAATATCATGTAACACCTGGATTCTTCTTCAAATTTCTGTCTCAAAATCATGATTTACCAACACTGGAGGAGATTAGTTTATTTCCAGAATGCTTCTGCAAAACCATTTATAAAATCTGAAAGTTTGTGGTTTCTTATTCTCCACTTAGGTTATTACTGAAAATACCCACAGAGCAAAGGTTCCTCTGACTGGTGTTATTACAGAAAATGTATCAGAAGCAACAGCTAGAGGGATAAAGGAGTAATTTGGTGTGAGAATATAAATGTGTATGAACTGGTCATATTCAAAACTCTCTGTGAAAAAGTGAGGTTGCTTTTTAATTGGAGCTTTAAGAAATGATATGAACTGTAACTAAGGCAACATAATAGACCATAGATTCAGTTGACCTCAAATTTATAAATTAAACCAAGCAATTAAAAAACCACACATATCTTTATTTGGTAATGTATTACAAAGTTTATTGACTCTTTTGTTTTTTAACTTTAAACTCATTTGAATTTCTTCCATATGAAGCATAATTCTACAACTGAAGTAGTTTATTTAAAGTGGTTGTACATGTATTAAAATAATTCTTCTTTCCCCAACCAGTTGACAGATTGTTTAAGGAAAAGAGTTGAAAGAGTTAAGATGTAAGATCTGCAATGTTCATCAAATGATACCAGTGTAGCCCTCGGTGAACTACACATACTACATAGACAGCAGGAGTCTGAGCGACTCTAACTCAAGCCTGAGCTATGGGACCAAAGAGCACCACACACGGAGCATTTCCAGATTAAACTAACACAAAGAAAGGATGTCTGAATGGACCCCTGCCCGTACCATTGTGATGGAAAAAGTGTGAGTATAGATGCCAAGTTCTGCAAATTTCAACCCTAAGTCTCTCCATCTTAATCTTTAGGGTCCAAGATAAGGAGTGTTTAGGAGAAACATCCTTTCCACAAATGGTCAGAGAACATTCATCTCACCTGAAAATAACATAAGGAAGCTTGTGTTCCAAAGGAAAACGTAAAGATCTCGAGTTCAGTCTTACCGGAAAAGAGCAGCAGATGCTGAGAAGGAATTCCCAGCTTTCCAAGAAGCTCAGTAAGAGCTTTGCAACCAAATCACCTCTGTGAATGACGTATTTTAGTTGAAATATTATAGGTAAGCTTATTAATTTAATCATGAGTAGAAATTCATATGCCACTCTTTGATATGATAAACATATTTGTCAAGTAATTCCCCAACATTGGAAAACCTAGGAAAGTGTAAATTCACATGCTTACTATTTTAACTTTTGGTGTCTTGTTTGTAAATTTGTTTATACAATGTGCTTTGGTCACATTATTTCCTCTCCCCTAACTCCTCTTAGATCTTCTATAACTCCCTATCCACCCACCTTCATGTCCTTTCTGCTACTCTCTCTAAAAAAGAAAAAAAAAAAAACAAGCAAAGCATGGATTCCATTTTATCTTGGCCAGATATTCATAGATCTGGGCCCAGTCGTGATTGTGGTTGATAATCACAGTGTGTCCATATACTCAGTAATTCCATTGGAAAAGCTAGTTTTCCCTTTCACACCAGGTATCAATTGCCAACAGCTTCTTGATAAGGAGTGAAAACAGGGGTCTGCAGCCCCTTCTCCATGCTGGGATCTTGTCTGCTTTGCACTTGTGGAGATTTGTGTGTACTCTTACAGTCTGTGGATGTCCGTGAGTACCTTTCCTGTTATGTCTAAAAGACGTTGTTGCCTTGGAGTCTGGGGAATTAAATGACAAAATTCTTAATACGGTAATACGCTAACCTGTGAATAATACAAGCAAATGTGATATCTCACTTGCTGGAATTTGCAGATCAACATCATGACCATATCAATGTCCAAGTACCCAGTTGTCATTATTATAGCAAATAACATTACAGCTGTAGAAAATGAGATGAGAAATCACATGAACACTGACAGAAGTCCAGTAACATTGATGTAACAGTTCAATAGAGACCCTCATGACAAGTCTTAGAAGGCTGCACTGAAGCCCCATCTAATAAAAATCAGAAAACTGACTTGTTTTGAGTGAAGAAAGGAATCCCTAAATTTCTTTTTTTTGACTTTAGTGAATTTTATTTTTATTTATTTATTTATTAAAGATTTCTGTCTCTTCCCCACCACCGCCTCCCATTTCCCTCCCCCTCCCCCAAATAAATCCTCCCCCTCCTCAGCCCGAAAAGCAATCAGGGTTCCCTGTCCTGTGGGAAGTCCAAGGAACCCCCACCTCCATCCAGGTCTAGCAAGTTGAGCATCCAAACTGCCTAGGCTCCCACAAAGCCAGTGCGTGCAGTAGGATTAGAAACCCATTGCCATTGTTCTTGAGTTCTCAGTAGTCCTAAATTTCTTATAAAACATACTAGAGACACAAATTACTGTAATGAGAGTGATTGACTTGGTGGTAGACAAGTCATGAAACAGACCAAAATAGGAAAAGAAACACTCCTACATTAGGGAAATATACTTCGCTACTTCTTAATTGCAGAATATTTTCTTTTTGGTACAAGAAAATGAAGTTGTTATATTTTTACAGATGAATAGAGTAAAATACCAAAGATACCATACTAAGCAATGCCAAGGAGAAAACATCTTGAGTAAGACCAGTCATTTATTTCAGCTTAGGAGTGTTATCTCATGTCCAAGGAAGATGGATTTTGTTCTGATCTCACTGGGCATAAGTTTCCAAAGAGGTTAGATGACCATACTATCTACTGAGACAAAAGTGAGAGAGGGAACAATGTTTTACATATTACACTCTGGGTACCTAGCAGCAGGGAAGAAATTAGCCCTACTGCTATGTTATGAATGTCTTCAAAATGGAGTGGTCTCTGAGTGTTCCTCTTCAAAGTGGATAAGGAGAAGGGAGAGTTGTTGCAGATAGGAGGCAAAGTCTATGTAACCGCTTAGGCAAGAAATAACACGGTAACTTCAAACAATGACAAGGCTACGGAAGAATGTAATAATGAGTTCGCATTGGGAGTGAAGAGAAATGATGGCTGGAGATACAAGTGACGGCCTTCACGTGATATGCTTGAGAGTGTGTCATTGGTTCTGAAAGCTGTAGACACTCAGATGGGATGCAATAGCTTAGCAGGTAAGAGATGTTGCTTCATAAGCATGAAGGCCTGGGTTCAGATTCTAGTATCTACAGAAAGATGTCTCTGTGCTCCTGACATTGTGGAGGATGGCACAGAGACATCCCACATTCCCTGGGAATTGCTGGTCACTGTCTATCTCTGGGTTTAAGCAGAAATTGACTCAGGAGGTAAAGGCAGAAAGTGAGAGAATACTCTACAGGCTAACTAAGTCTCCCTCCAGACTCTGTGCATGTGTACCTGTGAAGACGCACATACATGTGCGTATACACATTTACATATAGGCACATATGAGATATATCAGCCTTACATACACATGATTTTGAACCGGAATTGTTAATCTGGATGGAACAGGCATTTCATAAGAAGCCACGCTAAAGTGATAACTAAAGCTTTGGTTCACCTTCATTACCAGTTTACTCCCTAAAGCTTCAAGTCTAGAAATCAAGGCAGCTAACTGAAAAACACATTGTAGCCCCCATCATTACCTAAATGTAAAAGAAACAGAGCATATTAGTTAATGTGTGGGATTTTCTCAGTTAAAATTACAGCTTACAGACTTCAAGCTTTGGGTGGAACAGGTGAAGTCTTGGGGGGATGTGTATTGTTAACGTGGGTACATCCATGTCTAGGACTCCCCAATGCCTTAGACTCTTGGGAATGGAAAAGTTTTCCCTGAGTCGTGTTCAGAGAGATGGCCTTCCATCGGCACAGGTTAGATGTTAACGGTAGCACAAAAACTAGTAACCTCAGTTTCCTCCTCCCAGATGTCTCCAACATGAGACTTTTCCCATAGACACCCTCCCACTGAGACTTGGTACCCTCTCCTTGTCCTGACCCTAATAATGTGCTGAACATCCAAGTTGTGTAGCAGATACTCTCCACCAGAACAAGCACAATGCACTCAACCCAAGTTCATGTATGTGTTTGTCATTTCTCCTGTATCTGTCATTCCTCACGCCTGCATTTCCTCAAGCAAAATTCCAGGATCACTCTGTTCAAGATGCAATTTTAGTGGTCAGTTTTAAGTAGATAAACAGTCGATTATCTATGTAGAAACTCATACTAATTCCGGCGCCTGTCAGGATCTGTAAGTCCCATCTGTGGTGACTACTGGGCTGATTTTGGAATATCGTTCATTTCTCATCATTTCTGACTACAGAAATCTGGTTCTGATGCTAATGTTTTCTATGCATAAACAACACTCAGATGTCTCATCTCCATAATCTCCATTTCACATTGACTCACATGCTTCTTCCTCAAACACTTTGCAAACTTTAAATCCTTTATGTCTCTAAATTCTAATGTAGTTAGCAAATTTACAAAACTCTCTTTCTAGTAATACACAAGTTTTCATAATTTTCCAATTACCTTTCTGAAAGAAGAATGTGTCAAACTTCAGATCAATTATCAATAGCAAATCACAACTGAGCTTATGTTGGAAAGAGAAAGGTAGAGTACCTTGATAAATATTGCCAAATATACCTATTTATTTGTGGTAAATGTAATCATAATCCACAGTAGACCTAGGCAGAGTGGGCAAGCTCATCTCAACTTCCTTCCAGTTTTTATTGCTGAGAGGAAGAATTTGCAGTTACTGAATGCATGTTACTATCACCAGGTATGTGGACTACACTGTGTGTTACAGCGCTTGGGACTTACTAGGGTGCTAGCAGTCCAGCCACAGGTCCTCACACTTTCCCAGGCTGCCCTGTCACATCCAGCCATCTCCCCAGGGCCCTTCCCATCACTTTCTATTCTCCATGCTCTGCTTGAAAAATGGTGGCCTTCTTCCAAATCCGAGAAGCCAGTAACAAATGAGAAAAAAAAAATCTCCTTTTTTTATGTTTAACTTACTTTTTTTCTAACCATAACAATCAACTTAAGAGAAATAGATTGCTGGCGATTTCACCCATGGGCTGATCGCAGACAGAGAAGAATAGGCTGTGCATTGCAGCCCTGGCCTTTAAGTCAACATCGTGCGAATGATGTCAAACCACGTGTTCCTTTGGGTGCTTGTAGGGGAAACAGTGATTGGGAGAGAGTTCCTCTTTAATCCTCTATTCCTCTGGGATCTCCAGAGAGATGAATCGTTTGTGTGATGAATAAATAATGAATATGTTTCTGATTCCACAGTGCACTTTTCCCAGATCTTTCATCTGTAAAGTGGGATAATAATACCCAACTCATATGATCACTCAGAGGATCAAATGAGGTCTATCCATATGGCCACGATCTCCAGTGAAATCTTTAAACCTCTAGAATCCTGCCAGATCTATGTGTGTGGGTGTATAGCTGTTCCTCTAATCATCTATGTCTATAATAATAGTTAATTGATAAATTATACATAGCAAGGGATTTATCACAGCAATAACAGAATGGCTGTGAACATACTGTACTATAATGAGAATAATGTAAATGTGATCTCTTCAGAATGAAGACAGATATTTCTATCTCCCTCCTGGTCATGAGTAACTGAAACATCAGTAAACAACGTGGGGTAAATGGAGGACGGCTGTGTGCTCCTAAAGAGATGGGGAGGGCTGGGAGATGGTTTCCACATAGTAGGTACTCAATAAGCATTGCTAAGTAAAATTACATATTCTCAAATTTTAAAACATCCCAGTGAATGAGGCTTTGCATTAAAGTTCCTTAGGTGGGTGAGCTCTGCTGGAGTGGGCTGGTAAAATTGCTTATTGGTTAACAGTGGGTTTTTTTCTTTTGGAGGGACCCACAGTTCCCAGCACCTATGTCAGAGAGCTCACTACCACCTGTAACTCTAGCTCCAGGAGAATCTAATTGCTCTGACCTATCTAGCTGCCTCCCCTGAAGAGCAGAGAAATACACATAGACACATAATTAAAAGTAAAAAATAAAAGATTATTACCTGGGACTTGCTTGCCTACATACACAAGACTCTGGGTTCTATCCTCAGCACATAATGTCTCAAAGAAAATAAAATTAATATAATTTCTATTAACCAAGAAAAAAATTAACTTACAAGAACAAGAGCACTTCTTTATTTTGAGACGGAGCTTTGCATTTTAGATTTTCCATTGAGTACAATGATTTTCTCCCTCAAGAGAAAACAATGTCTGTTAAAATATAACCTTGTTTACAAAATCTGAAAGCAGTATTATACAGTTTAATGTGTAATCCTTCACGATTCACTGGAGATTATCCATTCTGATTAAATTATCCTTTGAATTTTATTGCTTAAAATATCAATAACAAAATTTCAGCATCCCATAGGAAAGTCATCATTCCTGACTCATCCTCCAAGATGCCAAGATTGCATCCTCATCAGTAACCGTTCGCAGGAATTACAATTTTTAGTCTAAGCTGTCCTGCTGATGGCTAAAACTGTTACAGCTCCCTGAACCATTCCTGTACTCTCCCTCGTTTGTCTAGAAGACTCTACGTCAAGAAGGATTTCTCTTGAGAGACTTCCTGATGATCCCAGGAGAAGGAGGGGGAGTGACGTTCAGCCCTTTGACTGGAAACCTAGTACCAGCCCAATAGTTGACAAAGTCTATCGCTCTGCTCTACCGGCCAATACATGAAGGCTGTGTCTCTGGGCCCTTCTCATTAAGTGCTGGACCTCCCTGGCCATCCTTTTTCCAACTCCAATCAGCAGATTTATAAGAAGGACCACTCTTTGTGCAAGAAAGGCAAATGAGAATGTGGCAGTTTGAAGGAAAATGACCCCCATAGGCTGATAAGAAGTGGCACCATTAGGTATGGCCTTGTTGGAGGTCTCCGTGGGCCCCCTTTGAGGTTTCACATGCTCAAGTCAGGCCCAGCGTCTCAGTCTCTCCCCATTGCCCGCCAATCTAGGTGTAGAACTCTCAGCTACCTCTCCAGTACCGTGTTTGCCATGTGCCACCATACTTCCTGCCGTGACAATAATGGACTAAACTTCTGAACTGTAAGTCACCCCCAATCAATTGTTTCCCTTCATGAGAGCTGCCCACGGTCTTGGTGTCTTATCACAGCAACAAAACCCTAAGACGGAGAATGAGCGGTAGGCTTGACTTAGAACAAAATGTCCAACCTGCTCTTGTGAAATTCAGCATTCATCACAGCCCAGGAGGCCCGATGCCCAGGCTAGCAGCCATAAGTGATACCTCTAGACATTCTCTGAACCTAATCAGTGACCTATGCCCCAGTGGGAAAAAAAAATCATCTTTAGTCAACATGAGTGGCAGTCGGAGCATTAGCCTGATATACACTGCTATTATGGGCAGGTGCCTATGGCTATGAAACTCATATGCAACTCCTACAGGATCACCTTGAGAGATTGCCCATCCCCCTCTTCCTAACCCTGGACCACACATCAAAAACACTCACCAACAGTGATAAAGATTAAGTGAGCACAGGACTATGTTTTGGAACTAAGTGTTAGGTTCATTAAACCCGATTCAGGACCCATTGTACTCTTTGCTGGTTCCAGCTAGTATCTGTGTTTAACCCCATTAGCAGATAAAGATGTGTGGTTTCAGGAAATGAGATGTCTATTTAAGCTGGTATCATTTGTTGTTGATTATAGTGTTCTGGATCTATGAGGAAACCTAAGTAACAGGCATCCCACAGCAGTCTAGGTTTTTCTCTAGCTCTTGTGTTGCTCTTAGCCTGCTTTGCCCTGAACATGATGCGAAATGGCATTGGCAACCACAGGATTGTCCAAGTCTTCTCTCTCCTTATTACAGTGGGTACAATGTAGAGTAATTGTTCTCTAGTGGAGAGCTAGGTGCCAAGCTGATACATGGTGGTGTTCTTCCCTCCACAGAGAGATGCAAATGGGGGGATTCATGGTGCCTGAATAGTCTGGTGACTTTGGATAAGAGATCTAGTCTACTTTGGCCAATGGTGGAGAACTGTAGGAACATACTACCCTTTATAAGAGCTCCGCAACCAAGACTAGAGACAAACCTAATCTTGGACCCCCCTCTAGTGTTGAAACAGCAATAATACATCAAAAGAGAACTCAAAGCAATGGTAGGATCTAGGCGCCATCTAAGGGCTAATCCCACTCAGAGAAGAGAAGCTGGACTAGCAAAAAAAAAAAAAAAAAACTGGAATGAGTACATCTATCTAACCCAGTATAAGCAAATTACACTGTACAACAGCAAGCTTTAAGAACTATCATCACACAGAGAAAACAAAGTGGCAGAAACTGACAATATAATGAACGGTATTTGCAAATTCTTGTACAGATTTCAAAACAGCTGTTTCAAGATTACAATAAATTCAAAGACATCAGACAAAATTCTATTATGAGAAATAAACTGGGGAGAAGTAAAAGTAGTTCTTTTTATCAAACATCCTTGAGCTGGAAAGTACCCAAATTGAAATTAAAAATGTGATTGAAAGCATTTACAGCAACGCAGAACAAACAGGAAAAGATGCTGAGCTGAAAGCCAGGAAATGGGAAGATGCACGGTGACGCAGAAGAAAGAAGGAAGGAAAAGGTGTCGGGATAGCATTCAGATGAAGCTGGTGTGGAGGAAGTGGAAAGGATCTGGAGGAACGGCGGAGGGGAAGATTATTATTGGTAGATAGTCTATGAAAATGTTTAGATTAAAAGTCATTCAGGGGGCTGGAGAGATGGCTCAGCAGTTAAGAGCACTGCCTGCTCTTCCAAAGGTCCTGAGTTCAATTCCCAGCAACCACATGGTGGCTCGCAACCATCTGTAAAGAGGTCTAGTGTCCTCTTCTGGCCTGCAGGCATATACATAGACAGAATGTTGTATACATAATAAATAAAAAATATTAAAAGAAAGAAAAAAGTTGTTCAGGAATTTGGAGGAAACATGAGAAAACAAACAATTCAGTGGTCATAAGTTAAGAGGAACTCGAGGATACCGAGGGGATAGGGAGGAAGCTATTGGCAGAGTTAATGACAGAGACTTTCCCCAAATTAGAGACATGTGGATGAAGGTCAAATGTTACCGTTTAGATATGCCACAACTAAAGTCTTCCCTAGAGCACAGTGTAATCAAACCCTCAACGGTGAAACACTGGGGTTCTTCCAATTTGACTAAAGACAGAAATTTTAGCAGAACCCTTAAATGCTAGGAGGAAATAGAATGCATTTTTTAAAACAACATTTGAGAAAGAAAACCTACCAAGCAAGATAACTGCATCTAGCAAAGATATACTTAAAATCTAAAGAGAAATCAAACATCATCAGGCAAACAGAAATACTAAAATTTTATTACCACCAGTACTGTGCTTAAATAAATGCTAAAGTGGGTTCTTCAATGTGCAAAAATTATATATTTATAAGCCACACACAGACAGAAAGGAAAGAAAAGGGTGTGAGAAAGTGGGAGAGAAGCAAAAAAAAAAAATATCTAGTTAATTGGCAATAGTAACTATATGGACACATTTTCAAATTTTTAAATTTAAAGTGTTCCACTCTATATTTTGATGAAAGTTAAAAGAAGCAATAAAAGAATAACTATATTGATGTGGTAAGAGATAGGCAATCATCAGCAGGGATGCTTTCTCCTGCACAAATTGTAACAAATACAGACTCCACAACCAGATATCATGCAAAGAATGAGAGACTGAAAAACTAAGCCCAAAATTGGATGTTCTGATCCAAGCTCTCCCTTCAATACTCCAGAAACTCCGCGGAAATGCAAGCAGAAAGAGTCTAAGAGTCCAGGGGATTAAGGACACCAAGGAAACAAGGCCTTCTAAGTAAAACGATCAAAGCTCATATTAACTCTCGGAGACTGTGGTAGCATGCATGGACCCTGCATGGGTTTGGATTAGGTCCTTTGCATATATATCATGGCTTCCGGTTTAGTTTTTTTTTAATGATTTTTATTGAGCTCTATATTTTTCTCCACTCCCTCCATGCCTCTTCCCTCCCCTTCAAGGTCCCCATGCTCCCAATTTACTCAGAAGATCTTGTCTTTTTCTACTTCCCATGTAGATTAGATTTATTTTATGGGATTCCTGAACATGCGAACTAGTGGCTCTGTTTCTTGTATGTTCTCTTGTGCTTTCTTCTTCTTTTTTTTTTGTTTTGTCAATTGTGATGTGTTAGCTTTTTTACCTTATTACATTATATTTTATAATTATCCTTTTGAAGCCTGTTTCTTTACTATTGAGAGACAGAAAGGGTGGGGATACAGATGGGAGGAGAGGTGGAGAGAAACAGGGAGGCACAGAGGTAAAGAAAACCATAACTAGGATGTGTTATATGAGGGAAAAAATCTATTTTCAATTTTAAAAGAAGGAGAAAGAGGCATTTTATATAGATGTAAAATGCAGCATCCGAATGTCAAAATGAAGACAAGATGAAATATAAATGTAGAGAATATTTTCAATATCATTTCTAAAATGTGGTAGCCAGATAAATTAATGGTTTTGCTGTGGCATTTTCATATGTGCATATATTGTGCCTTAACCACACTCTACCATCCTTTTTTCATTATCACTATAACCACCGTTCCATATCTTATTTCTGCCTATTCCAGGTTACTAATAGATTCTTGTCTTCTTAAGCGTATGTGGTTACCAGGTTTTTCCAACCCAATTTTCTCTATAAGTCTTCTGAAATTGGATTCCACCAGTATGGGGTGAGTGGAGTCGGCTGTGGGCAGAGTGTTGAAATTACTTCCAGTTCTTACCCAGTGAGTTATTGAGGAATTCACGCCATCTCAAACATTTCTCATCAAATGGGTTAAATGTGCAAAGGTAGTCTGTTTAGGTTTGTTTTGTTTTTTTTTTAATCTGTATATACAAGAACATGGCAAATACTAGAACCCAGGAGGCCCTTAACACCAAGCCAATATGAGTAGAATATATAATGATCCATATGCAAGAATAAACCAAACACAATATCAATAAAAAGCTGAGTGTACAAAAATAAGCAAGATTTACAAGACTTAGCTAAGAAAAAGATTCAAATAAATATCATTAAAAATGATAAAGCTATTGTGATTTAAATGCATAATTGAAGAGAACTATAAAGATTTAAATGAACAATTACACACAAGCAAAATGGAGAAAAAATATTCAAAACTGGGCAATTCTCCAACACAGAAATTTATACAAAAATCAAAACATGAAAAAACTGAGAGCCTGAATAAATAAGTATTAGGAAACAAAATTGAATATGAAATTTAAAGTCTCCTATCAAAGAAATTATACAACCCATGATCTAGAAACAATAGATAACTAAGCAAAAACACTTGGGTCAATTATGGGCTACCTCTGAAGGTACTGCGGGATAAGCAGGCCCCAGAAACCTGTAAAAATCAGAAGTTCTTCCTGTTCCTGTGGATTACTAATCAAAACAACCTGAAATGGACCTACTGCTGCTGTAGACACACACATATAGAATGCAAGATGCAGAGAAATCAAACTAGAACAGGCTTGTACGATTTGTCTGTTAGCTAATTCAGTTGGTGCTGGCTGATGCTATGCAGGTTGCTGTGGGAAACAAGCATTGATGATTTAACCAAGCTGTGAACTCTTTAACTTACAATACCAACCTTTCTGTTAAGGAATTTGTAAAATAACAAAATGTGCTAATAAAAAAGAGAGTCCACAAATGAAAAAGCCAATCAGATATTAATCAAAATGGAAAGCATGACCTACAGTGAAAAAAACAATTAGTAAAACAGATTTCAGAGACAGAGGTCAAGGTTGAGATAATAACACATTATGATATCTATAAAGAAAAAAATCTATGACCAAAATTTCCAAAAGCTCTGAAATAAGCTGAAGAGTTCAAGTATCAAAGTCCATAGGTTGTTAGGAAATGAGATTTTAAAAAACATTATTAAATAACATTACAGAAGAAAACTTGCCAGGAATGCAGAAATTGGCATCTGATCAATAAGAGGCATTTAGGACACCAGATAAAACATAATCAAAGATAATCTTCTCGACAGCATATCACATAGTCAAGATGGCAAAAGTACAAAACTAAGAAGCAGTACTAAAAGCTATAAGAGAAAAATGACAGCTCAAATACAGGGAATATCTCTTGCCAGCAAACCGAAAAGCTAGGAAAACATGGAAAAAATGGTCTGACGTTTAAAATAAGTAACTACCAACTCATATTTCTATAACCAACCAAACTGCATCTTAAAATAACAATATTTTAACATATATGACAATATTTCAAAATAAGGCCCATCTAAGACTATTCATTACAACCAAGCCAGCACTACAAAAACCAAACAAACAAAACCTTAAAAGAACAGAATATACAGAAGAATAAGAAAGACAGTCTTATCCATTAAAAACGAGAAAAATAATTTCACAAGAGGAATAAACAAACACAAAAGTACTTGGAACAAATCCATCATGTCCAACACAGGAAACCAGAAAACTGCCGGCAATAACACAAGAAAAAGAAAAAACTATCAAAGCCCAGCCAACCTAAACAGCAACACCACCACAGGAAACAGTAGACCACTCTCATGAACAACTTGGTGCAAACAGTCATGGCTCACCAAACAAAGGATCTAGGTTAATTGGCTGGATTAATAAACAGTATCCAAGTACCTGGTGTACCCTGGAAAAGCATCTCATAAAGTAGATTTTTTAAGTTAAAACTAGAAGGAAGAAATGTAGCCTCTGCATAATAAGAAAGGGACAATTTATCAGGAATATATGATAATAAATATGCACCAAAGTTTTATAAAGCAAAACTAAAGGACATAAAAGATCAGACAGGAACTAGTGAAACTCTAGGGGAAGACTTCAGTACCCTGCTTTCATACGCAGGTAGGTCTTACAAACTAGAAACAACACAGTGACTTCAAAGTCAAATCATAACTGAACCAGCTGGGTTTAAAAGGTATCTTCAGAGTATCCCAACAAGAGAAAAAAATACAAATTCTCCTCAGTGTCCATGGAAACTTCTCCAACATCAACCAGAGAACTGGCCACAAAGCAACCTAGATTTCTGGGATATACTCAAGAACATTCTAAAAGGAAAGCTTACAGCTAAAAACTCTTATATTAAAAAACCAGAAAGAGCGCTAATCAGATGACTTGTTACTCTCACAGAGGACTAATATTTGGTGTCCAGCACACACATGGCAGCCTATAACCATCCATAACTCCAGTTCCAGGGGATATCACAAACCCTGCATGTATGCAGTAAAAGACATATATATACAAAATTTTAAAAATTAAATATATCTATTTTGAAAAGATAGAAGAATTTCAAACAAATAACCTAATGGTGTCCCTCAAGGTTTTAGAAAAACGATAAAATGTCAGAATCCAACATTGCAGATGCCAAGAAATAATAAATTTTAGGAAGGAAATGCTAAACTAGATACCGAAAGAATAAAATATTGAATCAGAGTTGGTTCTTTGAAAATATAAATAATTCTGACAAATCACTAGACTAACTAACAAAAAGAGAAAAAAAATGTCCAATTAATAAAATTAGCAATGAAACAAGAGTTACTACAACAGACTCTAATGGAATTTTGAAAATCATAAAAGCATACATTCAAAATTTATATTTCAAAAAGCTCAAAAATCTAGAACACATGGATAACCTCAGAAACACATGCAAGCTATCAAAATAAAATTTAAAAAATAAGCAAACATTCATAGCAAACAATAAGTTTAGAGAAGCAAATAAATATATCCAGTAAGTGAATTTCCATGACAATAAAGATATTATTCAGGATTCTATGAAACTTGAAATGAATATCTAACAGTAATACTAATTAAATTCCACACACACACACACACACACACACACACACACACACACACACACACAAAGAAATAGAAGGAATACTTCCCAAATGCCTCCTACTCAAACAGTATTATACTTATACGTAAATAGGATAAAGACACAACACAAAAATAAACCATACACTCATCTCTCTTCAGAACACAGCTAACAAATACATAATAAGATACACACTGAATTTTTTTTTTCTTGGTTATGAATGTCCAGCCTTAGTTTGGTTGGTTTCTTGCCAACTTTTCTTTTTTTTTTTTTTATCTTTTTCAATATCTTTTTTTTTCTTTTATTTTTTTTATTGAGAAAAGGAAAAAAAAAAACAAGTTTCCACCTCCTCCCAGCCTCCCATTTCCCTCCCCCTCCCCCCACCCTTCCCCCCCCCCTCCAACCCTTCTCCCCCTCCCCCCACTCCTCTCCCCCTCCCTCTCCAGTCCAATGGGCAGTCAGGGTTCCCTGCCCTGTGGTAAGTCCTAGGTCCTCCCCCCCTCCGTCTATATTTAGGAAGGTGAACATCCAAACTGGCTAGGCTCCCGCAAAGCCAGCACATTAAGTAGGATCAAAACCCCGTGCCATTGTCCTTAGCTTCTCATCAGTCCTCATTGTTTGCCATGTTCAGAGAGACCAGATATATCCCATGCTTTTTCCGTCACAGTCCAGCTGGCCTTGGTGAGCTCCCAATAGATCAGCTCCACTGTCTCAATGGGTGGGTGCACCTCTCGTG
This sequence comes from Microtus ochrogaster, assembly GCF_000317375.1. Classification (NCBI taxonomy): domain Eukaryota; kingdom Metazoa; phylum Chordata; class Mammalia; order Rodentia; family Cricetidae; genus Microtus; species Microtus ochrogaster. Next base: position 28,899,782 of record NC_022019.1, read on the forward strand.
GTCCCGACCTCGTTGCTCATGTTCTCCCTCCTTCTGCTCCTCATTGGGACCTTGAGAGCTCAGTCCAGTGCTCCAGTGTGGGTCTATGTCTCTAACGCCATCCATCCCCAGATGAAGGTTCTGTGATGATATGCAAGATATTCGTCAGTGTTGCTATAGGGTAGGGTCATTTCAGGTTCTTTATCCTCAGCTGTCCAGGGAACTAAATGGGGACCTCGGCTTGGGCTCCTGGGAGCCACTCTAGGTTCAAGGATCTTGCCAACCCTAAGGTGGCTCCCTTATCTAAGAATTGTGCTTCCGTGCTCCCTTATCCAACCTTCCTTTATCCCAATCCTCCTTTTTCCCCAAGTTCCCCCCATCCTCCCCTTCTGCCTTAACTCTCCCCATCTCCCCTTACCCCCCTCCCACCCCACCCCCAAGATCCCAATTTTCTCCCAGGCAATTTTGTCTATTTCCCATAGCAGGAGCACACTGAATTTTAAAGTACATTAAGGGGCTAAAGAGATAGATCAGTGCTGTAGGAAGTCTTACAGCCAGTAGTTACCCACCCACTGGGGCATGGCCTCTTGTATTATATGCCGATGTAGAGCATGTGTCGGGTCTCTTTTCCAGCTGTGGGGTTCAGCTTCTGATCTCCGTTCCAGCAGAGGATTCTGATTTGTGAGTCTACCCCGAAATACACAGCCATCTCTTTCTCAATTCTGAGCTAGTGTGGGATTTCTTTTAAGCGTCCTTCTTCAGATCAGTGCCTAAGGGTAATTGTGGCTCTTGCGGAAGAACCAGGATAGCATACGAGCATCCACATGATGATTTCAACCCTCTGTAATCTCAGTTTCGGGTGTCAACCCTTCTCTCGCCTCCCTGGGCACCAATTATGTGCATGGTACTTACATGCACGCTGGTAAAATACTCACACACTTTAAATAAATGAATCTAAAGGAAAATTAAGGAAGTCGTACATCACCACCAATTGGTTTCGTCACAGTAGTGTAGACTATTCTATCCTACACAAATAAAGGAGTGAAGTATATCATGTGAACAAAATAAGGGTACAAGCAAGATCTACCCCACAGAGGGAGAAACAACATAATAACAGTAATATATGGCAGACTCACAATCAACTTTATACTACATGAGAACTGAGTGTCCTCTAAAATCTGAAAGACGAGAACAGTGCCCATTCTCTCAGTTATTCAATACACTCAATAATATTTATCAATATTATTCAAAATATTAGCAAGAGCAATAATATTAAAGAAATAGAGAGGATATGATTTAGAAAGGGGGAGCTAAATTATCCTTATTTGCACAGGGCATGAGCTATATTTGTCCAATACCTGTGGACTTCTCCATAAAATTCTTAGATCCGTCAAAACATCTCACCCAAGGAGGAGAATACAAACTTAAAATATAAAAGAACAGTTATTTTTTTATTCACCAATAATAAACTGATTGAGAAATAAATAAGAACAAGTATCTAATCCACAATACCTTCAAAGAATCGAGAATAAAATCTACCAAGGAAGTGATAAACCTCTATACTAAAGAAGGAGGTTGAAGGAAACACTAGAAAATGGAAACTGTTTCTATGCTCATGAATTGACAACACTAATATTGTAAAAATGGCTACATTAACAAAAGCACAACACATGTTTGTTGCAATTCCCATAACAATGTCAATGACATTCTTCTCAGAAGTAGGACGAACAATTCTAAATTTCATATAGAAACAAAAAAGACCCTAAAGAGCCAAGTCAAGTATAAACAAAAAGAAGAATGCAGCCAGAATTATAATATCTGACCTCAAATTATATTACAGAGCCAGAGTGATAAAGAGAGCATGAAAAGACTACATAGCAACATAAGTAAAGATCAACAAAATTGAATAGGGGCCCCAGAAATAAGATCCTAGAACTAAGACTAAGTTTTGATAAAGGTGTCAAAAACACACATTGGAGAAAGGATGGCCTCTTTGAAGGCAGTGTTAGGAGAGCAAAATATACATTTACAAATTTTAATTCAACTTACTGAATAACTCTCTGCCAAAAAAAAAAAATTTCAAAGTAGATTAACTATCTTCATACAAAAGCTGAAGGTTCTAGAAAGAAAATAAAGTATAAATAAGAATCATTTTGAAAAAAATCCAGTAACAGAACAAAAAATTCCTGTGGTGATATTTTGGTTGTGCTTTAAGAAATAAAGCTTATCTGAAGATGAGAGTACAGAGCTAGCCACCAGTTAGCTAGTCGGAAGACAGAAGGAGATGAATCTCGGGCTAAATGAGATTGAATCAGTCTAAAAGGGAAACAGAGTCAAACCAAATGAAGATGACTCAGACCTTTAATCCCAGCACTAGAGAGGTCAAGATGGGAAGCGATGTGACTGGGTGGAGAGAGGAATATAAGGCTGAAGGAAACGGGAACATAGAATTCAGTCTGAGCTTTCACAGAGACAGGATACCCCATTTGGTCTAAGGATTTTGTAGACATAAGAACTAGTGTCTTGCTGTACTGGTTCTCTGATCTTTCAGCTTTCACCTCCTAATATCTCACTCTGGGTTTTTATTAGTAAGACCAATTAGAATTCAAGCAACAAACCCCAAGCACTGGAAAATAGGGCCATAAGAAACTGAAAAGCATCCGTCCAGCAAGGGAAGTGACCATCAGAGTGAAGACAGAACCGGCAGAATGTGAGAAAATCTCTTCTATATACCTCACGCAGGGAGCTAATAACTAGAACAATAACAAATTATACAAATTAAACATTCCTCTCCAATGAATCTGCATCCAAAAATCTGCCAATCAACTAAACATATAGTTCTCAAAAGAAGAAATACAAATGGCCAACAAATAATTGGAAAAGTATTTCACATTTTCAGCCATCAGAGAAATGCAAATTGAATTTAATTTGAGATCACTTCCTGTCTTAGAATGGCTATAGTCAAGAAAGTAAATGACAGCACATTCTGAAGAGGCTGTGGGAAAGTGTGCATCTTATTCATGGTTGGCAGGAGTATAGACTTATGTGGCCATCATGAAGGTCAGTATGCAGGTTACTCAAAAAGCTAAAAATACGTTTACCATGTGACTCACTTCTTGTTATACACCCAAAAGACTCCAAGTCCTCTTACTTACCCATGTTTGTTGCTGCTTTCTTCACAGTTGCTAAGAAATGGAACCAGCCTGAAATTCATCAACAGAGAAGGACAAAGGAATTGCAGTACACACACGCAGCTGGATTTTATTTAACTATGAAGAAAAATAAAACCATGACATTTGGAAGAAAACGTGTGGAACCGAAAATGTTTACCTGTAGCAAAGGGTATTAGACTCAGAAAGACAAACGCTACATGCTTTGTATACATATGGATCCAAGATTTCAATGTGTGTATGTGTGTGTATGTGAGAGAGAGAGAGACAGAGAGAGAGAGAGAGAGAGAGACAGAGACAGAGACAGAGAGACAGAGACAGAGAGACAGACAGAGAGACAGAGACAGAAAACTGGAGTTGAAAATAGTTGTAAGTGGAAGTTAATAGAGAGAGGAGAAAGGCTAGTAAGATGAAATATGGAATATGGAATATCGTAAGAGGATATTGAACATGGAAACAGAGGGGTAAGGAGAAGAAGGGGCAGCAGGAAACATACATGGGATTGAGGGGGGGAGCAGGTGAAGATTGTGAACAAAAAGAAAGTTTGAAAAGCAAAGCCCATAATGAAAAGCTTTATTTTGTACGCTAAAGATTTCGTTTTTATTTGTGTATATGCTTGTCTGTCTGTATCAGTTTATGTCACAAGTGTGTGGGCAATCACAGAGGACGAAAAGGGGAATCACATCTGTGGAGCTGCACTTAGAGATGTTGTGAACAGCTGCGAGGGAGTGCTGGGGACTATACTCAGGTACTCTGCAAAAGTAGAAAGCACCGAGTCACCTCTACAGCCCCTTGTACACTAATTTTTAAAATCTAATTAGTAAAATATATTATTTAAACTGCTTAACACTTTCTCTAAATGCAGCTGTGATAACTAATAAACAGGATAGTGGTCCTATAAGCTGACCCATGTGATGTTAGTCAATTGATCTTCAGTGAAGGCTCTAAGAAATGCGCTGGCGAAATGATAATCTTTCTAATGATGGGTTATGGAGAAGCATTCTCACTATTAAAAAATTAACTCCAAGAGGAATATAGACACAAATGCAAAGCATGAAGCTCTGAAAATTCTATATGAAAAAGTAGGTGGGGGAGGTTTGGAGAGGGTTGTTTTGTTTTGCTTGTTTTTATAAACATCCCAAAGCACAGGATACAGAAAAGCAAAATTACAGGAGGCTGAAAAAAATCAAAAAGTGACTTTACACCAAAAAAGGGAATCAGAAACTATAGAATGGGAGAAAATATTTAAAACCTGTATCTTTTGACAAGGGGTACATCTCCAGAATGTATACGCTTTCACTTCCAAAGGGAATTTTAAATAATCTGGTTTAAAAATGGGCAGTAGACCCTAATGTTTTCCAAATGAAGACACCAAATGGCCATTGGGTATTTGGGGAAAGTGCTTCACATTGATCAGCAGAGAAATGCAAATCAAAACCTTAATGAGAGTTCACCCCAGTTATAACAGCTATTATCAAATGACAAGAACTAGTGAGCGCTGGCTAGGGTGTGGAGGGAAAGAAATGCTGGCTCAGATGCACATTTCCTCGGAGGGAATGTAAATTAATGCATTGTGAGAAACCGCATGGCAGTAGTTTCCTCTCAAACTTCAGAAGAGAACTACGACATGATTCAGCAACCCCACGGCTGGGCACATGTCCAAAGGAAATGAAATCAGTCCATCAAAGGGACATCTGCACTCCCGTGTTTATTGCAGCAAGAGGCACAATAGCCGGGATACACAATCCACCTAATTGTGTGTCAAATGATGAATGGATTAAGAAAACGTGGCATATGCACACAGTGGAATACTATTCAGCCATAAAAAGAATGGAGTCCTGTCATTTGTAGCAACACGGAGAAAATTGTAGATCATTATGTTTAGTAAAATAAGCCAGGCACAGAAAGACAAGTACTGAATGATTTCATTCAAATGTGGAACCCGCAAAGGGTTCTTCTCGCTGCAGAGGGGAATAGAAGGCTGGTTCCTGCAGACTGAGATGAGCATGGGAAAAAGCAATGGGGAAAGTGTGCAGCCAGTGCTGCTGTGGCAAATAGGAGCAAAGCTGCAGTGTGCTATGTGCATCACACGGCTATAAAGAAAGAGTACCGTGTGCATTTAGCAAACCAGGGAAGGGGCTAATGCTTTCTCCACAATGGAATGCAAATGTTTGAGGGGTTCCATATAGAGAGGAAGGGGGCAGGGCTCATCCCAAAGTGCTGGGTATGGAACATAGAGCCTCTTACATGAAAACTCTGCATTTCGTCTTCACAAGCAGCCCCAGAACAACATTAAATAGAACAAATGTTTATTGAAAGCATGTCTAGTGTATATTTGCAAAATCTTAGATATCCCTGAGCATTCTGCCATGACCACCAAACACCACCCCCACCACACACACACCGAGAATTAGAGATTTGAAGACACTTTAACTTGCTTTGGGAAGGAGGGACAAAGGAAGACTGGTAACCGGGACAAGTTAGACAAGTCAAAAGGCACAGAACTTTTCCCCTAGAACAGCCAATAGCACTTTTGACACTTGATGTGGGATGTTCTTCTGTACACTGTGAGTATGTGTTGCTTTTATTGTTTGATGAATACAGCTGTTTCAGCCAATGGTTTTACAGCCTAAAGCTAGGCAGGAAATCTGAACAGAGATAGAGAGAGTAGGGGGAGTCAAGGAGACGCCAGGTAGCTGCCAAAGGAGAAAGAGGTCTGAACATTACAGGCAAGCTACGAGCCTTGTGGTAAAATATAAACTAACAGAAATGGGTTAATTTATAGTTAGAGCTAGCCAGTAAGAAGCCTAAGCTATTGGCCAAACAGTTGTAACTGATATTAAGCCTCAGAGTGGTTATTCAGGAACAGGTGGGCAGGGAGAAACCAGTGCAGCCGGCCCAGGCGAGAGGCGACGAAAAGCCTCCAGTTACAAACACTGGGTTAGCACAACTGAAACTGAAGAACTATGGGTGGGCACTTCTCACAAACAAAGGTCAAACAAACCTGGAAGGGGCAACCTTGGAATCTAGGAGCAACCTAGCTGGGAAAGATGTGCATGTGTGTCTGTCTGTCTGTGTGCGCGCGTGTGCACGCACATCCTTGAACTTACAGCATGCATGTGGAAGGCAGAGGATAATAACTCAAGCCGCTTTGTGGGACCAGGTTTGACGCTTAGGTTGCCAGGCCCATATGCCCACATGCCCATCTGCTAGAGCACTTGACCGCTCTTGGAAAATCTTTTAAATTCTGTACTGGATATTTCGGAAATGCTTTTTTAAGTGCGATAAGTACGCCAGATTGCCAGTTTTTGCTGCAATTAAATTATGGCCCTAGAGCCCTTGCTGTGACCAAGGCTATGCGTAAAAGAAGAAAAACCTTTATTTGGCTTGTGGTGCCAGCGGACGATAGTATGAGAGCGGAGCAGAGGTAGGAGGGGGCAGGCAGGTGGCACAGCTGGGATGTCTCACCTTGGAGCGCAGACAGGAAGAAAAAACTACTTAGAAACAACAGCTGGCTTTTGTAAGCTCAAAGCCTGCCTGCAGTAACACTCTGCTTCCAGCAAGATCACACCTTAAACCGAGCCAGTGTCGCCAAATGCAGACCACGAATTCAGATGCCCAAGAATATGGGAGACTCTCGTTCCAACTACTATAACCTAACGGTAAGCAGTCTGAGAGTCCAGCTCTTCATGGTTACCCACAGGGTTCGAAGAAGACAAAGCAGAAGCTGAGAAGGGCTTGCACGTTTCACACAGGAAAGTAATTACAAAAGGACCGCAGTAGCCTTGTCTCACAAGGAAGTCATCAGGCCTCTATCCACATCCATTCATAAATTCAAAAGACGTGGAGACTAGAGTTAATGGGGGGGAAGCAAAACTGTGGTATTTTTAGTCCCAAGGCAGGCTCCTTCAAAGTTGATATTTCACAAATCTTATCAGCTATTAAAATATTCTTAAAAGAGAAACAATTACTCGGGGAGATATATGAACTGACTTTGAAAGATAAGTAGAGCTCAGACTACCCAAACTTCCTTCTACTTTTCCCCTCAGGGCCAAGAGCCTCTGTGGAGCAAGGTCTTTCATAGGTCACGTCTCAGGCTGTGTCTCTGAGAGAACTTCAGTGGGACCCTGGGAAGACTGAGAAGTGGCCTCTACTAACAAGAGAGAGCAAAAGTTTTTCTCTGTGTGTTGTAAGGAAAAGGTCATACTCTTCACACACTCCAGTTTATCAGGAGGTGGATTTTAATAAGTAATACAGTTCTGAGGTTTGGTTTCTGCCCTCAGCTGGTATTAACGGGCCTCTAGTGATGAGAACTCCCTGGATTTGGGTGAAGTTCAAGACATAACCACGCAAGAATGACAAACTTCTAAGAAGTCAACCTCTGCTCGCCAGGCCACCTTTTCACAAAGGTGAGTACAGTGCTGTTGTTTCAGATAAATTGGCTGACGAGGAGCTGGAGCAAGCGCTGAAGCTAACGACTGATTTATAGTCTCCTCTCATCTGCTCTGGAGAAAGCAAATAGGTCGTGTTGACACAGGGGCTTGTGGTTCTCAGGCCCAAACAGTTCCGTCATGTTGGTGAAGGTGGTCTTAGTTGTCAGGCTTGAGCCTGTGGCGAGAACACGCAGGACCACTCCTTGTACTGCACTCCGAGGTAAGTGAAATTGTGCACCTCAGTTTCTGACAGGGGGATACCAGCAGCATGTGTAACTCAGAGCTGTAAGAAACGGGTCCATCCTGGTGGCCCCCGCCATCCATCCTCCTGCTTGACACCTGAACAAAGAAACATGTAGGAAGGAAACACAAGGCGGAGAAGACTACACAATGAAATAACTGTAGCTGCGCCTGTATTTCCTGTATCTCAGACTTAGACCAACTCCGTTCTACCTATTACAAGGAAATGAAGGGTTTGCTTTCAAACTATGGAATCTTTTGGATGTTTTATAGCACTGCAATCAGGTTCCTAAAATAAATCTGATTGTCAAAAATAATTTTATCTGTCCACTCCCCCAGCCTTGGTTAATTGTTGTTTGTCTTTCACTTGAAGCCCATACTCAATCCAGCAGGATATTCCCACCAACCATCTGTGAAAGCTCATCTTGTCGTCTCTGCCCCCGAGAGTCACTCTTAAGCAGCCATGTCTTCCTTCCGGTATCTCAGACATTTCTGGTTCCATAGAGTTGGTTTTTGTTGCTGTTGCTGCTGCTGCTGCTGCTGTTGTTACTCTTAGCTCTTTGAGGGCTTGCCATCCAGCTCTCAAATAAATACACAGAGACTTACTCTTACTTATGAATGCCTGGCTTTAGCTCGGCTCATTTCTAACCAACTTTTCTTAAATGAAATTATGGCATCTACTTCCTGCCTCTGGGCTCTTACCTTTCTCTATTCTCTATTCCTTTCTTCCCTTGTTACTCCATGGCTGTTGTGTGGCTGGGTGGCTGGCCCTTGGCATCCCCCACTCCTCTTTTTCTCTTCTATTTATTCCCTCTGCCTGGCAGCCCCACCTGATCTCTCACCTGCTGAGCTATTAGCTGTTCAGCTCTTTATTAAATCAATCAGGTGTTTGGGCAGGCAAAGTAACACAACTTTGCAGAGTTAAACAAACGCAACATGAAAGAGTGCAGCACATCTTCGCATCATTAAACAAGTATTCCACAGCACAAAAGAATGTAACACATCTCAAAATACTATTCCATACATGCTATAATGATCCTAAACTGACGGTTTCAAACATAAAACATGCAGCCATTCCCAGGTATAAGTCTTTATGCCTTAACTAAAATCCATGGGTTTTTTTTTTCTATGTCATACAAGCCAAAACCATTGTCTAACTACCAACTACCACCTACCTCCCCTGTGGTAACTCTCTCCCTGGTCTTCACTTTCTGTGTCCAGCCATAGCAGCCTTCTCATAACCCCAAATTCCTCTCCTTCCTAGAGTTGCTAATTGCTCCCAATGGGGCTGATACCCACTCTGAAACCCATTCCTTATTGCTGTGAGCTACCTTCAGATAGGACTTTGCATTCAGGCTTTCTCTGCCCATCTAGGAACGTTAACTCCCTTCCACTTCCTTTATTTCTCCATGGCAACTTCTCTATTATTGCCTTTTTAGTGAAGTATGTTTTGAAATAACCTCATCCTTTTCTGTTAGTTCCTGTTTACATGCTAAGTTTCCTACTATAATTATGTTAACAGAGAAGAATCTTAAACCAACCCACTGAACATACCAACCTAGCCCCCAATAACCTGCCAGTAAAACCCATTGCATTTTATATATTACCAATGAACACAAGTATTTGAATCATCAACTATCTAGTATTACCTAATTTGAATATTTTTCCATATTTAAAACAATATTCTACATGTGTAAAACCTTTCATTTTTGCAAACAATTCTATGCATCATAAACTATTGACCCTTAGTCTTTGACGCAAAATATTGCTACAAAGTAGTATTGAGATTTGGGCTGCTAGTCCAGTGGAGGGTTTCCAGTTTTAGAGATGAGGGGAAAAAGTGAAAAGAGATCTATTTTCTCACATCTGAAACACAATTTCCCAGGTTTGTGGCCTAAATCTAGAAAACAAACTAAAGGAGAGTGCCAACACTGTGTTCTTATTAAAGTGTCAGCAGAATAAATTATCCACAAGTATTTGCAAACTCGTAGGGGGATTTAGGTCCATCTGTGCTGAAGCCTGATATTTGGGTCTAGAATGTGAGAGTGACAGATCGGTTTCAAAGTCATTTCCCACTTTCTGTTATTGGATGTTGGTCTCATTCTGTACAACAAGGACGAAATAGATCAAAAAGCTAATAATCCCTTAAGTCTCAAAAAGTGTGGTGTGATAAAGCCAATCTTAGTGGTCAGTTTGATATACCTGGGAGGAAGGAGCCTGGAATCGCCTTCATCAGATTGTCATAGGGCATGTCTATAGGCATGTTATTGGCTAATGGTTGATGAATGAGGGGCTGCACCATTGTGGGTAGTGCCATCCCTCGGCAGATGGTACAGGATTGTATAAGAAAGTGAGCTGAGCTAAAGCAGGGAGCAAGCCAGTAAGCAGCACTCCTTCATGGTTTAAGTTTCAAGTTCCCACCCTGCTGTAGTTCCTTTGCTGAATGTCCCCAGTGTTGGATTATAACACAAAATAAACCACTTCTTCCCCTAGATGCTTGTGGTCTGCATGAATACCACAACAACAGAAAACCAACAAGAGCATGCAGTAATATTGCCTTGAGATAAGGAAAATTTAAAAAGTTAGGAATGAAAAAAAATTAGAACTATGCAAATGTGTTCCCTGAATATTTATGTTTACACCCAAAGAAAATTGCTATTTTCATCCTTAACCAGAGAAGTTTCTCTTTTCAGTAAACAGAGGTGGAAGAAGGGCTCCTGGCTGCCCAGACTTAAAAATAAGTGAGAGTTGAGCTCAAACTTAGAAGAGAAGTTTGTAACACCCCCTCTAAGGCTCGAGTAATATGGTGGCAAGGATTTAGAGACCAGAAGATAGGGACAGGGCTAGGACATGTCATGTAGGCATGATGTAGCCACTGCAGGCTATGGCTTCAACATGTCACTTGGTGTGTGGGCCGAACAGAAACAAGAGTCCATTACAGATGATATTGATGAAAAACAGGAGAAGGAAGTAAAATCTATATGAATGGGTAACTACATTATCAAAATGGGATTCCCCTCTGTATGCTGTGAATACCATTGGTGAATAAAGAAACTGCCTTGGCCTTTTGATACAGCAGAACTTCGGTAGGTGGGGAAAACTAAACTGAATGCTGGGAGAGGAAAGGCAGAGTTCAGGGAGAAGCCATGTAGCCCTGCTGGAGCTGGACAGAACATGACCCGGTAAACCACTGCCAGGTGACGATACACAGATTAATGAAAATGGGTTAAATTAATATGTAAGAGCTAGTCAACAAGAAGATACAGATAATGAGCCAAGCAGTTATTTAAATAATATAGTTTTGTGTGATTATTTTGGGGCCCGAGCAGCCAGGAACCAAGTGGCCTTCCTTGCAACAAATTGGTGCCCAACATGGGGCTGACGAAATCCACTTAAAAGCCTGAAAGAGCTTGGAACTTGGCAGGACAGAAACCTCAGTCAAGATAGAAAGGAAAAAACACAAAAGATATAAAGCAAATGAAGGCATCTTCATGTCAAATTACATAAATAAATCCAGCTAAAGTCACGCTGTATTCATATAAATCTCTGCAGTGAATGGAAAGGAACAACAGTGATCAGAAACCAAATGTGGATCAATTTTTGGTACCATAAAACACATTAGTAAAGGTAGTGCAAGTTTTAAAACTTGATTTATATTGAATAATCAGACAATTGAAGTTAATAGGTTTGGAAAGATTGATCAAATTTTATAGCAATTCCTATAATAATGTCAAGTTAAAATTTATTTTTTAAGCTTCAAAAATATTCTCTTTATGAACTTTAATATTTGCAGTTGACTGATTTGAGTAAAAATAGAATAGAACCTCAAAAGTTGAAGCTTTCTGTAACCAGTATTTACTGTCAAAATCTTTTAGAATATTTGTGTGAAACAAATATCAAAGAACTTTAGAAATGTACATTTTCTCATTCATCTAAGGCAACCAGCATATTTTTGAAACTGTTTTCTGTAGTATCTAAATGTCACTTACCATATAGAAATAATTGTCTTCTAGCATTGTATTTGTTATCAAAACATCTATAAAGTTATGTTTCTAATGAATAGCATGACATCCAAAGGTCATATTATTTTTTTAAAGTTCGACCATAAAAATATAGAATATTATATGGTTTTACACTATGAGAAAACTTAATGAGATACAAATAATAAGGGAAACATGGCCAATAAAAATATCTCTGTCTTCTGACCTTACGAAACACTCATAATTTGTTTTACTGGATTATTTTTATACTAAGTAGAAAAACCAAATTAGCCAGGAAATCCTTTATGCGAGGATTTTTTCCCTGTGCAAGTCATAGTCATGATGTTCAGCTACTTAAAAAGAAAGAGCAATATGCAACTCTGTTCAAGGAGACAATAGAGCAATGAGCGATCCTGCTCAAGGAGACAATGGTTACTGGGGAGAGATGGGAACAGCCCCTCAGCCAGTCCCTGCATGGCCTCTCCACAACTGGGGTTGAACTCACAGAAAGAAGACAAGTGTAGGAGAGGGAGAGTGTGAGAAAGAGATGAGGCGCAGACGACAGTTATCACTGCCACAAATATCCAGCAGTTCAATATTAGATTCTCTGATGAAAGACAAGTGGAGTCACCTACATGAGGACCTCGGAGTCTCATAGCTTTGTGTGGTTTTCATTGTCTTATTTTGCTTTGTTTTAAAAAAAATCTTGCCAATTTAGGGGAATAAATAGTATTTTACAAACCTTGAAAATTAAGCCGGGTGGTGGTGGCGCACGCCTTTAATCCCAGCACTCGGGAGGCAGAGGCAGGCGGATCTCTGTGAGTTCGAGACCAGCCTGGTCTACAA
>NC_022019.1:28912529-28950844 GCF_000317375.1 Microtus ochrogaster
AAAAAAAAAAAAAAAAGAAAGAAAGAAGGAAAGAAAGAAAGAAAGAAAGAAAGAAAAGAAAATTAAGACAGTTTTCCAGATCTTTGTTCAAAAACAAAGCCTTATAATTTTGTATGAGTGGCACATTAGCTTTAAATAAAATGCTTTATTTTCCATATTTGCTTATCTCTTAGTTAGTACATCATCACATTCTGCCTTACTTCAATTTTGTAAGTATAGTTAGAGTTTCTGTATATTATTTAAAATGTAACCATAAATCTTAGAATCCAATTTCTTCTTCAACTGATTGATATTCCCTAGAGAGGGCCACTCCAAACCTTTGTCCCTTAGTACCTATACTCCTACTTAAATAATTATTTAAGATCCATTAGAGTCCTTTATTGGATCATCATTTATTAAAACTCATAAGCAGTCAGCCTCCTGACATACGCTCTGAGAGGTCATGCAACTTGCTTCTGCTCAGGGACTAGACGTGAGATTATTCTATCAATTGTGAGTCTCTTCATCTGTGGAGAAGGCTGACCACAGCAGCATTCACAGACGAAGTCCACAAGCAATGCAAATTAATTCTCATCATTATTTAAGACCCTCAGACTCTGCTGTGAAAGACAATATAGCATTAAATGAAGTCAGCACATTCAGGGGATTTTGAGCAAAGTACACTTGGTACTAATAGGTGGTTCCTTTGTCTATAGAATTCCAGTCCCAAATTTGTTCATGTGAATTCATCAGAACTTGCATGATAGGGACTCATACCCATGTTCACAGGATATGTTAAATGCACATGACTATGTTGAATTCCATGATATTTCCACTCTTCAGATGAATGATTTAAAGATTTCGGTTTACTGATCATACAAATTTCATCCATAAATTAGAAAAAAAACGTATATAGTCTGGATTATTTTGATATCAATATTCCTTCCTTCTCACGCAGTGCTCTTGTTCTGGAAAATAAAAATGACCTACTGGGGTCTTCTCTTGTTTTTAATTCACGTGTGATATAATCCCTTTGAGAAGGGACTATGGGGGTTATAGTGTTATGTAAATAAAGCCTGAAAGAAAACAGAAGCAATTTAGGATGTTCACTCCTTTATTTTCAGCCACACCCCCTTCCAGAACTTTCCCTGTGCAGCTGCTCACTTATACAAATAAATGCTGTACATGGAACATAACCATCTTAAACTAAGCAAGAGTCAAGGTAAAGTCCTTTAAGCAGGCATGATAGGTCTTGTGTGTGTCAGTCAAAGTACAAAATATGAAGTTAATAGAAAAAGTGGAGGGAAAGGTTGAGGAATTGATATGGGAGTCTTTAAAAGAGAATAGGTTTTAAAGATCTACATTGTGATTTGAGTATGTAAAGCCTCCCATAGGTTCCTGTGTTCAAGAACTTTGCTCCTACCTGATGGTGCTGCTCCTCTTCCTTCTAAACTGTCCTACCTTTGATTTCATGTCACATATCATGTACCCTCTCTCCCTTCTCCCAGTTTAAACTATCTTTTTTACCTGGTTACCTATTTACATTTATATCACACACACACACACACACACACACACACACACACCACACACACACACACTTAAATTTAAATCTAAGTTTCACGTATGAAATAAATATGGGAATTTGTGTTCTGTGTCTGGCTCATTTCACTTTAACAGAATTATCTCTAGTTCTGTTTGTTTTCTGGAAAATGTCATGATTTCATGGTTCTTTGTTGCTGAAAAATTCAATTTTATATATGTACCACATTTTCTTTCTTCATTCTTCAGCTGATGGATCATGATGCTGGTTTAATTTCTTAATGATATGAATAGTTCAAGAATAGGGGAGAATGAACCTTTTGTTTGTTTCCATTGATCAAGCACGTACATGAAAAATAGGAGTCTATAATATAATAATGATGGTAGTGGTTAGTGTTGTTGAGCAGATGGGCAGTAGAACCACCCAAGTGAGGGCCTATTAGAGATTAAAATGATTACATTAACTGGGGATGGGGAGTTCCAACCACTATGAATGGCACTGTTTTTGTGGCTAGGACCCTGAACTATAATAGTAGAGAAGGAGAACTTAATGGTACTTATATTAATATGTTTTCTGTTGTCTGACTGTGTGACAAGTGTGATGAGCTCCGACTGTCTTGACATTCCCACCATGCTGCCCTCAGACTGGAATAAATCCCTTCCCTCCAAAGATGCTTTTATCAAAGGACGTTTATCATGAGAGAAGTAAAAGCTAAAACAATTATTTCCTAAGATCACGTAAAGTTTCAATTTAAATTACAGAACAATAGAAAGTTGGAAAATGGAGGTTGATTGAAGAAAGCAAGAATTATTTTTTTTTCATAAAAGCAATGAGAAAATTATTCAGAATTAGCAAAATCCACACTTTGGGGATGCTGGCAATTAGCCAATGGCCTATGACAATTCATGCCGTGTGTATTCAGACAAAGAAGCTGAATCCAGGTAACAGCTGTGAACTTCATGGTGTCTTAGTTGTCCTTCATCCCATCCTCAGATGTCCAGCTCCATGGAAACCCAGGCCCACATCATGGTGAAAGCCTGAGGACCGGCAATGAATAGAAAGAGCAGAAGGCACCTGTGTCTCCTGGAAAGAGCCTTTCTAGAGCCTTGACCTCTGAGGCGGCCCATTGGGAGGTTAGGACAATACGTGTAAGTCTAATTCTTCTGGCTCGGGCTACAACTCATCAACAGTGAAAGAAAACCTATTCCTCGTAAGAATTTGTCAGGAAGAAGAAATGCCCAAAGAGGAGGTCAGGGGACAGGGAAAACAACAGCAATTGTTTGATACTAAGTTTGCTAGAAATATGAATCAAAATTAAAACAAACAAGAAAATTGGGTGCTCACAAGGGAAAGCTACAGAGCAAGCTTTCCAGAGGTTCAATGAAAAAAAAATGCAAAATATTTTTGGGAATACAGTGGATCATTCATGTAAGTCTGCCTACATTCAAGAAGGACAAGGAGACGTCCTACGCCGTCTTACGTGGGTCTAACCTTGACTTCTTTCTCGCAAAATGTAAGGGCTAATGTGCAAACTGCAAATGTTCTCTGAGTTTTGAATGCAAGCTCCCACATGAATGTAAATTTCCCTCGGCAAGACCTGGAACCTTAAGAAACATTATATCCAATCAATGATCGATCATGAACTTAACTGATTAAAGAATTTAACCACACATACTGAAGAATATGTATTATTCTGTTACATTTTAGTATTCTACTAAAAAATAAACAAAACAAACGAACAACATTGTCAACAACAACAAAAACTATAACCAAAAGCAAAATTTCAAACTCTGAGACAAGGGCAGTAATCTACTTTCATGAATTGCATTATTATATGATTTCAGGTATCTATATTTTATTATGACAAGACATACAAAGATACAAAATAAATTATCTATGGCAGAAAAATAGCAGTATAAATAAACTATCTGCAAGGAAGAACAGACATCAGATTTACTAGTTTAATGACTTAAAATCAACAGATTAAGATATTCTCGCAGACTATAAGAAACCATTTTTAAAGAATGAATTGGAAGTCTAAGGTGGCATTTAACTCCATAGAGAATATTGATACAGAGACAAATTACTAAAACAGCTAATAAATTTCAGAAGTTTAAAAGTATGATTACATATTTGGAAAAAATGGCAAAAATTCTCAATAGAAATTTGAACAATTGCAAATTTAAAATGCCAACTAACATTGTGGTTTAAGAAGCAAAGGTAAAATATAATATAAAACAAAAAGAAAATGCAGTTAGCTGTGGGGTATAAATGTATTGATGCATGCATGACGGAATCTCTAAAAAAAAGGGAAGAAAGGATATTGGAAAAAATATTGGCTTAAAATACAAGCCAAGAATGATAAAGAGTTCAGAGAGCTAAACTCTTGGTATAGAGAGCCATCCCATAACCATACCGTCAAGATCCCAACCGAGCCTTCCCCACAAAGTGAGAAGACCGAAAGGAGCAGTGAAGGTGTAACACCGTGCGTGGGAGAGTCTCTAAGACTGTGAGGTGATTTCTCACCAGATTATGGAAGTCAGAACACACTGAGATGGAAAGTGGCCAGTATCCCTGTCTGAAGGGATCCCTGAAACCACAGACAGTGTTGAACCCTGTGCAAACTGTATTGTTTCCTGCGCAAACATGACCATGATAAAGTTATGTTTCTAAATTAAGCAAGCAGGGAGCAAAGGAAGCCATAAAAATCAGCACAATTACAGTAACACACTTCTTTAAAATCTGTGAGAGCACATCTTCCCCGCCCGACGCCTTCCCTCACTACTGTGCTGTAGGTTGCAGTTCAGTTACAGGGAGCTCTTTATCTTTATGGATGATCTCGGGCACTGTTTAATTAAAAGTCTTGCTATTTCAGCCATTTTAAGTCAAAGAAGGCACAAGCACAGGGCTGCTATGACCACTGACTGACCTGATATTCAAAGTGTCATGAACTGAACTGACATAGGGTGGTGCGTTAGGATGTACACAGTGACGAACTGATGAGTTAGTCTGTAATTCCATGTGCTCAGGAGACCGGAGCCAGAAGATCACCAGTGCAAACACAGCTATACAACTTAGTGAGATTGTGTTCCAAGGTTAAAAATAAAGAGGGGTGGGGTATTATATACATAAATATATAATAAGTAAACATAAATATAAATTACATTTTTGTATACATATTACACATATATGAGCATCTTCCTCTCATGCTTGAGTTCAATCCCCAGTACTGAAAAAAAAAATGAACGATAAGCAAAAGTTTTTCTGAAATTTTCCATTTAGCTCTAAAACTATGGAATTTGTGTATAAAAGAGTTCACCATATTCAAAGTGCTCAAAAGGAAATTGTCAAACAAGAGTCCAGAATCCAATAAAAAACATATCCTTCAGAGATGAGGAACACTGAAAAATTAGTTAGATAAACCAAGAGAGAGTGTTCATCACTAAAGCTGTGGGCTCCAACAAGTATTACTAGAATCCGTCAGGCTGTCATGACAGAGTGCAAACACTCATCCAGATCTTCATTGGAAAAAGTGCAATGGTGCAATGTCTATACAGTCGCATTCAAAAGAAACTGTAAATGTGTCTTGTTACTAATTAGCACTTCCGTATTAATAGCAAATAGCTGAAGCAATAATTATTAATCTTTGCTGACCAGCATACAGTGTCTAAAGATGTCATTTTTATGACAGTAACATCTGAAAACAATGGGACAGAAAGCAGCAACCTAAGAGCAAGTTTTTGCACATCATGAAATTAAGTCATTGTCAATTCAAACCAGATTGTTATAAACAGGATATTAATTACACCCCAATGATGATCACTAAAAAAAAATAATTCAAAAAACATTGTAAAAGAAATGTCCGTGGAATTAAAATGATATACTAGAATATGGGCATTTAGCATGAAAAAAAGCAATAATGAAGAAACAGAAACAAAGGCGGCAAAAGGCATTTAAATACAAATAGAAAACTTTGAGCAAGTGTGTACTTTTGAAGGAGAGTTTTAGACATCTTGGGCTTGGTAAAGCAGGATCCACAAAGGTTAGCGGAATAGAAACTTCTAAAGTATCTCATTTTTGCCTTCATCTGCATTATCTTTCTGAACTCAGAAATCTCCTGAGAATAAGTACATTATCTTCTAAAATTTTGCATATAGTTAAAGACAGATAGGAAAAATGCCTTTCAAACCACTTTGTGTAAGGAAGAATAATTGTGCAGCTTCCAAACAGACCCTTCACTAATGATCACATTAGAGCATCCTGCCTAATGTTTGTGCCAGGTTAACAAGTAATTAGGAAACAGAGCAGGAGAAGGAGGGGTTGGGAGAAGGAAGGAAAAGAGACAGAAGAGCTGAAGGGGGGGGGTGAGGAGGGTGAGGGGAAGAGGAGGACAAACAAAGAAACCAAGTAAGAAAGAAAACATTTCTTCCAGTGTCTTCTGCAATAAAGGCCAGCACACACTATGATCCCAGTTCTACTTCTGATATTTTATACTTGAACCCCTCACCCTGGTTAGACAAGTCCCCAAGAGACACATTGCTGTTTTTCATTTCGCTGCAGTAAACCACTCCGTGTGGTCTTAGCACAAAGCTTGTATCTTTTAGAATATTACACTGCTCCAAATAACACATTATTATCTTCAATCTTGATGAATAGGCAATTTATTACTTGTTAAGGAATCTGTTTCTTAACTGAAGGAACACCTCTCAGGAACAAAGATGAGAATAAAGAGAAAATGCAAGGTTTGCTTATTGTTCTTCCAACATTTCTAAAGAGAGTAATAAGCCAGTATTTAAATAGACTTGACAAAATAAAGCTTTCAGATATAATGTGAGCTAATCAAAGTATACTGATGGCAAATAAAAGGCATAATGGCATGTGATGACCATAATCTGTCATGATCATACCCTGAAAAACAAATACAACATGGCAGTCTGGACACACCTGTGTCAGAACTGAACAAGTTTTCTTCCTCGGCACTAACATAACTTACCTAAGACAAAGTCCTATACCTTACATTTACTCATGTTCATTGAATTATTCATTTAGAAAATAAGAAAGTGTTTATCATGAGCACGAGAAAGGGAAGAAAAAGCCTGGAAGCATGGTTAGTATGATCTATACTCACGTTTCAGAAACATGTTATACACGGGCTCTATTCCCTAGTGTGTTTATTCCTTTTTTTTTAAACTATAATCCTCAAGCCACTTTATAGATGGATGTTTCCTTTTCCATCCATCTGGTACCAAATAATCAATTCAGAGGCTGAATATGAATTATAAATGTTCAGCCAATAGCTCAGACTTATTACCAATTATCCCCTACACTTAAATTAACCCATAATTCTCTATTTATGTTCTGCCACATGGCAGTATGTTTATTAGCATGGCACATTTGGACTCTGCCCCTCTTCTCCCATCATCCTTAGTTTGGTCCCCTTGCTTATACTTTCTGTCTGGTTATTGACCAATCAATATTTACAGGTATAAGAGGATTATTCCACAGTACCGCTTACAAAAGAAAACAGACCTTGCTATTCTAGTATCTCAAGAATATATAATCATGACTCATTCTTTTTATAGTTCCAACAACCCCCAAAGGTTCTAATGCCATTTTATTTTCCCTTTCGTGTATTTTCCCACCATGCTTTTATCCATCTACCAAAAAGCTGTTGTAGTGACTTTTTTTGTTTTGTTTTGTTTTTTGTTTTTTCGAGACAGGGTTTCTCTGTGGTTTTGGAGCCTGACCTGGAACTAGCTCTTGTAGACCAGGCTGGTCTCGAACTCACAGAGATACGCCTGCCTCTGCCTCCCAAGTGCTGGGATTAAAGGAATGCGCCACCACTGCCCATGAGGGGTACAAGGTGCCTGAAGGGTAAAGAATAAGGTGCATTATAACCTGGTTGGGACAAACTTCGTGTTTTCCTAAAAACTGTAAGATAAAACAACTAGAGGGTGTACAAAATTTGAGCAGTAGTTTGGAACTTTTATTATGAAACTATAAATCACTCATAGGCTCCAGTGAACGCACCAGAACTTGATCGTATATAAAGTGTTGATTTCTTGTTGCTTTGATGTTTGTTTTCAGCATCGTGAGCACCCATAGCAAAGAGCTTCTCTAAGAATTTCTTTAAGGTTTTTAATCACTCACCCCTGTTGAAAATCATCTGACCTTTGACATTTTTAACATTCTTATTATACAACTAAATATGATATGTGATTATATTTATGTTTATAACAAATTATATATACTAGATATGTAATTTGTATAAAGTTTACCCTTTGGAACAAAAATAGGATAGTTTCTTTAGTTCCCATAGGCTCTGATAGGTTGTTAAGAAAGGATATAACATATATTTTTAAAATCACTATATATCAACATATACTATGTGCCATGACTTTCACATCCCCTTGAAACTAAAAAATGGCCAACTTAAACCTAAAATTCAAAATTTACTTGTTCTTATACAAGGAAATTACTTGACCTTGCTTTACTTCTGTGACCATCACAATGGCCTTGTCTAGACACAGCCATTTTGATTACTTTGATCTTTACAATGCACAAGAAAGACTTTCATCATTGACATTGATTTGTTATGCATTTGACTTTTGATGAAATGCAAGGATAAAACCCTCCTTGTTCTATTAGTAGGATGGCATCGCTTTACAAATTACATGTTTGTTTTCTTGTAAAATATATATGACACTAGAGAAAGCAATTTATTCTAAAACCATAGTATAAACTCCTTTATTTTCAAAGAACTTATGTAATCAAGTTGATAAACCATGAACCAGTCTTATTTAAATGAGTTGTCTTTTGGCATATGGAGAGAATTATTTTCTGTTATGAAAATCAAACAAGCTGTTAGTGAATCACAGAAGACAAATAGAGAAAATTGCCTCATGAAATCGCATTTCAGGAGGAGCCATTGCCCATGGCTATGATATAAGAACCACTCGAATATTAGAAAGAAAATTGCTCAGAAACAAGAGACTCTTCTTCTCTGATCATGTTCTAAACAAATTAAGCATTAATCATATCAATCATATCAATAATATGTGAGGGACTGAAATATGAACACTGCCACCCCGCAAACTCCCTTAGATGCTCTGACTGCTTCTGTCATTGCAAGCAACTGAAAATGTTGTATAAAGTATTATTCTGATCTTTTTAAACACACTAATGAAATGACAAAAGTTTTGAGAAGAATTGAGTCTCAAAAGAAAGCAGAAGCCATCTCAGAAAAATAAGCATGACTCTAAAGTTTGGCTGCAAATCAATAACTGTTCCTCAGATATACTTGCAGAAAAATAACAACAGCAAAAACTAACCTGATCAGCTGGTTAGCTCTGAAGACAGCACTGAATGGACTTTCAAGCTATTTTTATGTGTTGATTCACATATATGTATATGTAACAATAATGGTTAAAGAGTAGGAGGCCAGGAGTTTGTGGGGGGTGATCATGGCAGGGAAGGTAGGAATGAGAGAGGTGAAAATCAATAAAAACAAAGACAACAAATATTAAATTTTAAAATAGACATCAAAAACTTGACAGATGAATTAAAAAGGCATATATGTGCCATTTAAGTGAAAAAGAGTACAGTGTAACATTTAATTAAGAATAAAATCAGAGTGTGGGTGTACCTCTCGCGGTCCTGAGTTCCTTGCTCATGCTCCCTCTCCTTCTGGACCTGATTTGGACCTTGAGATTTCTGTCCGGTGCTCCAATGTGGGTCTCTGTCTCCTTTCATCGCCTGATGAAGGTTAATATTCAGGGGGATGCCTATATGTTTGTCTTTGGATTCACCTTCTTATTTAGCTTCTCTAGGATCGCGAATTATAAGCTCAATGTCCTTTATTTATGGCTAGAAACAATAGGGATGTTCTATCGGGAACTCACCAAGGCCAGCTGGCCGGGGTCTGAAAAAGCATGGGATAAAACCGGACTTGCTGAACATAGCGGACAATGAGGACTACTGAGAACTCAAGAACAATGGCAATGGGTTTTTGATCTGACTGCATGTACTGGCTTTGGGGGAGCCTAGGCAGTTTGGATGCTCACCTTACTAAACCTGGATGGAGGTAGGCGGTCCTTGGACTTCCCACAGGTCAGGGAACCCTGATTGCTCTTCGAGCTGATGAGGGAAGGGGGACTTGATCGGGGGAGGGGGAGGGAAATGGGAGGCGGTGGTGGGGAGGAGGCAGAAATCCTTAATAAATAAATAAATAAAATTAAAAAAAGAATAAATTCAGAAGACATCCTTAAACAGAAACAAATATAAGAGTTTGAAAACCAAAAACTAAGTGACAATATCCACATATCATCTCATTGGAATTGCATAAAGATAAAGGAAATAGAATAAATGCATTTTTAAGAATCATAGAAAATTTTTTTCCAGATATGTTTAATGATATTAATGATATAATGATTTAATTAATGACCATTAAATTTCAAATATGATAAATATAAGAGGATATCGTACTGTAGTAAAAATGAGGAAGAGAAACCATCTTAAAATAGTCAAACAGAAAACGCAGAATTGAAGAATAACTAATCAGACTATTATCAACAACAAGAGCATGAAGAATTCAGAAGATAGCATCAACAATGGGCTGGGCAAAGAAACAATTACCCACTTCAAATCAGATGTCTTGGAGGGTAAAAAAGGCTCTCGTGCTGAATGTTAGACCAGAAAGTGCCCAACATTAAAAGTTAGGGACCTAAGACGAACCCAACAGTATGAGCATGGAGATGTGTAAATGACACTAAGTCATTCTGGATTTGTAAAGTAGTAATAATATCACAAAACACAAGGATAGTGTATGAATTTTGAAGGCCAATGGCAGAGGAAAGATTTTCCTCAGTATTACTTTTAAAATTTCAGTCATGGCAACCTAAATAAGATCATCTATTTTACAATTCCATAAAAAAGCTTAAGTCAGTCCCCAAATATCCAAAAGCACACTAGCACACCTAACGATGATTACTGGAAAACTATTTTAAAAGACACGGGTATGGCTAAGGGAACACTGATGTTCTCAAGCCAGCATTATTTCCTATGTAGACTCGAGATACTTATTTTTATACCCAAAAGTGAGTGTATGTCTCCCCGCCTCACCCAAGTTGCCTCTTCTTGCAGCAGAAGGAGATCATTACAAGAAGCCATGACTAGTCAATATGCAGAGAACTGGCTTAGGATGTTTAGTTCCTATATTTTTCAACTATAAATATAGCTATATATAGTTTACGTATATATAAAATACTTACTCAGCAGATTATGTTTTTTCTATTCATTCTTTTGAATTTGTATGTAGCAACAATGGCTAAAGAAAAGAAGGTCACATGAATTTCAGAATTGGGAGTATATTGTACATAGCAGGGAAATGAGGAAGGTTGTGGAAGAAATAAACAAATTATATTTTAATTGAATTCAAAAATTAAAATTTGAAAAAGAAAAGAAAAACAACAAAAAGTATATTCCAATATAAATTAGCATTTATGCCATCTTTTAATTATTTAGACAGGAAATAAAAAAATGTAAGATTTATATGGAACACTGCCAAAATTTCTACTATCACATAATTGGAATCCCAAGTGGTTAAAACAAAGGAAATATCAGCATTAAGAAGTATCTGGGTACGTAATGACCAAGCGTGATCAACTTTGTTAAAGCAGAGCAGTCCCAAAAGAAAACACACAACTTCCAAGACAGGACAAGAAGACTCTAAGCTGATTTCTCATTAGAGTGCAGATATTCTCACTCCAATTCTCAGGGAAAAGTAAATATGAACCTCGTGAAAAATCCTGGAGGTTAATAATCACACTGATGACAATACTAATAACAATAACATAAAACTTTCAGAAAAAAGAAAATGTACCATTCTTGTGTCCACACTGAAGGGACTGTGAGAAAGTCACCTCCAGACAAAAGATGGGGGAGTAAGTAACCAAGTCTCAAGAAGAGGAAAGCAGTGCGAATTCAAATAAATATGAATGACCATATTATATACAATATCATAAAAATATATCTCCAAGAGTATATAGTAAGAAATGTAATTACGCTTAAGGAAAAATTTATAAAGTATTAATTAAAGAGAATAAGTAATCTAAAAAGAAAACACTATTCATGGTCAGATGACACAATATACTAAGAATGGCGATTTTTGCCATTATTAATCTATGTTTTTCAAACCAACATCCTAGCTTTCAAAAATAAACCATATTTAAAGAAAAGACTATAAATAGTCCAATTTATCTGAGAAGTACGCAAGAGTAGTCTAGACAATTTAATCCATAAGTGTAGTATTAGTTATTTATGTCAAAATGGATCTAGTGACCATGTAATGGGTAGCCTAAAATAAACCAACATTTGTAGTCAAAGATTTCAGATATTTTGAGAAGGACAGTCAAAAAAAAGTATCTACTAAATATTAGTTGTATATTTCGGTACCTGTATGAGGAGCCAGCCCTATCAAACACCATCCACAAACACCAACTGAAGCAGGTAGTGACAGTGACATTCTGAAAAGAAGCAAAATCTGCTCATCAACTCAGCAAAAAGACTTTTAAAACAACATTAAGGTTTATTAGATACACAGAAATGAAAAGCAGAGACATATTTGACAAACTAAGGACTTCTCCTCACCAAAAAGTAGATCATGTAGTGAAAAATGGCTCATAAATAGAGAAAAGCAACTTGCAACACATTGGTATCCAAAATCTTTAAAGAACACCTACACATGAATAAGAAACAGACAAAATGTATACTAAAGCCATATGCGGTAGCTCTTGACACCCACCACCTCATATGTTGGGAAGAGTGAAAACAGCTACAATCACTTATTTAATGTTGGTGAATAATCATATTATTCAAAACAACCAGCCAACCAGAAGAAAATTATAAACAAATGCAAAAATTTATCTTTGCAGTGTTTGACAGCTTAAAAAACCAAGGGCAATAAATTGAACCACTCCCAAGGTAAGTACAACTCACTGACACACAGTGGGAAACTGATAGACAAAGATCCCACCTTTTTTTCTTAAAGATAGCCCAATAAGTCATTGTTATTGACATCTGACACTATTTTATAAATAAATATTTAACTGCCAGTAAACACAGCTTTCTAGAAGAGTTTAAGGATCTGCCCATTGATGTGGGATTTCCCTCTGTATGCTGTGAATACCATTGGTTAATAAAGAAAGCAGCTTGACCTAATTGAGTAGAACAGAACCAGGTGGGAAAAATAAAATTGAATGTGTGGGGAGAAAGGAGGCAGAGAATGGGAAAAGTCATGGAGTCAAGGCCAGAGACAGACATGCAAAAACTCTGCCGGTAAACCACTGCAAAGTGGCAATACACAGATTAATGGAGATGGGTTAAATTAGTATGTCAGAGTTAGCCAGTAAGAAGCTAGAGCTAATGAGCCAAACAGTGTTTTAATTAATACAGTTTCCATGTGATGATTTTAGAGCTGAACAGCAGGGAACAAAACAAGCAGCCTCTTTACAACATCCTATTCTGACTCAAGTGGGCATAAAAGCTTCCTGATAATTTCCAAAACTGATATGCTGCCTCCAAAGTCTAGACAAACTATTACATAATACCTGACAACATGAAGCAAGTTAAAGCAACCCTAGCCCTTTGTGAACATAGTTGGTGTATTCTTGACAGTGATTATTTCCTAGTCAAAGACAAGTCCTTTGTCATATATGGTGTCTAGTAAGTAGGCATGAATTGTGATGGGTGTTTAAAGAAATGTGTTCATAAACCATGACAACCAGTGATCATTGTGGGGAGGTGATTGTAACAGGGCACATCAGACCAAGATGCACAGGAACCACCTTATGTACTTTCTTTGTGTAGTCTTGAGGAAACTCCCTTTGCAAAGTTTCTTAGCAATAGGCATAACTACAATTTTGATCTTGAGGTGCAACAAAACTCATATTTTTAAAAAAAAAATGGATAAATTCTTATCTTTACTGAAGCTCATAGGAAGCTTCATGCCAAGCCAAGCATTGTGACTTCCAAAGGAGGTGTAATGTTATACCTTTATAATGTTCCCCAAATACATTCTTTATGACTTCTGCTACCTGATTCTCTAATATAACTTCAGTCCTCCAGAGTGAAAGTCACCTATGGAGCAAAACACTTTACAATGTCCTTTGCCGATTAAAAACAAGCAAGGGATAAGTTAACGGAAGAAGCAGAGGCAGAGATCATGTGACTGCATCGATAAGGCCAGCAATGGAAGTATTGGATGTCTGTGTGCTGAAGAAGCTACAGCTGGACTGAAAGAGAAGTGATTAGAAGGTAAATTTTGCCTCTGTCAGATTTTATCGCCTTCCACCATCTCATAAAGATCTTTATGAATCTCCATGCCCCAAGGGAAACAGCTACAAATGGAGCTGAAATGCAGAGAGAAGGAAAACTACAAGGCTCTTCA
This sequence comes from Microtus ochrogaster, assembly GCF_000317375.1. Taxonomy (NCBI): domain Eukaryota; kingdom Metazoa; phylum Chordata; class Mammalia; order Rodentia; family Cricetidae; genus Microtus; species Microtus ochrogaster. Next base: position 28,926,497 of record NC_022019.1, read on the forward strand.
ATAAAAGTCCAGGAAACCACTGCCAACTGCTGGGATTCTGATTAAGGGGTAAGAGAAATGGGTTGCATTTTCTAAAGCACAGTTTTATTGAACTTTGAAAGAAGCCTTCCCCCGTCACTTTTGTTTTCCTTCTCAGTCAATGTGTCTCCCTGGAAAAATCAATTTATTATTGGTTTGCTCGTGTAAAACATACATAGGAAATAAGAAAACCGCTCACTTTTAACACAGTTTTGCTTTGTTAATAATCGATGCATTGGAAGACAAAATAAACAGTACCAAAACCCTGTGTCTATGTTCGCTGGTACCCTACCAGATACTACCAAGTTCCTCTGTCAAGCATGATGGGACTCGATGGCACAACTGTTGGTAATACTGTAGAATTCATTCCTTGAGATTTTTTTATTGCTTTTTATGTATACAGCTGTCTCATCTGCACATGTGCACACCTACCACGTGCATAGCTAGTACCCTTGAAAATCAGACAAGGACATTATATGTCCTGGACCTGGAGTTACAGATTGTAGGGAACCTCATGTGGGTCCTAGGAACTATGCCAACATCTCTGTAGGAGAAGCCATTGTTTTCCACCACTAAGTCAGCCCTTCAGCCCTTCAATTTTTACATTTGAAATCTCATATCAAACATAGTTATTTTAAAACAGTAACGTGTTCATACTAGCATACTGTGAATCACCTTTTTCTGTCTTAAAGTTTATGAAATTTAAGTGTAGGCTTAAGTCTTTTCCATGAAAATTCAGCATCCAAGTTACAATAGACTTCACTCCACACTAAATTTCAAAAACTTTGTGCAAAAAAAAAAAACAAATATACCATATCTCCTTAATAATTTTTAAACTGGTGGAGCTTCACTCTTGATACAGGTTGAGTGTATCACTCAGAGAAACTTCTTCTGTAGATAGCTGTTAACACAGAGATCCACAATTGGTCAAGGGGACAGAACAATAAATGGTGGAAAATGATATCACAGCTGTCCTCCCAAGGCTTCGAGATTATGGTGGAAGAGAGATCAGGAAAGACTGTAAGATCCAGAAGTATAGACAACTATACAATGAAACAGCACCTTTTTTTGACACAATGGGGTACATATGATCTAGCATTGACTGCTTTCAAAAGACCTCCGAAGGAGCAAGCCAGAAAACAGAATCCCAGCTTGTAGGAAGGAGGCAGTCAGCAAGTCCCACATCTAGCTGAGAAATAATTAGAAACTCCTGGAAACTGAGGAAACGACAGTCCGTTTTCTTCAGCAATGTGGTCCCTATTAAGCTATCTACAGTCCAGTAGATGTCCCTGCACCAACGCATATACTGGCAACACAGGAGGACTTCATGGGCTTAATAAAAAAACAGAAAGAGAACACATGAAATCGGGAGGGAATGATGGTGATAGGGGCATAGAGAGAATTGGGGAAGAGGGGACAAGGTGTGAATTTAATCAAAACACATTTTATACAGCTATTAAATTCTCAATAATGAAAACATGTAAAACTTCATGTTAAAATGGCAATATTTTGCTACATTAGAAGGATTAAGTAAAACAAACAATTAAAATTAAATATACTTGATAGTTTCTGCCATCTGCATTATACAAAAGCGAGAGACTTCTGAATGACAATTGCAATGGGCATTGTATTTCTGTTAGACATGGGTATTACGGAAGCAACCCTGAGAATATGGAACCTGTAGGAAATTTGAAACTAAGTCACATCCCAGCTTGGGTTTCCTCAGTATATCCCAGTGTGGCCATAGGCAAATCACCAAGGTCCTCTGTTCTTTGATGCCGATTAAAGTGGTCCCATTTAACTTATAGATTAATGATGCATAAGTAAAACACTTCATGAAAAAGAATTCAGAAAACTACTGACTACTAGCAAGGACCAGTCATTTCCAGATCAACTTGTTTACATCCGAATTATCAGATGAATGAAGGCTTATGAGTCATTGATCGGCTGCTAAACTACTGAGAACGAGAAGAGTGCTCTGAGCTGTGAACTGGAGATGTATGACGACTCAGGTCCCCCAAAGATGTCTTCCTAGCACACAGTGAGTGTGCTGACCTCAAAGACAAAAGTCTACTTCACTAGTGATTTCGGGTATTTCAATGACTGCCTTTAACAGCCCAAAGCTATGGGCCACAATACAGTTTACTTTATTGTTATTAGCTGGTAATCTACACAGAACTTTTTTAAATGAAAAATAGTATAAGACATAAGATGTAGGGAGCTTAGGTTTGGTCAAATGCCAAAGTGAATCAGTTCCAGTTTTCCTCCAGGGAACGGACACAAGGAGGTGCAGAATGCAGCTAATTGAGCCAAGCAGTGGCTTCATTGCTCATATGTAACAGATTTATCTCCCCCAGAAGGGTGGGATGGTGGAATGTTTGTGCAGATAAGGACATTCTGAGACAAATTTAGAATGCTGTCCTCAGTGTTTACATGGAGCAGGCCTGAAAAATGATTTGGGGCAGCTTGTCTTTGAAGAGGAAGCCCTAGTTATCAAAATCATAAAGAAATCAGTCACTTTTAATCATCTAACGAACGAAAAGTCATATTGTGCCAGTTAATCAATGTGTACTAAACGACGAGCTTAAATAGCCTAAGCTTCGAAAAGTTCCAATCAGCAACAGCAATAATAAACCAGGATGCAAAGTTTTTCAAAATAGCATCAGGACCAAGCACAATCTACCCTGAATCTCTGAAATACAGAGCACAGACAGAAATTACTGTGCTGACAAAAAAAAAGGAGGGGTACTCATCCTCTCTGGGGTACTCATCTTCTTCGGTGCATATAGTATCTTATGATATGAATTTTTATAGGTATTAGTAGCATTAACTGTGGCGATCTTAGCCAATGGTTCTTCTAGAGTGATAAACTTGCCTGTTCTGTATTTCTAATAATTCCAAGGTATAAGTAGGTTTGAAGTACAAGTCCTTAGAAAATAACCACCTTGCACTTTTGGTAGTATGGAGAAATAATTCTTAACTGCTACTACCAGTTTTGCAGAACACCATAAACTCATTGGACATTCAGACATGAACTCAATGCAACTCTCTCCCTCTTGCCTTGCTATTTACGCCATCTAGCCCCCAAATCAGATCAATTCCATAAGCGTGAAGCTTTTGCCTCACTGAGTTTCCTGTCTAATGGATTTTTAAATGTAGTTCTGATGTAAAGCACACACACACACACACACACACACACACAAAAAGAAAACACTCTGACGTTTACATCCTAATGCTTTTTGGGTGTCGTTAACAATGTAAGAAATAACTTTTAAAAATTAGTAAGATAAATTTAAAAGTTGACTTTTCTTTTTTTTATTTTAAATTTATTTATTTATTAAGGATTTCTGCCTCCTCCCCGCCACCGCCTCCCATTTTCCTCCCCCTTCCCCTATCAAGTCCCTCTCCCTCATCAGCTTGAAGAGCAATCAGGGTTCCCTGACCTGTGGGAAGTCCAAGGACCGCCCACCTCCATCCAGGTTTAGTAAGTTGAGCATCCAAACTGCCTAGGCTCCCCCAAAGCCAGTATGTGCAGTAGGATCAAAAACCTATTGCCATTGTTCTTGAGTTCTCAGTAGTCCTCATTGTCTGCTATGTAAGTCCGGTTTATCCCATGCTTTTTCAGACCCAGGCTATCAGCAATAAAAAACAAGGAATTCTTGAAATTTGCGTACAAATGGATGGAAATAGAAAACACTATCCTGAGTGAGGTAAGCCAGACCCCAAAAGAGGAACATGGGATGTACTCACTCATATTTGGTTTCTAGCCATAAATAAAGGACAGTGAGCTTATAATTCACGATCCTAGAGAAGCTAAATTAGAAGGTGAATCCAAAGACAAACATATAGGCGTCCTCCTGAATATTAACCTTCATCAGGCGATGAAAGGAGACAGAGACCCACATTGGAGCACCGGACAGAAATCTCAAGGTCCAAATCAGGAGCAGAAGGAGGGGGAGCACGAGCAAGGAACTCAGGACCGCGAGGGGTACACCCACACACTGAGATAATGGGGATAATCTTTCGGGAATTCACTAAAAGTTGACTTTTCAAAGTCTCATTTAACAATAAAGAAATAAAGAAATAAATAAAATGCAGAAAGAATGTTAAACAGTTTAGTTTTATCATTCACAATTGTGCCAATAATTAACCATCATGGATCATAATAATAACAAATAAAAATGGGGGAAATCCCTTTTGGTCAAAGCATGTTCCACGATTCACACAACTTCAAAGGGAGAGTTAAAATACAGTCTCATCTATGGCCTTATTGACAACTATTCCATTATGAAGGGCCCTAAAGACACCCCACAATTATCACATATGTCATCTTGTTTTGACAGAAGTTTTGCCAGCACTAGTGTGAACTGCTTTCCGTTTCCCTGGACCAGCTCTCCAGCTGCCGTAGTCAATTCTGCGCTGTCGATGGAAGATAAATAGCTCAACAGAACAGTGTATCATCACTGAGTTCCTATATTAAGCATTTATCTTGAAAAACTTTTTTCTCACATTTTGAACTGGAGACTGGGAGCTACTCATAATAACCGTTCTGTGTAGACACATTTCCACCACAAATATCCTTCTCGATAATGTAGAGTCAAGTTAGATACTTCCTGCTTTGCTACATCACAAACAATGAAATCAAGGCATGTTTCTTCCACCGTCAGTTTTCTCAAGTCCATTTTCTCAAATGGCCAGTAGAAAAATAATGAGAGATTTTCTTTATAGACAGTTGCCACGTTTCTTGAGCTAGCTGCATGGGAGCTCTAGGTGCTTCTCTGATAAATATGTAAGGCTTATTCCTAATTGTTCTGCATTGACTCATCACAACGGTCACTTCCATTTTCTAGTAAGCTTTATTTACTTAGTTAATATTTTCCGTCCTTTCTGGACTTCCAGGTCCTCCCAACTCGCAATGTGTACGTGGCATTGTGAAGTTGGGTTCCCCAATGTTCTCACATAGAGCAAATTCTAAAGTTCTTTTTAAAATATCCTTTTTAATGTTTGACTCCATTAATTGAAACATGAAAGAATACGAACTTCACATTTTATAATGACTAAAGTAGTTGAAGAGTAAATAATTCAGAATACAAATGTTAAATCTTCAAGAATGAACTTTGCTCTTGTACGTAGTAAAATACAGAAAACGATCGTAGTGTTTGCTTATATTTTTAAAGTATTCAAAAAAGATAAATATAAAATATAAAGAAGCAAAATTATCTGTTTTACATACTATTTCCCAGTATTCCTTAGGATTTGTTTTATTTTATGAGCATTACTTTTCTTTTGAAAAGGAGCATTGTTTAGTCAGCTAATGGGTGTTCACTGTGTGCCTCTTGCAGGCTGCTTGTAGACCCCTTCTGCCTGGGTGATCACCTCAAGCTTTAGGGATAAACATTTTTTTATTTTATTTGCATTATAAAATGCAACCAAATATTTCACTAGCCTGCAGATATGATGAAACTGTTGACATGGGAGAAATGACATTAAGGGCATACGTGTGTAACTCAGAAAGTTGTTTCAGAAGCAATGACAGTGATATTTGCTTCTGAATGTGCTGTTCTTTGATATCGCGTGCTATGGCAGTTTAATTAGTGTGCTCTTAGTCCCACTAACTTTTCCTCATGAAAGTAAACTTATCTTGGCAGAAAATTTTCATGTAAAATATAAAGGAAGGCCCGACTGAGGCACATGAGTGCTCTGATCTTTTAAAACATTTTATTGCTTTGATTATGTTCTAACATTTATTCATCACAACATGCAACATATTAATTTAGAATCATAAGGTGGTGTGCATTGGACCAAGTCACCAAGGCTCCAATAATTTCAATGCTCCCTTCATGTTTATCTATTTTTCTTTATCCCTCTTTACCTGAAAACCCAAGGAGCAGTAATGGGCCTCTAGAGATGTGCTTGTGAGCTTCAGAGAGCATCCATGACATCTCATTAATGCACATGAGTAAAAATGACTAAAGAGGCAAGTTCCACACAAAGGCAACAGATCACTTTGTAACTGAGATCAGTGGTGTTCTCTTCAAATATGGAAACTGAATGCATTGAGGGGGAAAAAAGGCTTCTGTCAAAACATTCCTTTGAATGTGCTCTCTTTCCTTCTGTGGATGGAATGTTTTCCAAAAGAAGTATTGCCAGCACACAGGAGTATTCATCCATTGCCCCATGGCCAGTAATATAAGGAGAGCTGGACATACACATTCCCTCACTTAGACTTATGCCAAAGCTAAAACGTTGCTTTTTAAAGTACAATGTAAGTAAAATATGGTTCAGAAAAATGTAATTTGGTTAAGCTTAAACTTCTCAAGTTTTACATAACTATGGTTTTCTGTTGCAATGGGAGAGGGCCCACTTGTTTGTCCCACTGCCCTGCTTGCTTAGCCCCAAAATAACCACACAGAAACTGTATTAATTAAATTACTGCTTGGCCCATTCGCTCTAGCCTCTTATTGGCTAACTCTCACATCTTGATTTAACCCATTTCTATTAATCTGTATATCACCACGAGGTTGTGGCCTACCAGCAAAGGTCCAGTATGTCTATTTCTAGCTGCAGAGCCATGGCATCTCTTGACTCTGCTTTCTTCCTCCCAGCATTCAGTACTGCTTCTCTGCCTGCCTAAGTTCTGCCCTATATTAAAAGGCCAAGGCAGTTTCTTTATTCATTAACCAATGAAAGCAACACATAAACAGAAGGATCTCCTACACCAGTTTTCTTTTATGATAGGTAAAAAGAGCTGGGCTTTTCAATAGAGCATTGAGAAGTCTTTCAAACATGGATACCTTAAATTTTTAATAAACATACTTTTTTCTGGAATGCATGTGTTCTATCTTTGTTCTGTGATTGCAGCCAGGTATGCAAGGGTGAGAGAAGGGAGTTTCATTGTCCAGAAGCATCATTCTGAGCCATAAGAAGCAATATATATGGAAGCATAAATGCCAGCTTCCATAGCTGCAAGGGATCCATCGATCATCTGTGATTTTTTTTTATATTTATCAGTTGTTCAAAGTGTTTTTTAAATGCTCCAAGAATATCTGAGTATTTGCATTAATCTCCATATGAACTGCTAACGTCACCTGACTCTGCCTCCTAGATCCTCCTGGCAAACAATCAGTTTTCATCATGTGTTTCAACAGAATCCTACAGCCTGTGAGACACAATTCCAAACTCCATGAAAACTTGTAAAGAAAAATGTAATACTCAATCAGAATTTAAATAATCCTTCCTGTGTAGTGGCATTTCAATTGCATTTTAATAAATAAAGACTGCCTGGAAATCTGAGACTGAAACAGTCCCACTGGTCAGCCTTATAGATCAGGTTATAGTAACACACACTTTTAATCAGAGTAACCACCATGACACGCACCTTTAATCCCAGTTGCCACACTAGTTGCCAGAGAAATTGGGCAGTGCATGCCTTTAATCCCAGCCCTAGAGGGGATTATAGAATGGGAAGAAGCAGCTCTCAACACACAGTCTCATATTCTGAGATTTTTGGGAAGCAGGATCGCCATTTCAGACTGAGGTCGAGGTAAGATCCTGTGGCTGCCTGTTTTGCTTTACAGATCTTCAGGTTGAACTCCAATTTCTGACCCTGAGCTTTTATTAATTGTGCTTCATTCCTGGCAATTTGATCAGATAAAGTGTAAAGAAACAATATAAATATATTTTACAAGGATACTTGTATAAATCAAGATAGTGGTTTTTGTTTTAATTGAGTATTTATTATTGTAAGAGAAGTTTAAAAATTATACTCAAGGACTTTGAATTAGCTAATTTCTATGGAACACAAAAGCTACTTTTAATACAAGTATTATATATTATCAAGAGCCTATGTTCATTTGAGTTTTCAGTTTGATTTTTGTTTATTAGCTCGTTCCTTAGATTTGAAAAGGAGATTCATTATGTTGCTCAGACTGGCCCCTAATTCTAGGCTTAAACCATCTTCCATGCATGGTCTCCATGGTATCTGGGATTATAGATACACAGCTCCATAGCTGGCTCTCTTTGACATTCTAGACTATCCCAAAAATAGGTCAATGACAAATGAAGTCATTCTTAGATACACAGATTCATAGTGAGACGAATTTGCTTGTTGGCTCTTGAGAAGTAAAATATTTATATAGCTGTCAGATTCTAAAACTTTTCAAAGCTCTTGTTTACAAATTAAATTGATAAGATCATCTTGAGTTTCATGGGGACCAAAGCTATCTGATTTACTCAGTTTGTTGTGGTTAATTATCTACCTGATAAAAAATCTGTACCTAAAACTAAACTCCCTGTACTTTGAGGGTGCGAGATAAGGTTTATATCTTAGGAAGTCTAACTTTGCTTTATTATACATTCTGCAATGAAAGGTGTGTAAATGGCCAGAACTCCTACAGTTTTCACAGCAACTCAATAAGCAGCTAAAATATCTGTAGTCAATATTGGCTTGAATGTATAACAAAATTTCTATGTAGATCCTTTCAATAACAATGTTAACCTAGTAGTGTAAGATTGGACATTAGAAATATAAAAGACAGAAAAAAGATGACATGTTACAAATAGAAGATAGATATATTATAAAAGATGATAGATAGATAGATAGATAGATAGATAGATAGATAGATAGATAGATAGATAGATAGAGATAGATAGATAGATAATAAATGAAACATTGAATGAAACATTGAAATAAATACAGTTATTCATCTTAAAATTCCCAGAATTCATTGAACATGATCATATAGTCTTTGGGACAGAAAAAATGAGAGCAGATATAAGTTTTTGAGTGTACACTATTGGCAGACTAATAATAGTTAATATCAACTCAACTCCTCAGATTATTGGATGAGATAATTCCTAAAGAAAAAGATAGAGCTCAGCCACAGCTTCTTTCCTTGCTCAGTCTCCCTAGTAGTTGGGTCTCAGTCACACATTATCACACATATCTCTCTATGGCATTCTAGAACAATCTAAAAATAGATAGCTAACCTTTCCCAGAAAACAACTGGAAGGCAAAAAGATTTGGTTGAATCATAAATAGATATTGACGGAAGCCAATAATCAGCAATAGAATAAACACACTGCTAGGTATTTCTAATGGGGATGTTTATTAGTTTACTAGCTTTTGAACAATACTTTATTTCTTTTTATTTTATTGAAAATAGATTCCTTGCTCATATAATACATCCTGACCACAGCTTCCCCTACCTCCACTCCTCCTAGCTCCCTACTACCTCCCATCTTTCCCAGATCCACTTCCTCTGCAGAAAAGAGTTGGCCTCCAAAAGGTCACAGTTGAGGCTGGACCAGGCAACCCAATAGGAGGAAAAGAGTATCAAGAACAGGGAAAAAAAAAGTCAAGACGTCCCAGCCCCCATTCTTAGGAGTCTCACAAGAACACCAAGTTAACGGCAATAACATACACACAAAGAACCTATTGCACACCCCTGAAGTCTCTCTCTTGCTGTTTCCATCTCTATGAGCCCTTGTGAACAGTGATGAGTTAATCTAGCCACTTGTATTCTCTTGGTTTTAAAAATATGATTCCCTAAAATGGGATAATCAAAGACCAGGAAAATCTCTGTGGTTTCTCATCATACTTATCTAACCTTCACTGTACTTCTATAAATTGCTACTGTATGTTCACTTCATGGCTTAAAACATATTAATTTAATAGTTTTTTGCACTTAAGAGATCATACAAAAACTTCGTGATAACAACCCAGGCTCCAGCTTTTCTTCCTTCTGAAGTCCCTAGCTAAGTAGATTCTGGATAGAGACCGGCAATCCATATTATAGCCAACATTTATGGGAATTTTATGCAGCTATTTTAGCAGGAACCATTGTCTACAAAACTGCCTTGTAAAAGAGATTAGCAGGTACTACATTTAAAAAACAGGCAAGGTATATAATAAAAAGTGTGGTTTTTGTTTTGTAAGAAAAACTTATATCTTTTGACTAAAAGAAAACTTGGCTTGATTCGGTATAAAGGAGAATACTAGCACTTTTAGACATCTGCTAATTTGGCAACTGAAGCAATGAAGAGTTGACCGATTAATTATTTAAAAATAAAGATTAATCAAAAAGAGGCCATAGGTGAGAAAGAAATTATGGATGAATATAGTGTGGATTTGAAGTGAGAAAAGGGAAGGGAGACATTGTGTAATTATATCATCATCTTAAACACGAAAATGAAGTCAGGTGGTGGCACACACCTTTAATCCCAGCACTCAGGAGGCAGAGGCAGGCGGCTCTCTGTGAGTTCAAAGCCAGCTGGTCTGTAGAGTGATGTGGGAGTGTCATATATCAATCTGTTGATTTCATTGGTTAAGGAATAAAGAAACTGCCTAGGCCCCTTGATAGGCCAACCCTTAGGTGGGTGGAGTAAACAGAGCAGAAGGCTGGGAGAAAGAAGCTGAGTCAGTGAGTCGCCATGGTTCTTGTACTCCAGGCAGATGCAGGTTAAGATCATTCCTGGTAAGCCAGCTCGTGGGCTACAAAGATTAATAGAAATGGGTTAGATTAATATGTAAGAGCTAGCCAATAAGAGGCTGGAACTAATGGGGCCAGGCAGTGTTTAAAAGAATACAGTTTCCGTGTAATTATTTCGGGTCATAAGCTAAGCTAGCCATGTGGGCGGCCGGGTGCTGGGGATGCAGCTCTGCCGCTCCTAATTCAACAGTAGAGTGAGCTCCAGGACAGCCTGGGACACATACAGGAAAAGCCTGTCTCGAAAGAAAGAAAGGAAGAAAGAAAGGAAGGAAGGAAGGAAGGAAGGAAGGAAGGAAGGAAGGAAGGAAAATAAAGAAAAGAAAAAGGAGAAAAAGATAAGAGCATTCACTATAATAGTTTGCCACATGTGTATATCGTGGATAATTATAAACTAAATGCATAATTTTCAGTTCATGATTAAAAATAATAGTATCTACAGACATACTAGCACAGAGCATAAATGTGTGGGGGACACAGTAAGTTAAAGAAGAAATTTTTTTAAAAGAAGTAATCATTGTTGTCTTCCAGGGATGTAGATCAATTATAGGGAGAAAGCAGATAGATAATAAACATAAAACTCAGAGACAGACAGAGAGACGGACAGACAGGAACACACAGAGAGAATATACAGGTAGAAATTGATAGCTAATAGACACATAGATAAAGAATATATAGATCAATGACAGACAGAATTAAGATTCTACATTGGGTGTGATTTTTATGAGCGGACAATTTAGTAGTAAACTAGTTCTAAGGATAGTGTATCCCCAGGTGATGAGGAGTTGTGTCAGAAGAGCCTTATAGACTAACACTGATGACGGACTTGAGCAGAGACAGCGCTACTGGTGAATGAGAAGAAAACAGTGCATCAGACAGCATGGCATCTCAACATGGACAGGAGATTAAGATGTGTGCAGGGTACTGAAGAAGCCACAGCCTCTTGTTAGCTCTGGTCTGAAGCGACAGATGGGAGAGCTCCACAGCATTTCCGTGGGGGATTGTAGTTTATCCCATCAACCCACAATCACACGCACAGGAAATTTTATTACCATCAATCATCTTCTACAAGCTAATAAAGATTGTTACCTGTTTTGAATTCTGTATTTAATTATGGTAACATCCTACCACCACATAGACAGTTGGCAAAAAAGAAGAAAACATTTTAATTAACAAAATGATTTTGTAAATGCAGCTCCCTTGACTTCTCGCTCTGTCTGCGGCATCACAATTTCAAAGTCTACGTTCAAGCTAAATGAACTGAAAATGGAATCTGAAAGCACAGGAAAAACGTTCTTATACTGGACATTTTACTTAAAACAAAAAGAACGAAGGCATTTTATTAAGCAGAGTTAGCAGACAAAAGCCTCAGGCAGCTTTGTGTCCTTTGCTGAGGCGGTGAGCTGGCTGGAGGAGCCAAAAAGAATATTACTCCCTCTGAGAAGCACCATGTCTCTCTACTGTTTGCTTTCTCTCTTCCATTCTTCTTCACAGTGGTTTTATTTTTTTCCCCGACTGTTCTATACTCCTGCACTAGCACAGCATTAGGTTCGGTGGTAATTCAAACACAGACAATTTCTACTGAAATCTTCACTGTAATAGAAACCTCTGGGAACTCAGCTTCATATATAAATTTCTTATCGGTATCACTGTGGTTAAACTTCAGATGACTGAAATACGTGAGAGTTACATTACGTACTACCCCGTCCTATGGGGAGAAAATACTGCTATAAGTGGTAAGTGATCTTTTCCCTACTTCCTCTGTGCTTTGGTTTTTATCACTTCTTTAGACCGAGATTGCAAGTCTAAATACAGAGCCCACTGGGAAATGATCTTGTTCCCATGACCATTCAATATGCTATTGTTATGCTCACACTGCAAATGTGGTCAATTGAACTGACTTGAGAGACAAAGCAGAACCAATCACACTGTAACATCACACAACGCAGGGGAAAATGCTGGCTGCATGCATCGCGTCCACTAATTTCTCCTCTAATTTCAGCCTCTGTTGGCATGGGCCGCAGCATCCAAATTCCAGCTGCGAGCGATTCACCCAAAGCATTCATCCCCCTGTCTCAGTCTCTACTCTCTGCCAAGACCGTTTTCCAACACTGTCCAGTCTATTTGCCTTATTGCAGCACAGCCCAGAATTGCTGGGTTCATGGCTTCAGCAGCAGCTCCTATTGAAAGAGCATGAGGGGTCCTGTTCTTGGGCAGATGACTATGGATGGGGGTGGGTCTGCTGGATGCTCTTCAGAAGGACTGAGTACAATCAACTGAAGACTCTGTAGAGCTACAGTCTTGGGCGATAGACCTGGATGCTGGCATATGTTCTGTCCCTATGTTCTGTCTATATGGTTCACCTGCTTCCTCAGTTCTCATTCTGGCATTACACTTTTTCTAAAATTGTGCTTCTCAAGGAATCCAAGATGACACAGGAAAATGTTACTATCAATATTTTCTTTTGAGAACAGGGCTCAGTACACTTTTTCTGGAAAGGGGAATGTAATGGCATGTCACTTGTATTTTAATAAATAAAGCTTGCCTGAAGATCAGAGAGTAAAACAGCCCCGCTGGTTAGCCTTACACCAGGTAGCGGTAGCACAGACCTTCAATTCCAGTGGCCACACCGGTTGCCATAGAAACCAGGCGATGCATGCCTTTAATCCCAGCCCTAGAGAGAGCTATAAAACGGGAAGAAACAGCTCTCAGACACAGTCTCATTCTGAGATTCCTGGAGGCAGGATCACCAGTTAGGTCTGAGGTCAAGATAGGAACCAGTGGCCTGTGAACTATTCTGCTTTGCTTCCTCGTCCATTTCTGGACCACATGCTCTATCTTTCCCATTTCCCCATCATATATTTGTTCATCATATTGCCCCCACAGTCCAGCAGTCTGGGGCAGGTGCTTGCATGTCTTCCAGCAATCACAAGTCACAGGGTCACTCTTTTTTATGACATCTTTTTCATTTTACATACCTATTACAGTTACCCCTCCTTCCTTGTTACCCCAATCCCCCATCCACTCCTCAGAAAGGGTAAGGCCTCCCACTGGGAGTCAACAAAGTCTAGCACATTAAGTTGAGGCAGGACCAAGCCCCCGCGCGCGCGCACACACACACACACACACACACACACACACACACACACACACAACAAGGCTGAGCAAGGCATCCCACCACACGGAATGAGCTCCAGAAAGCCAATTCATGAACAAAGGATAGATCCTCGGCCTACTGCCAGGGATATCACAAACAAATGAAGCTATACAACGGTTTCCTACATGCAGTTGGTCTAGTTCAGTCCCATGCAGGCTCCCCAGCTGTAGGTCTAGAGTCCGTGAGCTCCCACAAGTTTGGGTCAACTGCCTCTGTGGATTTCCCCATCATGATCTTGACATCTCCCCCACCCCTACCTTGATCATATAATCCCTCCTCCCTTCAGTGTCTGGACTGCAAGAAATTGGCCTGGTACTTGACTGTGGATCTCTGCATCTGTTTCCATCAGTCATTGGGTAAAGGCTCTATAATGGCACTTAGGGTAGTCACCAATCTGATTACAGGGGAAGACTAGTTCAGGCACCCTCTCCACTATTGCTAGGAGACTTAGTTGGGATCATCCTGTGGATTTCTGGGAATTTCCTTAGTACCAGTTTTGTCTTTAACCCACAGTGACTGCCTCTGTCAAGATATTTCTTTTGTTGCTCTCTCTTTCTATCCCTCCCAAAATTCGACCATCCTGTTCCCCTCATGTTCTCATCCACCAACTTCTCCCCTTTATTTCCCCCACCTCAGTTTCTCCAGGACATCTCATCTACTTCCCCTTCCCAGGGTGATCCATGTGTCTCCCTTAGGGTCCTCATTACCTAGCTGGAGCTGTGGGTTGTAGTCTGATTATCCTTTGCTTTATATCTAGAATCCATTTATGAGTGAGTTCATACTGTGTTTGTCTTTCTGGATCTGGGTTACCTCATTTAGAATGATTTTTTATAGTTCCATCTATTTATCTGAAAATTTCATGATGTTCTTGTATTTTACAGCTAAGTACTCTTCCATTGTGTAAATGTACCACATTTGCTTTATCAGTTCATTGGTAAAGGGTTATCTCAGTTGGTTCCAGGTTCTGGCTATTGCAAATAATGTTGCTATGAACATAGTTGAATAAGTTTCCTTGTGATATGATTGAGCATGCTTTGGGTATATGCCAAAGACTGGTAATGTTAGGTCTTGAGGTACATTGATCTCCAATTTTCTGAGAAACTGCCATACTGATTTACAAAGTGGCTGTAGAAGTTTGCATTCCCACCAGCACTGGAGAAGTGTTCCCTTTACTCCACATCCTCTCCAACTTAGTCTGTCATCAGTGTTTTTGATCTTAGCCCTTCTGATTAGTGTAATAGGTATCTCAGAGTCATTTTGATTTGCATTTTCCTGATGACTAAAGATGTTGAGAAATTCCTTAAATGTCTTTCAGCCATTTGAGATTCTTCTGTTGAGAATTCTCTATTTAGATCTGTACCCCATCTTTTAATTGGATCATTTGGCATTTTGGTGTTCTTTGGAGATCAGCCCTCTGTTACATGTGGGGTAAGTGAAGATCTTTTCCTTTTCTGTATGCTGCCATTTGGTATTATTTACTGTGTATGGGGCTCTTCTTAAAATGATTGAACTTATTCCAGTTTATTAAACATCTCAAATTTTTCTTATGCAGGAAAGTGAACTATGTTTTGTATTAATTTCAGTAGTAAGTGCCATGAATCCCTTAAATTTATAGATTAGTTAACTTCATAGCATTTGCTATATAAATAGAACAAAATTCTACTTATAAAATAAAAATAAATAAACAGCTGTTTAAAAAATACATCATTTAATACTTTGTTGAATCTAGAAACTTAAAATAAATGCAATGTGTAGTTTGTATCAAAGCTTCCTGAAACTCAAGAGGCCTCTTTAATATTATATGTTGCCTCTGGAATGGTAGCTAATGGCCTCAGGAAATATATCAACATCCAGTCGCATAATTTCTCAGAATGTTGGTAAAAATCAAGTTTGAGTTAGATGTTGCTCACTTTCTTATTTGTAGCTGGGATATTTTAGGGCTACATCTTTTTTATTTTTGAGATTATAATCACAAATCTTTTCCCTTCCCTTGCCTCCTTCCAAAACCTCCTGTACACCCTCTTCATTCTCCTTCAAATCATAATCTATATTTTCATTAACTTTTGATGTTTATTGGAGTTGATATTCTAGTGATTGCTATAGAGGCATAATCACAATTTCCTGTTACCTAATCATCTGCTGAATTATAAGCTTTTATTTTTCCATGTTTTTGTTAACCTTAACTTTCATATTTTGTTGACCTTACATTTGGAAAAGTAGTTTGCAGAATAAAGTTTATAAAGGGATTCTACAACAAGCCATAGAATTTTATAGTAATAAATGAGGTTATTATAAAAATATTTCTTCACATTTCAAAAATCCCATGCTTTCATTCAAATCTTGAAACAAAGGAAAATGTACACTATGCAAATATTGTATTCAGAAATAATTAATTTTGAAGAATTACAGATGTTCAAAACTGTAAAACTGTACTATCGAGTTAGAATTTCTGGTTTATAAATTCATTTCTATATTCACTTTTTGGAGAAAATTGTAGACACATTAAACTGCTTATACTCCCTTTTTATAGGAGTAACTCCAAACTGAAAAGTAAAATTTGCAGTGCCATTTGGCTGACTAATTTATCTAAAATATGATAACTGTAAAACCAGATAGAAGGTCATAATTATAATTTTTCCTGGTGAAATCAGTGGTACATCTTCACACCTTTAGAAAATTCAGCATCTTTCAACTGTTGAACATTCTAAGGCTAATTTTTTTTTTACCAAAAAAGAAAAGCAACAATGCAATCCTTTACTAAAAATATCTATGTAAGGCTCACAGATGTCAGTGACCCTCACAGTTAAGAAAGAAAAAATAAAATCTTTCTTTACCCTAAACATCCAGAAGAGAGGTCCTATTAATTCAAGGTCTCTTACCCTTTCAAAGGAAATCATCTAAAATTTTATGCGGCCGTTTAAATGATTGCTTTGGGAAATTTATATGGTAGTCATGGGAACAAGTAAAGAAGTCAAGGCAACGTTGATCATTTTAATAGCGTGCGAGTGATCCATCCAATTTGTAAATACCTTGGACAACTCTTCTAGGTCATGAATGATCAGAAAAGACATTTATGCAAAATTAATGAAATAAAATACAATCTCATTAATATCTACAACCCCCTCAAGTTTTTTAATTGGTTGCAATTTCTGTAAATACTCGGGGTTAGAGAGAGAGAGAGAGAGAGAGAGAGAGAGAGAGAGAGGGAGGGAGGGAAGAGATGCCTTCTCCACAGGGTGACTGCATGCATAAAGTAAAGGGATTTTCTCTTTGTTGATTCAGAACTAATTCTCTTGCTTTTTTGCTTTCTAACATCTTATATCCTTGAATACCATTTCTATATGAAGCATTCTTCAATGATTTCATTATCTGTCTAGAAGTATACGCAAATGTCTCACTGAGGCTACCTATTTTACCCTCGTTAACACCAGAACCTGATTCCTCATAGAAAGTGTGTAGACCAAAAATAACTGGCGCTTACTTTTAAGGGGAGGTGAAGTGGATTTGTATGACTGAAATCCCTGAACACAGAACAGCAACCGTGGATGATAACAACGCTCTTATTTTACAGTCTTGAACTGGATTGTGTGTACACGTTTTCTGCATACCCAAAACCCTAAAATGAGTTTTCTGGTTGCATCATTTTTTCTGGCAGTTTCCACCATGGCAAGGTCAGTATCAAATCCAACAAGAATTGACTGTATTTGCTTTATTTTTTTCTACAATGTGTCTTGTATAGGCATATTGAACCCCCCCCCCAAAAAAAAATAAAATACCTAAATGCACACGCTGAATGTTCCCTCATTGTTCTCATTTCAGCCATAAACCAGCCCAGAAGTTAAGGATGCAGGGAACTCAGTCTGTGCTACCAATCTTCCTTAACACTTCCTGTGAATAGTCCTCAGTATCCTCGTGAACTACCTGAACAGACTAGGGTTTAGCATGGCTGAGCTACTTAGGCAGCACAGCTTAGCAGGAGGAGGAAAATCCAGAAAGCATCTGCTCCTACGGCTTGCAGCAAAGATTTCTGGGAAGGCACTGACTACAATGTCGCATGACAATGGCAATTTTGCATCATGGAAGATGGCGTTTCCCACTTTGTAGTACTAAAGGGGGCAGAGATACAGCATGATCTTCACTAAATTCCAGACTGTCAGAGATCTTTGTGTACAGTTGTGAATCACAGAACACCCACTTCCTCCTCCTCAACCCAAAGCCATGTTTATTCCACTCAGAGCAAAGCCTAAGAACTTAGGAAACTTGGGGTACAGCTTCTCAGCTCCCCTGCTTCTCTCACACTGGCCTTCTGCAGACATTTTTTTTTCTTTTATTTTTTTTTATTGAGAAAAGGAAAAAAAAACAAGTTTCCACCTCCTCCCAGCCTCCCATTTCCCTCCCCCTCCTCCCACCCTTCCCCCACTCCTCCAACCCTTCTCCCCCTCCCCCCACTCCTCTCCCCCTCCCTCTCCTCCAGTCCAATGGGCAGTCAGGGTTCCCTGCCCTGTGGTAAGTCCTAGGTCCTCCCCCCCTCCATCTATATTTAGGAAGGTGAACATCCAAACTGGCTAGGCTCCCACAAAGCCAGAACATTAAGTAGGATCAAAACCCCGTGCCATTGTCCTTGGCTTCTCATCAGTCCTCATTGTTCGCCATGTTCAGAGAGACCAGATATATCCCATGCTTTTTCCGTCACAGTCCAGCTGGCCTTGGTGAGCTCCCAAAAGATCAGCTCCACTGTCTCAATGGGTGGGTGCACCCCTCGTGGTCCCGACTTCGTTGCTCATGTTCTCCCTCCTTCTGCTCCTCATTGGGACCTTGCGAGCTCAGTCCAGTGCTCCAGTGTGGGTCTATGTCTCTAACGCCATCCATCCCCAGATGAAGGTTCTCACTCAGGATAGTGTTTTCTATTTCCATCCATTTGCATGCAAAATTCGAGAAGTCATTGTTTTTTACCGTAGCGTAGTACTCTAATGTGTAGATGTTCCACACTTTCTTCATCCATTCTTCCATTGAAGGGCATCTAGGTTGTTTCCAGGTTCTGGCTATTACAAATAATACTGCTATGAACATAGTTGAACAAATGGTGCTGGCATAACTGGATGTCAACCTGTAGAAGAATGAAAATAGACCCATATCTATCACCATGCACAAAACTCAAGTCCAAATGGATTAAAGACCTCACTATCAGTCAGAACACATTGAACCTAATAGAAGAGAAAGTGGGAAATACCCTACAACAGATGGACACAGGAGATCGCTTCCTATGTGTAACCCCAACAGCACAGACTTTAAGGGCAACATTGAATAAATGGGACCTACTAAAACTGAGAAGCTTCTGTAAAGCAAAGGACACTGTCACCAAGACAAAAAGGCAACCTACGGACTGGGAGAAGATCTTTACCAACCCCGTAACAGACAAAGGTCTGATCTCCAAAATATATAGAGAACTCAGGAAACTAGACTTTAAAATGCTAATTAACCCAATTAAAAAATGGGGCACTGAAATGAACAGAGAATTCTCAGCAGAGGAAGTTCAAATGGCCAAAAGACACTTAAGGTCATGCTCAACCTCCTTAGCGATCAGGAAAATGCAAATCAAAACAACTTTGAGATATCATCTTACACCTGTCAGAATGGCTAAAATAAAAAACTCCAATGATAGCCTTTGCTGGAGAGGTTGTGGAGGAAGGGGTTCCCTCATCCATTGCTGGTGGGAATGCAAACTTGTGCAACCACTTTGGAAAGCAGTGTTTCGGTTTCTCAGGAAATTCGGGATCAACCTACCCCTGGACCCAGCAATACCACTCCTGGGAATATACCCAAGAGATGCCCTAGCAAACGACAAGAGCATTTGTTCTGCAGACATTTTTAAACAAAGAAATCACCCATCATATTTCCATTCATTCAAATCAAGAGATGTGCTTTGGATTGACAATATGACTTAGAATAGTGAACAAGGCAGTGATGAATGAGGCTTTTTCTTAGTTGCTAGAATCTTTTCATCACCAAAGGGAATGACCCAGACTGCACAAGAAGGCGTCATCCCTGCTGTACCAATAAATGCTCTTTGAGCCCATGTCACCCAGCCTTAGGCCAAGGAGTTCAGTTCAGAGCATTCCAGTTGATCATGGAACTTTATATTTGAGATGGTTTGCTATGCATCAAAGCAAATCAAAATATTGTCTTCCATAACTGCTATAAGCTAAGGGCCGAATAAGTGGTATTGATAAAATCCTATCTTTTTTGCAATACCTTCATGTTTTATCACTTTCTCAAAAAAAATCAATGATATAATTTTCTCTGTGTTGGAGCAAGTCAGACAAGGCATGGCCTTATATGAGAGTACACATCTACCTAAGAACATACTGTATATGCACATATTCAAAAATCAGCATTTCTTGCATTTATTATAATTATCAATGGCAAAGTGAAGAGTTGGAATGAGGGTCTATTTGCTTTTCTTTAAATTACTTATCTTTAAAACAAAAAAGGACTCTCGAAAAATCAGCATTTTCCCTGAAAGAGGTAAACACTCTCAGCTGAACTTAGTTCCTGTCCATGCACATAATACAGTGCTGGCGTGTGCTCCACAGTTCTTCTCTGCTATCGTAGCCTCACTTACATTTTATTCTTTCCTTTATTGAGGAGTAGTTGCTATTGATTAATTTTGTCATTTCACTTGTTTACATATATACTCTGATTGCTCATGGTCCTAAACCCTCTAACTCCTCCCACAGCTATCAAATGCCCGCTTCCTCCTTTCCTGCCTCTTTCCCATGTTTATGATTCCTTATTTTGATTCTTGTTCCATTTAGTTTCACCAGGGCTATCTGTGTGCCCATTGGATTTGATACTATCCATTGGAATCTGGTTGAGTTAATAATGCGCTCACAGCTCAGAGCAATGGCTGCCTACCTCTGTCAGTGTCAGCATTGAGAAGCAGGGCTTCTTCAGGACCTCCCGTGGTTTTTCTTAGTAGCACATGCCAGCTACTCACAAAAGACACATAGTGCCCCCCCCCATGATGAGGAAGATGTAGTCTGCATAGTGCTCCTGTCTGGGATGCAGTTGGCTTCTGGCAATAAGGACTAACAAGCATGTTTGGAGGCTGTAGGATGGGCCACATTGTTGAAATAAGAGCGGCTGGGGCTGTGTCCCAGGCACCCTGCTGCCCGCATGGCTAGCTTATTTTATGCCCCGAAATAATTACACAGAAACTGTATTCTTTTAAACACTGCCTGACCCATTAGTTCCAGCCTCTTATTGGCTAGCTCTTACATATTAATCTAACCCATTTCTATTAATCTGTATGGCCCACAGGCTGGCTTACCAGGAATGATCTTAACCTGCATCTGCTTGGAGTGCGGGAACCATGGCGACTCCCTGACTCAGCTTCTTTCTCCCAGCATCCTGTTCTGTTTTCTCTGCCTACCTAAGGGCTGGCCTATGAAATGGGCCTAGGCAGTTTCTTTATTAATAAGAAGTCATTCCCACATCACCACATGTTTTTATAGCTCCCTTATCCCTTTCCAAACACAACCTTTCTGATCACGCTCGCTACTGATTCCGTGAAGAGTATAAGCCTGGCACACCCTTCTGCTTCATTTTCTAAGACCCCGCAGAAACTCACGGACCACACGACAGGTTGCTTATTCCCCTCTTAATTATCCACAGGTATGAGGCACAATTATAAAACTGAAGAATTTGAACATCCAAAAAAAAAACATTTAGAACTTCTAATCGGAAGGCACTGACTTTCAAAATGCTGAGCCATTGCTAGCAATTTATCATGCACAATTTTTAGAAGCCTCCACATCTATAAAAGTGTCGCTTGTAGTTTATCAGCCAAACCCAAGAAATGATCGCTTTCTTTTTTCAATCACTAATTCATTAAAGAACCAGTCAGACTGATAAGGTCCATGAGTTTCATGGTCTTGGATCTTCCAGCAGAAAAACATGAACAGTAGATCTTTAAGTGACCTAATGTGGGTGGATGTCACTCCAAGTTAAAACAAACAAACAAACAAACAAACACTGATTGTATGAAATGTAGTCAGTGGGGGGGTCTATTGACATTTTTAAATTTTTAGGCAACTTCAGTCAATTCTAAAATGAGGAATTTAGAAACAAGAGAAAGATGCTTTATTTTGTCGAGATACTAGTATATTTCTCTTAAGAAGTATTATACCAGATAAAACTATTTTTTTTCTAGAAACAATAGAACATCTAACTGGAATTTACTTCTATTTTCAAACACTCAAAAGCCAAATTATATTTGGTAGAAAACAAGTGCTAGCTTCCAAAAGTCAACACAAATCTTCCTCTGAACCTCTCAGACTTCCATTTAGAAAAGCAAGACAGTGTTCTTGGGTTCATTGTATCCTGTCTCTCATCTTCATATTCTCCATATATGAAAATATTATTCACTAACTGCTCTCTCATTTTTGCTATTGCTTCATTCATTATTTCTTTATACTGTTGAGTTTTTATATAACATAAAAATTAAGAGTGATACTATTTGCAACTGATACTCTCTGGTGAAACAGAACTACTGAAGCCAGTTCAATGACTGTCAGTAAACCAAATGCTGATGGAGTGACTATGACATTAGTCATTCAAATTTAGAGGCTAGCCAGGTGGTAGTGGAATACACCTTTAATCCCAGCACTCAGAAGCCAGAGGCAAGCAAATCTTTATGAGATCAAGGCCAGTCTGGTCTACAAGAACTAGTTCCAGGACAGGCTCCAAAGCGACAGAGAAGCCCTATCTCAAAAAACAAAACAAAACAAAAAAATCAAATTTAAGAGCACATTTACATACTTTGGTTCAACAATGATTTTGAAAAGAATATACTCTAAATTCTAAGGGATAAGAATAAATGATAAACCCTATAGATATTAATGAATATCATAATGCCATAAATATCCTTTGCAACATCCCTTCTTATAGTATCACACACACACACACACCCCAAACAGTAAAAATGTGCAATCAACAGGCACACACTGGTACAGAAGAATAAAAGTCCAAATGTAAAGAATGTGCATCTCGGGGAATGTTTACAATATAAAGATAAAAATCAAACTTCAGCCCAGCATCTGCACTGTGTTTACATCCTTGTCAACTTGTGCATGTATATCTTCAAGAAATGGAAACAATTAAGGAACTGAGCAGTGGGATTTTTGAGATGAAAGTTCTTTTAGAAGTTTCCGCATTGTTCAAAGAACAATTTTATGAAATACAATGTGTGTCTAGGAATGAGCCAATAGTTTAACTTAAATAAAGATACCTGGTCGGAAGCTCAGTCTACAAGCCTCCATTAGGAAGCAATGTATTTGTGTCTTTCTTCACGTAGGGTTCATTCGCCTGTGTGCCCACTACCCCTGTGTCTTAGCCACCCCAGGATAACCCCCTCTTTGGAGAACCCATCCCTGTTTGTCTTCGTTCTTCAATCCTTGATGGGTTTCCCCTCTCACTGTTCTTAATTGCCTTGGTTCTTCTCTATTTGCTTTGAAATTCTTGAATCACTCTGAAGGAAAACAAAAGGGTAGGGGAAACCATTGATGCCATTCTCATAGGGAATTATAATTTGAGTCTTGGTTCCTTTTCCTGTTAGGTAAAAGGACAATTATAAACCAATATGGGGCTATTAAAAAAAAAAAAAAACACAGAATTTCATGCTTTGGTATCCTAACCAGTTCTTTTACTATGGCACCTTAAGTCTCTTACCAAGTTTCACTCTGAAATTAGTATGGGCCTCCCTGAAACCCCAGTCCTCTGGGAAATTTTGTTACCTTTCTTACACTAAACTTTGTCAAGGTAGCAGGGGTGGTAGAAGGAATCTAAAAATAGGTGATTCTTCTCATGCTTCCTGCTTTGGTCTCGTAAAGGTTTCCAAAACAATTTTTTTTTAGGAATCCAAGGAAGAGGAAAAGACTTGGTTTTGCAAACCAGAGTATACATATAATTAGCTTTTACAGAGTTTTAATATGGAAGAGGAGAGACTTCAGGTAGCAAAGGAAAGAGAAAGCATTGCTTTTCTTTTTAATGTTAATCTTGTGCTGTGGGATAATGCTCTTTTACACTGTAACGATTTGTCACTCATATTGGTCACTCAAAATGCTGATTGGCCAGGAGTCAGGAAGAAAGTATAGGTGGGGTGACCAGACTAGGAGAATTCTGGGAAGAGGAAAGGCAGAGGTGCAGTCACCAGCCAGATGCAGAGGAAACAACATAAGAATGCCTTACCACGTGGGTAAACATAGACAAGAATTATGGGTTAATCTAAGTTGTAAGAGCAAGTTAATAATAAATCTGAGCTAATAGGCCAACCAGTTTATAATTGATATAAGCCTCTGTGTGTTTCTTTGGTACTGAAGGACTGCGAGACCAGGTGGACAGAAGGAAGCTTCCTCTACAATCATGACATTTACACTCTGTAGTAATAGGGGCGGCGGGGCCCCAGCACCCCAGCCGCACCCCGGCCGCCTCCGGCTAGCTTATGCCCCAAAATAATTACACGGACACCGCATTCTTTCAATCACTGCTTCGCTCTTTAGCTCCAGCCCTTTTCTCGGCTAACTCTCGCACCTGGACTAGCCCATTTCTAATCATCTGTGTGTAGCACCCCAAGGTGCGCTTACCGGGAAGATTCTAGCCTATGTCCATCCTGGGTCGGAGCTCCAT